>NW_006288266.1:202628-203903 GCF_000327345.1 Myotis davidii
GTCGTGAGGATTTAATAACACCACGTGTGTCAAATCCGAGGATCAGAATTTGGCAGAGCACAGGGCTCAAGAGATAGAGTTTCTGGCAGCACTAATTATTCCCTTATTTAGAAAGTAGGATCCCTCACTCTGAAGTAGCCTTGGGTCTCTTTCCAGATCTTCTGAAAGTGAGATCTCTCCTTTCTCTCAAACCTCCCCCCGCCCACAACACTCAAATTTCAAATTAAGAACCACCTAGAAAACCATTAATACATAAGCTATCAGTTTATTTTGAATTACGATGTTTAAAAGACAAAGCGAAAATATATTCCTGGTCTTAAAAAAAAATCCAATCATTGCTGGGGGACATATAACAGTCTCTCTCTTCCCCTTCCTCCTCTTCCTTAAATAATCTCTGAATCCTTCCCGAAAATTTCCAAGCATTCAAACACATACGCGTATGTACATACTTCTTGGTTTTCCTGCCAAGGAAAACTTGATGTTTCGTGACTCACTCTGTTCTGCATCTTACTTTTTCCACTTTACAATCTCTCTTGGAGATATTTCCATGTCATTTAGCTAGCTCTTCCTCCCCCTCCCTCCCCCCACTTTTATTTTATTTTTTGTTAATCCTCACTCGAGTACATTTTTCCATTGATTTTTTTAGACAGTGGAAAGGAGGTGGGGGGAGACACACACACACAGAGAAACATGGATGTGAGAGAGATACATCAATTGGTTGCCTCCTGCACACACCCCAACCAGGGCCTGGGACCAATCCTGCAACAGAGGTACATGCCCTTGACCTCGATCGAACCCGGGACCCTCAGTCCACGGGCCAACACTCTATCCACTGAGCTATACCAACTGGGGCTATTACTAGTTTTTAAAACTTTTTGCTTTTTCAGATATGTATGGCCGGTCTCATTTGCTTGGTCCTCTTGATGTATATTTAGGTTTCCAGTCCCCCCCCTCCCCACCAGTACTGTAGGGAATGCTTCTGCTTTTTCGTGTGCAACTGGGGCATGTGCCCTTGACTGGAGTCGAACCCGGGACCCTTACGCCCGTGGGCCGATGCTCTGTCCACTGAGCCAGGCCGATTAGGGCCTCTTTGTCTATCTTGATAGAAACTGGCAAATTGCCGTCTCACAAGGCACACTCAGTGCACCTAAGGGCCTTCACCCACGTGGAATACTGCCCTTGTTTAAATATATCTTACTGTTGTTTCCATTTTTTCTTGTTGTTAACCCTCCCCTGAGGATATTTCCCCTATTAGTCTTTAGAGGGAGTGGAAGG
>NW_006288266.1:204152-205730 GCF_000327345.1 Myotis davidii
AAGATTGCTTTATTATTAGTAGTAGTAGGAGGAAGAGTATATATATATATAATTTCAGAGAGAGGAAGGGAGATGTAGACAGAGATAGAAACATCAATGATGAGAGAGGGAACCATTGATTGGCTACCTCCTGTATGCTCCCCCTGGGGGGTCGAGCCCGCAACCTGGGCATGTGACCTTGACTGGAATCAAAACCCATTACCCTTGGTGTGCAGGCCGATGCTCTAACCAGTGAGCGGCACCAGCCAGGGCCTTTGTTTTAATTTTTCAATTGATTTTTAAAGCGGGGGGCGGGGGAGAGAGAGAGAGAGAGAGAGAGAGAGAGAGAGAGAGAGAGAGAAGAGAGAGAGAGAGAGAGAGAGAGAGAGAGATTGGAGATACTGATTTGTTGTTCCACTTACTTATGCATTCGTTGGTTGATTATTGTATGTGCCCTGACTGGGAATCGAACCGGCAACCTTGGTGTATTGGGATGACACTCTGACCACCTGTGCGACAGAGCTAGGGCCTGTTTTAGTTTTTTAAATGATTGCTAGTAAGTAGTAGTCCTTCCCAGCACCACCAAACATGTATTGGTCAACTGTAGTTCCTGTTCTGGGAAATGCCTCGTCATATGTTTTACCCAACTTTCAATTGGGTTGGCCTTGGAGTTCTTTCTCTAGACTCTTCTTTTGTTTGTTTATTAATCCTCACCCGAGTATATTTTTCCCATTGATTTTTAGAGAGAGTGGAAGAGAGGGAAGGAGGGGAGAGAGAGAGAGAAACATCCATGTGAGAAAGACACATAGATTGGTTGCCTCCTGACCTTGACCCTGCGGTGTTCAGGCCAACGCTCTAACCGCTGAGCAACACCGGCAGGACTCTTTCTATACCAGTGATGGCGAACCTATGACACGCGTGTCAGAGGTGACACCCGAACTCATTTTTTTGGTTGATTTTTCTTTGTTAAATGGCATTTAAATATATAAAATAAATATCAAAAATATACATCTTTGTTTTACTATGGTTGCAAATATCAAAAAATTTCTGTATGTGACACGGCACCAGAGTTAAGTTAGGGTTTTTCAAAATGCTGACACGCCGAGCTCAAAAGGTTCGCCATCACTGTTGTATACTCTTACTCTACATCATTTATGAGTACGTCATTTCAGCCAGAGCTCCGATTTATTTGACTTTTCTCAGACATGACGTGAAAATGTCAGAGAGATCAAATTTACTAGCCTTATTCCTTCCGAATTTTTCATTTAGTATTTCAAGACAACCTTCTCTCCCCCAGGACAAATATATTTTCCTGCATTTTCTTCTGATACTTTTCTTGTTTAAAATACATGTGGGTCTTTAATTAATTGGGAGATGGTTTTGGGAAAGGGTGTGAGGTGGAGATCCAACATCCCCTCCTCCCTCGAACCTGAGAGCAAGTTTGGCAGCTGTTGACCTACGTTGGATGCGTTCCAAATATTCCGGAGAACAGTTAAAAATGACAGGTTTCTGGGACCCATCTCCTTGACATGATGTTTGAAAAACGGGGAGGAGCCCAGCCAGAGGGGCTCAGTGGGTGAGCGTGGACCCGTGAACCAG
>NW_006288266.1:206017-206887 GCF_000327345.1 Myotis davidii
ATTTTAAACAATATTTAAACACACACACACACACACAACAACAACAACAACAACCCACACGTGGAGGACAGGTGGGAGTTGATGGCAGGCTCCTGAGAGGGAACCCAGGCTGAGGAAGGGACTGTGGTTGTCCAGGCGACTCTCTCACCCCAGCTTCCCCTCCATGTCCGCAGGTACCCAGGAAGCCCAAGGACCCAGGCCGCCCATGTATTCAAACGCCCGCACCTCGTCCCCCAAGGACAGGCACAGGCACAGGCACAGGGGGGGCCTAGCTTCCTTCTCCCTAGACTCATTCCCCGGGACCCCACCACCTAGGCCCAGCTGGCCCACCAGGCCCTTGCCTCCATTCCTCCCACGCTCTTACCCGGAGATCAGGCGCTCCAGGCCCTTGCCTCCAGGCTTCCCACTCCCATACCCCAAGCTCAGGCAGCCCACTTATTCAGGCCCCCCAACCTCACCCCCCAAGCCGTCACTGGTGGCTCAGCCGGCCGCAGTTGTGACCCCCGGCACCAACGTGACTTTGACGTGCCGGGCGCCCCAGCCCGCCTGGAGGTTTGTGCTCTCCAAGGCGGGAGAGGTCTCCCCGGTGCAGATCCACTACCCGGACCGGGACGAGTCCCTGATGCTGGCCCGGTTCTTGCTGAAGGCGGTGACCGAGGCCCAGGGGGGCAGCTATCGCTGTGAGTACCACAACCACCAGGGGTTGTCCCACCCCAGCGACGCCTTGGAACTGATGGTGACAGGTGAGGTCCGGCGGCGGGGAGGGGGGCCTCAGGTGGGTGAGGGAGGGGGAGGAGGGGCAGGGGCGATCAGACAGGCATAGGCAGGCCAGGCGTGCACACACGGGAGGGAGGGAAGGAAATTTTCATG
>NW_006288266.1:208165-211436 GCF_000327345.1 Myotis davidii
GCCCCCAGCTCCACCTCAGACCCAGCAGTCCAGGCCCTCAGCCAATCCACCTGCACCCTGACCAAGGAGTCCCCGCCTCGCAGCCAATCCACCTCCTCCCTCAGACCCAGGAGTCCAGGCCCCCAGCCTCCTCCCTCTGACCCAGCAGTGGAGCTCTCCGGCTCCTGCGTCCCCCTCATCGACCCTCCTCAATTTGGAGGGAGTTGGGTCCCCACTTCACCCTGGAGGTTAGGGACCTCGGGCGGGGGATGCTGACCGCCCGCCTCCCTTGTCGCCCCGCTGGCCCCGCAGGCTCTGGCTCCATGGACTACACCAAGGGCAACGTGGTGCGCCTGGTGCTGGCCGGCCTGGTGCTCATCTCCCTGGCCCTGCGGCGTGAGAAGACTTCGCGGAGGGGCAGAGAGGCAGTAGGGCGCCCGGCCTCCCGGCTGAGCCCAGCTGAGCCCCGCTTCCCCCCATCACAGTAATAACAACCTCTGTCCCCCCGCACGCCTCTTCCAATGGGTCATTCCTCCAGGCCCCAGCGGTTCTTAACCTGTGGGTCGCGACCCCCGAAAATACATCCTGCATATCAGATATATACATGACGATCCAAAACAGCAAAATTACAGTTATGAAGTAGCAACAGAAATAATTTTATGGTTGGGGGTCACCACAACATGAGGAACTGTATTAAAGGGCGGCGGCCTTAGAAAGGTTGAGAACCACTGCCCCAGGGCCTCCCAGATCTGGGAGAGTGCGATCCTCGCCAGAAGGCCTGGGTTCCAATCCCAGCGCTGCTGCTCACCCACCGTGTGCCCGGGGGAAAGGGACCTTCTATGCCTCGCCTGCCGTGGCTGTGAAATGGGCGCTTTGTTGCTATTCACCGCTTAGGACCTGTGTAGGGTTAGGTGGGCATGGCGCGGAAGCATTTTAAACAGCGACTGACCTGTAGTAAATGCCCAGTAGGTGTTAGCTCCTGTGTAACAGGTTTCTAGCAAAGTCTCGTGGTTTTGCCCTGGCCCGTGTGGCTCGGTTGAGCAACAAGAGGTCACCACTGGATTCCCAGTCAGGGCACATGCCCGGGTTTCGATTTGAAGGAAGTTCGAGTCTTTGTCCCAATGCTCCAGCTCACCTCTTAAGCAACTCAGTGATGTCATTCCCGTCGTGGCGTCACATCTGGTTCCCAAGCAAACTCCTTAAATGGCTCCTCACACCTTCCCCGAAGGTAAACACAGATGGACCCAGTAGCCCTGGTCGGATGCTCAGCGGTTAGAGCATCATGCTGCGGAGCAAAGGGTCGAGGGTTCATTCTCGGTCAAGGGTACATACCTCAGTTGCAGGTCTGATCCCTGGCCCTGCTGCAGTGCCTGCGGGAGGCAACCAATCAATATCTCTCTCACGTCGATGTTTCCCTCTCCCCCCTCCTCCTTGCCTGCTACACTCTCAAAAAAAATAAAAAAATCTCAGCTTCATTTGCTTGAACCGTCATTTTCGTTAAGCGGGGGTCCGTTGCCATGGCAATAGCAAGTAGCGTGTGCGTAGTAGAACCTTGGGCCTTGGTATGGACACAATAAACTTCAGTTGGTCTGCTTGGGGCCGTGCTCTTGGCTGTCCTCACGGTTGCACTAAGACTAGCGCAGCCTGTTCGCTCTCCTTGTCTTGCCTCTCGTCTTCCAAGGCCGGGCTACACGCACAGTCTCTTCTGAATCCATTAATTTAGGTTCTGTTTCCATCTGCCAACATCGATGTCTTCCTCATGAACGCCATGGCGCATGCCAAGCAGGCAGGCTCTACCTCGTCTGAAAATCTACTTATTTGGGCTTCGTTTAAAATAATTGGCTATGTAAACATTGGCGCTGGAGAACAGTGTTACAGGGTTTGAGTGCCCTAGAGAGAAACAAAGCAAGCCAATTCTTTTTTTTTAAATATATTTTATTGATTTTTTACAGAGAGGAAGGGAGAGAGACAGAGAGCTAGAAACATCGATGAGAGAGAAACATCGACCAGCTGCCTCCTGCACATCTCCCACTGGAGATGTGCCCACAACCCAGGTACATGCCCTTGACCGGAATCGAACCTGGGACCCCTCAGTCCGCAGGCCGACACTCTATCCACTGAGCCAAACCGGTTTCGGCAGCAAGCCAATTCTTAACGCAGGTTAAGGGGGATACGGGCCTACGTGGGAGAGTGTAACTAAGGCTTTTTCAGAAAATCCTTCTTAGATTATTTTTAAACTATTATTATTATTAATATATTTTTATTGATTTCAGAGAGGAAGGGAGAGGGAGAGAAACATCAATGATGAGAGAGAATCATTGATTGGCTGCCTCCTGTGCGCCCCACACTGGGGATGGAGCCTGCAACCCAGGCATGTGCCCTTGACCAGAATCGAACCCAGGACCCTTCAGTCCACAGGCCAACGCTCTATCCACTGAGCCAAACTGGCTAGGGCTAATATTATTTTTTATTTTTTTGTTGTTGTTAATCCTCATCAGAGGACATTTTTCCATTGATTTTTAGGATAATGGGAGAGAGAGGGAAAGACAGAGAGAAACACCGATGAGAAACACATCAACTGGTTGCCTCCTGCATGCACCTGACCAGGGCTCGGGCTGGGGAGGAGCCTGTAACCACGGTATGTGCCTTTGACCGGAATCGAACCCGGGACCCTTTGGTCCATAGGCCGATGCTCTATCCACTGAGCCAAACTGGCCAGGGCCCTTCTTAGACTCTAATGTCCATGAAGCCAGGACCTAACTTGTCAGGCTTCTCTCTGAAAAACACATGCCCAGCTCAGACGTCATTATAACAAAGGGCAGCCTGGCTGGCGCCTCAGCCCTGCCTTCCTACATTTCTCTCATCTTTGCAGTCTCTGGTTCAGCCACGCTGGGGACCTGTAGGGAGTTCAGAATTTCAGCCTGATGTAGGAAAGAGATGTGGCCACTAGGTGGCAGTAAGCGCACAACGTTTAGGCCCTCAGCACAGTCGCCTGGCCATCCTCCTCCACTGGGCTTTGTCAATGCCCTTCCCTCTGCCTGGAACACCCTTCCAGCCCCTCTTCACCTAGTTAACGTCCGCCCAACTTTCAAATCTCACATCACTTCTTCAGCCAAGCCATCGGCAATCTCCCTGACTAGCCCAAACCCTCCAACGACAGGCTTTCAAAACGTTTTCTCATTCAACCAAAGGACTTGTATGCATGCATATAAGCCAAACCAATGGACATGGACAACAGGGGGATGAGAGCATGAGTGTGTGTGTGTGTGTGTGTGGGGGGGGGTTAATAGGG
>NW_006288266.1:211637-215740 GCF_000327345.1 Myotis davidii
TCTTTTCTTTTCTTGGGGTGTCTTTGTTACACCAGCTTCAAGTGCTCCCTAATCAACCCAGTGAGTTGTCATTTGGTTCCTGCTACGGTTTCTCTGTGAGCCTCATGAGAGTAGGGTTCACGTCTGCTGTTACTCCTCACTGGGTCCCCAGCACCTGGCACGGTGCCTGGCACACTGAGGGCCTTAATGTGTGAAAAGTGGGCAGGGACAAAAGTAGAAGTCCCAAGGGTGAGTCCCTGGGTTTGTGGGATAAAAGTGACGACACGAGTGAAGCTAATAGTATTCATTTTCTTTCTTTTTAAAATTCTCACCTGGGGATACATTTATTGATTTTAGAGAAAGAGGGAGGGAGAGAGAAAGCGAGACAGAGAGACAGAGAGAGAGGAAAATCAATGTGAGAGGGAAACATTGATTAGCTGCCCCAACTGGGGACTGAACCTGAAATTTAGATATGCCCTGACTGGGAATTGAACCTGCAATCTTTTGGTGCATGGGACAAAGCTCTAACAAAGTGAGCCACCTGGCCAGAGCATTATTTTTTTTTCATACACACACACACACACACACACACACACACACATCTCTATATATAAAAGCCTATTATGCTAAGTGTCCAACCAATGGGTTGACTGTTTGGTCAACTGCTTGACCAGTCGCTATGACACACACTGACCACCAGGGGGCAGATGCTTCGACTGGTAGGTCATCTTGCTGCTGGGGTCCGGCCAATCGGGACTGGGGGATGGAGCGAAACACACAGCTTCTCTCCCACAGTTTGCACCAAGTTCCTCTGATGCCGTCATGGACTTCAGGGACTCTGTTCAGTGGACACATTGCCCAGCCCGTTCCTGCAGAAATTCATTTATTTACTTAAAATATATATGATAATATACTATTCAGAGAGAAAAGGAGAGGGAGAGATAGAAAAATCAATGATGAGAGAGAATCACTGATCAGCTGCCACCTGCCTACTGGGGATCGAGCCCGTAACCCAGGCATGTGCTCTTGACCAGAATCGAACTGGGATCCTTCAGTCCACAGGCCGACGCTCTATCCACTGAGCCAAACCATGTCGGGCTGTGCCTCCCTCTTACAAGGACCCTAGTGATGACATTAAACCCACCCAGATAATCCAGGATGCTCTCCCCGTCTCATGAGTTTTCATTTAATCACATCTGTGAAGTCCCTTTTGCCAGATATAACATCCACAGGTTCTGGAAACTGGCACTTCACATGTTCAGAAGAACCACTATTCTGCCTACCACTGAAGGGCAAAAGTACGGAGCCTGCTATGGCATCCTCAGCGTGGTGAGCTCACGCAGCCACACTGGGCATGTTTCCCAAGCCCTGGGGATAAAAGAACCTGGTCCCGGGAGGAGCTTGTGGTATGGTCCAGGAGAGAGAAAGTCAGAATACAGTACACTAGCCCTGGCCAGTGTGGCTCAGTTGGTTGGGCATCATCCCATGCACAGAAAGCTTGCCAGATCGATTCCCAGTCAGGGCACACGCCCGGGTTTCCAACTCGATCCACAGTAAGGAGTGCTGCAGGGGGCAGCAATCAATGTTTGCTCTCACATCTATGTTTCTCTTTCCTTCTCTTTCTAAAAATCAATTTTTTAAAAAGAATACAGTATCCTAAGTACTCAGTTAGGGTGTGATAAGGCACCAGGGAAGCACATATGGGTCAGGCAAGAGTTTGTAGGGGAAACGGCAGCTAATGTGAAACCTGAAGGGTGAGCAGAGTTAGCCAGGCAAGCGGGAATAGAGGGCAGAGGCCAACCCGGAGCCTTCACGGGTGACAAATAAAAGGAACCACTGCCTCGAAGATCCTAAATTGCTCTACAATTGTTAAACATTAAACACTCCCCTAGCTCTTCCTTTATTTAAAAATGAAAGTGAAAGAGGAGACTAAAGCCGGTAAAACCCAGAAGTCTTGACTCAACAAACTGGAAGAGGTTGTGGTGTTGTTTAGTTCTTGTTTCGAAGAGGCAGCCACAGGGAGAAAAAGAAACCCAACAGGTTAAACTCCTGTATGGATCTTAGAAGACTGACATAGCACGTGGACTGCCTGGCAACAAAGACTGGGATGGAGGCATGATCAATGGCAGACAGTGAAATTTGCATTATGACTGCTATCCACTCAATAAACATTCATTGAACACTTGGTCTTTGCCCATCACTGGGAAAAATATTGGATAAATACGTAAGTAGATTGATGGATACGGAATAAGGAAGAGAATGAGTGAGTAGATTAACACATTGATGAACTGATTAATGAAGGGAGGAATGGATACATGGGTGTGAGAATGAATGCCTGACGAGTGGTTGAATGAATGAGTGAATAGATGAAGTCAAGCTGAAGTACAAGCTTGACTTTGCAGCTCTTCTGAGGCCTGGCTCTCTCTTTATACCCCGGGTTCCTTCCTCTCTCTTGATCTCCCACATCCACATGCACCAGGGGGATTGCCCTGGATACGTCTGCCAGGGTCCCCCGTTGGTACTAAGACCAAACCCCAGAAAGTTCCTGTCCAAGTGTCTCCTCTGATCTCTTCATCAAGTCAGTGCACACAGGCGGCTAATTTGGCTTCAAAATTCAGTTCTGCTTAACTCATAACTACCCTAGTCTCGTCCACTGAGAGAACTGGGTGTTGAAGAACATCATGTCAGCCTGGTGTGGCCCAGTTGGGGGAGCGTCATCCCGTGCACCAACAGGTCACTGGTTGGATTCCGACTCCCAGTCAGAGCACATGCCGGGGTAGCAGCCTCAGTCCCCAATAGGGGTTGTGCAGGAGGGGGGGTTCCTATCTCTTTAAAATCAATAAAAACATATATACATATATTTTTTTTATTTCAGAGAGGAAGGGAGAGGGAGAGAGAGATAGAAACATCAGTGATGAGAGAGAATCATTGATTGCCTGCCTCCTGCACGCTCCCCACTGAGGACTGAGCCTGCAACCGGGGCACGTACTCTTGACCGGAATTGAACCTGGGACCTTTCAGTTTGCAGCTCTTATCTGCTGAGCCAAACTGGCAAGGACAATAAAATACATATATACTTCTATATATTTTAAATGACATCATTTTATACCATTTACTCCTATTATAAATTTCCCAATCAAAATACCTGCCCTGGTTTAGGTCAGTTTCTGAAACAAAAGCCCACCCCAGCAGAGATTGCTCATCCTTCCACAAATTGGGCACCTGAACAAGTGTGTGTTACACATGGGGGGTCATGATTCGAGAAGGCAGCATTTTTAATAAAACAGAGTATGTTAATGTGCATCCTCGTGGCAGTAAATATTGCTTCGAGCCCGCAACCTGGGCATGTGCCTTTGACCGGAATTGAACCAGGACCCTTCAGTCTGCTGGCTGGCGCTCTATCCACTGAACCACACCAGCTAGGGCGAAGTTGGAAAATTTAATAACAAGATGTGTGCCCCGTTGCAATTAGGCAAAGACACAAAAGGAACACGGGGGTGTTGAGTGGTAAGAGGCTCAGTGCTGCTAGTGCCAATCTTGCTGGGGCTCAGTATGGCTGGTACCTAATACTCTGGTACTTAGTACTGATTGAGCAATAGAGGCTAGTCAGGAACACACACTTCACAGTTATTTTCCAACGGTCAAGGGGGCTGAGGTATTTATATATCCACTTGTGGCCAATATTGCTAAAGGGCTGCTCCCAGGTAAGGAAGTCCCCAGCACGTCCATAGAGGAACATGGATTTGTTGTTCCACTTATTTATGCATTAGAGGCCTGGTGCACAAATTTGTGCATGGGTGGGGTCCCTGGGCCTGGCTGGCAATCAGGGCCAATCAGGGCCATCTTGCCCAGTCTGATTGGGCTGGCCAGCCAACCTCCCTGTGGGGGAAGGACCACAGGAGGTTGACCAGCCACAGGAGGCTGGCTGTGGGAGTGCACTGACCATCAGAGGGCAGCTCCTGCGTTGTGCAGCTGCCCCCTGGTGGTCAGTGTGCGTCATAGCGACTGGTCATTCAGTTAGCCAGTCATAACAGTCGCTTAGGCTTTTATATATATAGACTAGAGACCCAGTGCACAAAAATTTGTGCACTCGGCAGGGGGGCCCTCAGACCGGCCTATGCACT
>NW_006288266.1:216179-218512 GCF_000327345.1 Myotis davidii
CTCACAGCTCCTCTGATCCTTGTGCTGGGTGGCATATTACCTTTTTACTATATAGGATAGAGGCCTGGTGCATGGGTGGGGGCCGGCCTTTTGTCCTCAAGGGTGTTCTTTTAGGGTGGAGGGGTCCCCATTGGGGTGCCTGGCCAGTCTGGGTGAGGGGCTGAGGGCTGTTTTCAGGCTGGCCAAGGCCCCCCCCCAACCCCCTCGACGATGGAAGCTCCCAGCCTCTCCTTTTTTTATTCAACCAAGCCTCCTGCTCGCTCCAGCTCCCTGGCTGCTGGCTGCCATCTTGTTTGGGTTAATTTGCATATAGGTGCTCTGATTGGCTGGTGGGCATGGCTTAAGGCATAGCGAAGGTATGGTCAATTTGCATGTTTGTCTTTTATTAGTGTAGATTCATTGGTTGCTTCTTGTTATGTGCCCTGACCCAGGACTGAACACTGACCTCCTGGTACATAGGTTGATGCTCAACCACTGAGCCTCACTGACTGGGCAAGGAGCACTTTTCTTTATAGGGTCCATTTCCTCATCCTCCCAGCTTCTCCCTCCCTCACTATGCCACCACAATGTCTCATCTCTTTGCTATCAGCTCTGGCCCAGCTCCAGCCCTCTGACGTTCCCAAGGGGCAGAACTCTGAACTTGTACATGTCACTTCCATGCAAGCCCTGTTGACCAGAGAGACACGGAGCTGCTATTCTGGTTGCCATAGCTCTAGCTGAATTCTGCCGCCACACAGAAGGGCACAAGGGCTATAAAATAATTCGACGAGCAATTTCTCACATACTGAGCACACTTGCGAATGTGCCTTAACGTTGGGCTAGCTGGGCTCTGCCGCCAAGCGGCTCTGTGAGTCAAGCCTGTGGGAAGTGGCTTGAGAGGGTGTTGCAATAGCCACAACTTCCTGATTTTGACTGTGAGGCAGAAACTGGGAGTATCTATCAGTGGAGGATTAAAAACGGTGCTTTTTTCATATCCAGGAGTCAAGAGACCATTCTGACAAACAGCAAAGCTCAAGAAAGATCCTCGAAAGAGGCGTTGGGGTTCACCATGACCCTCCCATTCCTGGCTCTGTTTTGCGTTGGTAAGTATGGGGGAGGGAGGGCCATTGAGGGTGGTGATGAGTTGGGCTATGGAGGCAACTGGACTTGGGGCAACTTGTGGGGTAGGTCATGGGGTTGGACGGGTAAGCAAAGAGCAGAAACTTTCCTATTACGAACGAGGAATGTGTTGGGTGCTTTACAGACATTTTCCTCTATCTATATGTTTCCCCAATTCAGTCACTGCTGAACTTCCCAATTGCATTTTGCCAGATGCTTGTCACATGTCTGTGTACTTTTTTGTTGTTAATCCTCACCCGAGGGTATTTTCTCCCATTGGTTTTTAGAGAGAGTGGAAAGGAGGGAAGGCTGGGGAGGAGAGAAACATTGATGGGAGAGAGACACATCGATTGGTTGCCTCCCGCACATGTCCAAACCCGGCTCCGGATTGAACCTGCAACCCAAGTTCATAAATCAAACCTGAGACCGTTCAGCCCGCGGGCTGACACTCTAACCACTGAACCACACTGGCAGGGGCACATGTCTGTGTTCTTTCATAAGTGATATTCTTCTTCAAATTGCTTCAGGTTTTTATTCTTTAAATTTTTATTGATTTCAGAGAGGGAGAGGGAGAAGTAGAAACATCAATGATGAGAGAGAATCATTGACTGGCTGCCTCCTGCACGCCCCCTACTGGGGATCTAAGCTTGCAACCTGGGCATGTGCCCTGACCAGGAATCAAACTGTGACCTCCTGGTTCATGGGTCATCATTCAATGGCAGGCCTATCGATTGCTATTAGAGATAAAGGAAGGGGGAGAAGAAAAGAGAGAGAAAGAGATTTGTTGTTCTACTTATTTATGCACTATTGGTGATTGTTGTATGTGCCCTCACCAGGGCTCGAACCCACAACCTTGGTGTATTGGGACGATGCTCTAACTAACTGAGCCTCCAGCCAGGACATATATTATTATTTTTATGCTCAAAGCTATTTTAAATATTTGCAAAAACACTTCTATTAATGAAAAATCAATATCCTTCATCAAGAATATAGTTGTATCTAGTTAATGGGGGAAATAGAACAATTAAGTTTTAATAGCTACTGCTCCTGACTGTACACAATGGGCTACAATTTCCTCAATAATTTTTTCTAAGAGAGATGAGTGAATACAAGAAATGGGTTGGAGCCTTGGCCGGTAGCTCAGTTGGTTAGAGCGTCGGCTTGATACACCAATGTTGTGGGTTTGATCACTGATCAGGGCACATACAAGAATCAACCAATGAAAAAGTGGAACA
>NW_006288266.1:218539-239323 GCF_000327345.1 Myotis davidii
TTGCTGTTTCTCTCTCTCTCTCAAATCAATAAATACAAATTAAATAAAAAGGAAATGGGTTGGAACCTAGTATCCAGCTGTGGTATTCTTCTGTGATCAAGACAGAGACAGGCCCTGGCTGGGTGGCTCAGTTGGTTGGAGCGTTGACCCACACACCAAGAAAGTTTCTGGTTTGATTCCCGGTCAGGGCACATACCCAGGTTGTGGGTTCAATCCCTGGTCAGGGTGTGCATGGGAGGCAACCAAGCACTATTTTTTTTCTCTCTCTCTCCCTTCCTCTTTCTAAAAATCAATAAAGACATATCCTCAGGTGAAGATTAAAGGAAAAAAAGACAGAGATAGAATGAGAACAACTTTCTCACAGAGTCAATGTTAATCTTGTGTCTTTGTATGACTTCATGTTACATGTCTTAGAAAAATTCTGCAGAACAGTCACATCCCCATATTGCCTGTGAGGAATCTGAGACTGACAACAGATGTGACACAGAAATGGAGAAGTTCAGTTCAAATCCGGGTCTGCACGGTTCCAAAGACAGCAAGTTCCCACTGAGCCAGGCTGGGAACTCTAAAAGGTCAGGATTTGCACTGGACAGTGCGGCTCAGTTGGTTGGAGCACTGTCCAACGCACAAAAGGGTCTCCAGTTCAATTTCTGGTCGGGACACATACCCAGGTTCTGGGTTTGATCCGCGGTCGGGAGGCAACCAGCTGATGTTTCTCTCTCTCAAATCAATAAACATATAAAAATGCCAAAAGAGTAAAAATAAAAGGTGATAACTTGGGGTGGAAATATTTGGAGGGTGAGTGAAGGAAACCCTAGGGCAGGGAAGTGACAGTGGAACCGATGAGATCAGTAGCTGTTGGAAACCTTTTAATGTAGAGGTCCGAGTGGCAGAGAGGCTCTGGACCAGGAGGGCTCTGTCACAACTGCTCACCACCTGCTAAAATGGCCATCGTCGAGATGAGATCAGTGTTGGGAAGAGATGTGAAGAAAAGGGAACTGTTGGTGGAAATGTAAACTAGTGTGACCACTGTGGAAGTTCCTCCAAAAATTAAAAATAGGATTACCACATGACCCAGCAATTTTGCTTCTGGATATATATATATACTGAAGGACATGAAAACACGACCTCACAGAGATATCTGCACCCCTATGTTCATTGCAGCATTATTTACAATAGTGAAAACACACAAAAAACTTAAGTGTCCATCAATAGATGAGTGGCTAAAAAAGGACATCTGTCGTCTGTCTTTCTGTCTATCCATCTATCTGCCATGTAGCTAGATAATGTAATACTGTTCAGCCATGAGAAAGAAGGAAATTCTGCCATTTGCAACAATGTGGATGGACCTGGTGGTATTACGCTAAGTGAGACAAGTCAGGCTGAGAGAACAAATACTGCATGTTCTCATTCATATGTGGAATCTAAAAATGCCGAACTCATAGAATCAAAGAGAGGAATGGTGGTTACTAGGGGGTGGGTGTGTGTGTGGGAGAAATGGAAGATGTTGGTCAAAGGGTACAAACCTCCAGCTGTAAGATGAGTAAGTTCTGGGGGCCTGTTATACCAGCATGGTGACTAGAGTGAACGACACTGTATTGTGTATTTGCAAGTTGCCAGGATGTGGCCCAGTGTCCCCTGCAGAGAATCACTGTCCTAAGCTAATCAAACGAGACCACCTACCTTGGTGTCTAAAGGCACACTTCCTGGGGCCACCAGATGGGAAAGGTGGGGGACACAAGCTTCACTCCTCCAAGTCATGTGGGTTTTGGATTGCTGAGATTTGCTCTGGGGCACCAAGGAGGTTACCTATGGCCGATGGTAGAGCCAGAGACGCATGTGGCCATTCTGAGAGCGGGAAGAAATACACGAGGGCAAAGGACGAGGTCTTCAGCAGCCGATGCCCCTTGCCATGGGCTTGGGGTCTCCCCACCTCTTCCTTCCATCTCAGTTGCTGTGGGTGGGTATGGTGTTGTGCTGCGAGGGGGTTTGGGGAGATCGCTGCTATTTCTGCTCATCAAAAATCTTTGCAAATGACCCTCCCTCCCTGCTCATAAGGCTTCAACTCAGTCAGTCAACACAAAATTGTCGAACCTTTGCAGAAACCTAGGCACTGTCCCAGGCACCGAGGATATATTCTCTGCCCTCGAGGGGCGCAGGTTCTAGTGACTCCAGATATGAACTTTCCCCAGGGCATGAGGAATAACCAACTGGAGGGTGAACGAGGGTGAGCACGCAGGAGGCAACCAATTGCTGTGTTTCTCATTAAAACCGAGCTGTCTTTTCCAAATGGCTTTTGTCACCAGTGAGGTCTCTCACGGTCTAGAATAGACAGCACCAGGGGAGGGGAGGGGGGCTTTGCCCTCTACAATGTGACACATCAGAGGTCACCTCAGCGACCACTTGGGGTGATAGAGACAGTCAGAGGTGGTCGTGTCCTTTGTCTTCCCCTCCACCATGAAATCTAGAGACAACATGGCAGGATATGGAAGAAGAATAAGGTGGGTAAAGGATGATGATGGACCAGAGGGAAGTGGGGGTGAGGGGAGGTAGGAGAGGGTAAAGGATAAATGGTGGTGGAAGTTGGCTTAACTTGGGGTGGTGAACACACAATATAACATACAGATGACGTATGATAGAATTGTACCCCTGAAACCTATAATTTTATTAACCAACTAGAGGCCCGATGCACAAAATTTGTGCAAGGGCTTGGCCCTTGCAGCCTGGCCGCCTCAGCCCTCGGCCCTCCAGTCGTTCAGGAAGGTTGTTCCAGAAGGTCGTTCCGCTGTCCAGTCTAATTAGCATATTAGCTCTTTATTATATAGGATGTGACCCCAATAAATTCAATAAAAAAGGACGAATGATGGGGAGAAGTGGGTCAGTTCTGGAGGAAAATAGAAAGGCCATCCACATCATGGGGGCATTGTGAGAGGAGAGGAACCTGGGATGGAGAAGTGGGGCAGGTGAGAAAGGTAGAGACACTGTGCAGCAGGCTCCCTGAAGATGTCCATGTCCTGATTCCCGGAACCTGTGACTGTGTCTCCTTCGGTGGCAAAGGAGAATTGAGGTGGCAGATGGACCCGAAGTTGCTAAGCAGCTGACCTGAGAGAGAGGATCCTGAATTACCTGGTTGGCCCAATGCAATCACAATGGTCCTTAAAGTAGCAAAGGGGGCTGAAGAGGAAGTCGGACTTGAGCAACCACTGCTGGGTGCAAGGATGGGGGAAGAGACGCCCTAGCCAGTTTGGTTCAGTGGATAGAGTGTTGGCCTGTGGACCGAAGGGTCGTGGGTTTGATTTTGGTCAAGGGCACGTACCTCGGTTGCAGGATCCTCCCCGGCCTGGGGCCTGGTCAGGGTACATGCAGGAGGCAACTAATTGAAGTGTTTCTCTCACATCGGTATTTCCCTCTCTCTTCCCCTCTCTCTAAAATCAATGGAAAAATATCCTCAGTGAGGATTAAAATAAAAATAAAGATGGGGGAAGAGGCCACAAGCCAATGCAAGCACTTCTAGAAACTAAGAAAGGCAGGGGATGGGTTCTCCCCTCGAGCCTCCAGAGGAATGCAATCCTGCCAGCATCTTGATTTTGGCCAGTGAGACCCCGATGCTGGATTTCTCACACTGACCGAATGGCAGGAGACATATTGTGTTGTGATAAGCCAGGAACTGCGGTAATTTGTTAGAACAGCCCTAGGCCACTAACAGAAGCCGCGAATAGACTGATGCCAGTTGGGTTGTCGGGGAGGGAGTTGGGCCTAATGGGGAAAAGGATGATGAGGGGTCCATTCGCAGCAAAAGCCCTGGGTGGTCCCTCAGGGACCAGGTCAGGGTGATGATGTGGGCTCCTGGCAGGAGCTTCTGTCTCATGGACGATTCCTTTGCAGGGCTGTGTGCTGGCCAAGACCTAAGAAGAGACGGTGAGTGTTTCTAAAGGAAAGCCTTCCTTCTCCTTCACTCCAATCCCCCCACCCCTTCTCTTTCTTCAGAACAGCAGGTGAGTAAATCTAATCCAGACCTGGACTCTGCTTCCTCCAGTGTCACTTCCAAGGCCCTCCCTCCGTGCCTGGCCCAGCTCCATGCCTCCTGCCAACAGTGATGTGACACTGCGATGCTCCATGCCTGTTGAGGAGGTCGACTTCAGGGACATCAAGTTTGCTCTCAGAAAGAACAACGCTTCTTTCAAGTTCTCTCCTGATTCCCCAAGTGGCCTGGCAAAGTTTCATCTCAGTGACATAAAAACTAGTGACGCTGGAGAGTACACCTGTGAGTACAGGACAGAGAGCCCCACCAGAAGGTCACCGCCCAGTGACGTCCTTCTACTACTGGTGACAGGTGAGGACGGGTGCTCAGAATGACACACCATCTCCCTAGGACAGGGATGGGAGAGGATCCAGAGAATGAGAGTGGAGCAGGGTCCCACCTCCAGAGTAGATGGGGAGGTGGATGGAGAAGGACAGGAACAGAGCTGGGGACCCTGCCCCCATCCAGGGCTTGTAGGAGGGACATCTCCTTCCTGGAGTCAGAGCAGAAAGAGGGTGAGGCCAGGTGTCTGTCACTTCCCACGTTCCCTGGGAACCTGCCAGGACAACAAGCCTGAGCAGGGACCCAAGGCTTCTTGCCCATGAATTCTGAGCTTCCTTCTCTTACAGGAAATTTCCCTAAACCTTCCCTTAAAGCCCACCAAAGGGGTGAGGTGACTGCAGGAGAAAATGTGACTCTGCAGTGCCAGAAGCCCAGGCATGTGATAGAACCTCACATGTTTGCTCTACTGAAGAAAGGAACCTCAACACCCATACAGCTCCAGGGTCCAGTAAAAACAGAGACAAACTTCTCCCTTCCAAGTGTGACTGTCAATGACACTGGGGCCTACAGCTGTGTGTACTACCAAAGAAAGGCTCCTTTCCATGCATCAGAGCCCAGTGATGAGCTCACGATCTCGGTGACAGGTAAGGTTTTTACCATTAGGAGGAGGATGGCTGGGTTATCTACCAGCTGACGTTCTGCCACCTGGAGTACATCAGAGGGAGGTTCTGTCCCTACAAGACTCTGGAGCTTGGAAAAAGTCACGTGGGGGAAAGGAAGTTAGAAGCCAGGATGCCCTGGAGGAATGGACAGGATCTTCTGCTAACAGAGGGAGTGTGAGTGGTGGAGAATCACAAGGCAGGAGGCTGGGGGGATTTGTGATACCTGGCCCCACTAGGAAAATAAGATCTAACCTCAAAATCCCTGCCTGGCAGGCCACCACTCATTTAGACTAAAGTGTGAATGATAACTCCTGGAGTCATACAGTAGGAGGTTCCAGAAAGAAGGTAGAGGAGGGGGGAGAATAGCAAAGGGCCTGGGAAATACCTTTCCCAGATATACTCAGAGGCCTCCAGACAGATGCGCTTCATTTTCATTCTCTACCATTCATGCCTTTTAGCTCAACTAAGTGGAGGTTTTCTTTTCCTGCCTAGACTTTTTTAAAAATAGGGATGATTTTTAAAAATTGTGGTAAAAATGCATAGTATGAAAGTTACCATTTTAAACATTTTTAATAATTCAGGAATGTAAAGCTCTTTTATTTTTATTTAAAAAAATTTTTTTTTGTTAATCCTCACCCGAGGATATTTTCCTCCATTGATTTTTAGAGTGAGTGGGAGGGGGAGACACAGAGAGAAACATCAATGTGAGAGAGACACATCGATTGGTTGCCTCCAGCACACACCCTGACCAGGGCTGGGGATTGAGCCTGCAATCGAGGGACATGCCCTAGACTGGAGTCAAACCTGGGACCTCTAGTCCTCGGGCCGATGCTCTAACCACGTGCCAACTGGCTAGTGCTGTAAAGCTCTTTTGTATTAAAGTATACTTGATATACAATATATTAGTTTCAAGTGTACAACACAGTGTGATTTCACATTTATATGCCTTACAAAGTGATCACCACAAAAAGTCCACTATTCATCTGTCACCATACAAAGTTATTATGATACTAGAGGCCTGGTGCACGAAATTCATGCATGGGTAGGGTCCGTAGGCCTGGCCGGCAATCAGGCCCAATGGGGGCCTTCCTTCCCCTGGCCGTTGGCTGCTGGCCGCTGGCCAGGGTCTTCCTTCATTTTGTGCCGCCCCCTGGTGGTCAGCACACGTCCTAGCAGGTGGTCAAACTCCCAAGGGGACAATTTGCATATTAGCCTTTTATTATTTAGGATTATTGGTTGTATTTCCTATGCTGTACTTTACATCCCCATGACTTACTTATATGGTAACTATAAGTTTGCACCTCTTAATCCTCTTCACCTCCTTGCCCATACTCCCATCACCCAACCCTCTGACAACTACCAGTTTTTCTGTATCGTATGAGTTTAGTTTGTTCATTTGTTTAGTTCTTTTAGATTCCACACCTAAGTGAAATGATATGGTGTTTGTCTTTCTCTGACTTATTTCACAGCATAATACCACCTAGGTTTAGTCATGTTACAAGTGGCAGGATTCCATTCCTTTTCATGGTTGAGTAATATTCCACTGTGCCTGTGTGTACACACACACACACACACACACACACACATATATATGCTTCTGCTTTATCCATTCATATACTAATGAACACCTAGGTTTCCCTATTTTGGCTATCCTATATAATAAAAGGCTAATATGCAAATTGTCCCCTCGATCAGGAGTTCAACTGGGAGTTTGACCAGGGGGTGGGGCCAGCCTGCCATTTGCCCACAGTCTGCCCCCAATGCCTCCCAATCAAAACTGAAACTCTGTCCCCATTAAACAACTCCTTCCCATTCCCTCCCCACCCCCCCGCCGTGTCCCAGTCCCTGGCATCCACATTTGACTTCCTGTCTCTATGAATTTGACTAGTATAGACACCTCATATAAGTGGAATCATACAGTATTTGTATTTTTGCCCTAGCCAGTTTGGCTCAGAGGATAGAGTGTGGACCAGCAGACTGAAGGATCCTGAGTTTGATTCCAGTCAAGGGCATGTACCTCGCTTGCAGGCTCAATCCCTGGCCCCGGTCAGGGTGCATGCGGGAGGCAACCAATCGATGTGTCTCTCTCACATCGATGTTTCTCTGTTTCTCTCCCTCCCTTCCACTTTCTTTAAAAATCAATGGAAAAATATCCTCAGGTGAGGATTAACAACAAGAACGAAAAAGACAATTGCAAGTGACAAAAATCTACTTGGAAGTAGCCTAGAAAAAGTGTGGTGGGGGAGGGTAATACACTGGTCCACAGAATTAATGGGATCGTTGGGCACTGCTGACATATTGATTGAGCTGGTTAATTCTTTGGGCGGGGGATGGGGGGATGCATGCTGTTTCATAGGGTGTTTAGCAGCATCCCTCACCCCTACTCACTACATGTCTCCCTTGCCACTTGTGACACCAAAATGTCTCCAGACTTTGCCAGATGTTCTCTCGGAGGCCACATCACACCATGCTGGAAACCACAGGCTAGTGAACTAGTGAATTATGGGAAATGCATGCATGCCAGTGGGCTTCGGGGACCAGAAGCACACACTGACGTTTTGCCTGATTCTTTTCCTGACACATGTGTTCCTACTGTGTCTGTCTCACCCTTTGAGTCTGGACTAGCTTCCTCTGTTGGGCAGAGAGCACGGCTTCAAGATATGAGTTCGCAAGTTCTATCCTTGGAGAGGGGATGGACCCTCTTTCCCAGGCCCCATTCAAAAAGCTGGGGAGGGACTGTGAATGGTCCTGGTCAATTTGGCCTCTGGCTCAACCGTGGGGATGCGATCACTGGAGGGTGAGGCAAGAAAACCCCCACTCCAGCCAGGGGGAATGAGCAGTTCCAAAGAGAAAGAAGGGTGCTATTCTCTGGAGCTATGATCTGAATGTCTGTGTCTCCCCACATCCATATGTTAAAATCCTGGTGCCCCAACGTGATGGTATTTGGAGGTGCGGCCTCTGGGAGGTGCTCAGGTCATGAGGGTGGAGCCCTCATGAATGGGATTAGTGCCCTTATAGAAGAGACCCCAGAGAGCTCCCTGTCCAATTGTGCCCTGTGAGGACAGACAAAGTCTGCCTCCTAGAAGAATGCCCTCACTCTACCATGCTGGCACCCTGACCTCTGACTTCCAACCTCCAGCCCTGTGACTGGAAAATGTCTGATGTTTAGAAGTTGCCCAGCTGTGGTATTTGGTTGGTAGCCTGATGGACTGGAGCATCTAACGAGGGGGACATATACTCAGCAAAGGTGTTTGCCACAGAATTAGACCCCTGGCCATAGGAGGAAACTCAGGGCACTCATGCTGGTGTGGAGATTACTGACCACAGGGAGAACTGTCCTCTACACCCCATGCTGGGGCCATGGAGCCCAAGGTGAGGCAGCAAGCCTGGTCGTTGGGACACCTTTCCTGCTCTGTGGTCCATTTACCCTGTTCTGTTCTCTAGGTCAATAGGAAAGATAGTCAGTGTTCCTTCCAGGCACTGATATTTGGGGGAAAAACATTCAAACCACCTGAACCACTTGGAAAGAAACGAGCACCCATTACCTGGGTAAATGGCCCCATGGTTGGGAATAGTGTGAAGGGAGCTTTGTTTTGAAAATAATTATAATAACCGTTTGGTTTTAGTTGGGCCCATTAACGAATAACCCATTTTCCCAGATTACTTAGCCTGTCTCTCAGTTTCCTCATCTGTTAAATGGGGTTGATAGTAGCACCAACATGATGGACTCATGGCAAAATTCTGATGAGTCATTTCACCTAAATGCTTTCCATAGCAAATGTCATATGAGTATTTGCTGTTATTATCATCATGAACATCCAAAACTTCTCCCTCTGAATTCTGAAACAGTCTTATCAAGGGATACATTCCTAATGGGAGACTTTCCAGAGAATGTGTGTCCTCCTCTCATGATAATGGTAAATGTTTTCATTACTATTAATTAGGAAGATCGGTGGGAAATTATATGATGTTGAAGGTCTTCCAGGTTCTACAAAGGCCAGGGGTGTGTGTCTGTCTCTCTAACTCAGTTCAATCATATGTGACAAGCTTAAGCACAGATGTGATGGTCTTTCCCAAAAGGGGTGATAAAACAGAGAGGGAATCCCAGCCAGTGAGCATCAACTTATGAACCATGAGGTCATAGTTGGATTCCTGGTCAGCACACATGCCCGGGTTGTGGGCTCAATCCTCAATGGGATCATGCAGGAGGCAGCCTATCCATGATTTTCTCTCATCGTTGATGGTTCTCTTTCTCCCTCTCCCTTCCTCTCTGAAATTAAAGTAGCAAAATGGGAAGAAGAAAGACATAATAAGTTGGATCGCCTCTCCACAGGAGGAACTTTTAAATACTTTTGGTTATCCAACAACTGCTGAGTAATAATTTTTTCCATTCCTCTACTTTTTCTGGCATATGAGGAACCTTGTGAGGTTCTTACTCGATGCTCGTAATTACTGCTGCTTCTGACATGCAGATGCCGATATACTAGTAAAGGATGACCTGGAATGGCCGAGGCAACTGTTGTCAAGTTCAACCTACACCTTCCAGCTGCTTCAAGTCCTGCAAAGTGTCAGCAGGGGCCACACTGAGGAAAAGAGGAGGATGTCGGTGGGGGTGTGCGTGGAGGGCAGATGACGGGCAGGTGCAGGGGTACATGACCGAAACAGGCCAAGGGTTCCCCTTTGGGTTTCCCCAGAGCCTTTCATAAGCCCCGAGTTTCACAGCTGTTGTGGGGCCAGAAGCCTGACCTGCTTCCGCACCAGCATGGTGAACTCATGGAGATGTGAGGGTCACCTGATCGGCCGAGGCGGGAGGCCGAGCAAGGTGGGTGGCAGTAATCCCGACAGAAGGAAAGAGGAAACTGACCTTAACCTCATGCCTCATTTTCCGTAGACCATTGGTTCTCAACCCAGTGACATATGCAATGTCTGGCGACATTTTTGGAGGTCACACTGGGCAGGGGGAGGCTCCTGGTATCTAGGAGGCAGAGACCAGAGTTGCTGTAAAATACCTTACGATGCTCAGGACCCCCTCCCCATAAAGAATTATCCAGCCCTACATGTCAACAGTGCAAAAGTTGAGAAATTCTTCTGTAAACCCATCGTCTAGTTTGCAGTGAGACACCCGTGTTGTTGGCAGGGACTTTGGGGACGGACAACATACTCTCCTCCGGTCCCTGGAGCCTCTAATTACTTAAAACGTGTGCCCCAAACCAGTGGCTGTTCAGGAAATATGTGTCACCTCGCTTGGCACCATCTGCTTCAAGGTCCCTCGTGTGTTTCTCTCCCTTCATTCCCAAGTTCGATCTGCCCTCCCAGTTGTCCATTCCTTCTGAACTGGCTCAAGTTCAATGCTGCCTCTGGCTCTGCAGAGAGCGGAGCGCAGCAGGCGGGGAGGGCTGAGTGCACAGGAGGAGCTGTGATGACTAGCATCCCGCTTCCTGGCGGTGGCTCTGAGAAGGAAGCTACGCCTGGTGAGATAGAGAAGTGAAGGCCCTGAGGCGGGAGCGTGGGGAACAGAGGAAATGTGTGGTGGGATGGTTGCGAGGAAACTGAGAGCTCCCTGTGGCCACTCGTTTGGAAGCACGAACTGAAGGAGGGGTGCTCCCGGGGTCTCAGGCCCATTTTCTTCTATTTTGTCAACCCCAAGGCACCCAAGGCATGGACACAGCTGCGGATGATGAAGCAACGAAGAGTGCCACAAGCACAGAGCTAGCGACGCTGGAATGTGGCTCCAGCCACACTCCGCTACTCACAGGTGTGACCTGGGTTAGCTCAAGTAACCTCTTTGAGCTTCAGCTTGCTTATCTCTCACAAACAAAACCCACTCTTCCTCTATTCTAACCGCTCCCTGCAGCCGGATTACAAAACAGCGAGGTGGCTGTGGGGAAGATGAAATGTTGGGTATGTGAGTAGGCACTCAAAACACGCTCGGTTGGGTTCTTACTATTTTGTTTTGTTTTTGTTTTTTTTTAAAATATATTTTTATTGATTCAGAGAGGAAGGGAGAGGGAGAGATAGAAACATCAATGATGAGAGAGAATCACTGATCGGCTACCTCCTACTGGGGATCGAGCCCGAAACCCGGGCATGTGCCCTTGGCCGGAATCGAACCCGGGACCCTTCGGTCCCCAGGCCAGTGCTCTATCCATTGAGCCACACCAGCTAGGGTGGGTTCTTACTATTTTGTCCTCAGAAGCAGTATAGAAAATGGGCGAGATACTCCATTTATCCTGGAACCACAGCTGTATCTGATGTACGAGAATTCTGTCCAGCTGTGCTATCCTGGGTTCTCCAGAGAAATATTACTGATCAGCATGTGTCATAGATATATATATATATAAAATATATATTAGAGCCCCGGTGCATGGATTCATGCCCCAGTGGGGTCCCTCAGCCTGGCCTGCGCCCTCTCACAATCTGGGACCCCTTGGGGGATTTCGGACTGCTAATCCCTCCTCTTGATGACTCCTCATCCTGGTCCCGCTGTGCCTGCTGCTGGAGAGGCTCGCAATGCCGCAGCTGCGCTTGCCAGCCACGAGCCTGGCTTCTGGCTGTGTGGAGCTCCCCCTGTGAGCATCTGCCCCCTGGTGGTCAGTGTGCATCATAGCAATCGGTCAAACAGTCAAACGGTCGCTTAGGGATATATATATATGGTTAAAATTTTTATATTTTTACTTATTGATTTGAGAGAGAGAGAGGAAAAGGAGAGAGTGAAACACTGATTTGTTGTTCCACTCACTCATGCACTCACTGGTTGATTCTTGTACGTGACCTGACTGGGGATTAAACCCACAACCATGGTATATTGGGATGTGCTTTAACCAACTGAGCTAACTGGCCAGGGCTATGACATACATTATATATACATATATACACACAGAGAGATTATCTCAATTATAATTATTGCAATATATAAATATATCCTATATACAATATAATATACTATATATCCTATATTTGTTTCCTTTTGGAAATTTGAAAAATACTACCTAATAGAACAGAAATAATAAGATAACAGATAGTAAAAAAAAAGATAAGTCATGCATCACCACGCAGAATGACACTCGTCTCCATTTAGTCATATTTGCTACAAGTTGCTTTCTTCCCACAAATGAAGTCCTCTTTTCCTCCCACACCATTCCTGTGATCTCGCCCCCTCCGGTGGAAACGTCCGCCCTGACCTTGGTGTTATCATTTGTGTGCATGTTTTTAATACACTTACAATACAGGTACACCTGTGATATAGAGTTTTAAAAATTACACACCAGTGGTATACTGTGATGGTTGTTCTGCGACTTGCAATTCTGTCTTCTAGATGAAACGGAGTCTCCTAAGAGAGCGGGAGCAGCACTAGGTAAGAGAAGAGACCCTCCTGGGATAGAGTCCTTCAAACATGGGATGAGGCTCCCCGAGAGCGCTCTACTGCTGGGAACGTCCTTGTGGATGTTTCTCTATATTCTGGTGATGCCAGAAGATGGTGGTTCAATGCAATGTCTTTCGAGGTGGGTGGGGTTGGAGTCCCAGCTGTGGGTACTCAGTAGTTGAGTGCCTTTGGAAACCTTTCAACTCTCTGACCCTCAGCTTGTGCGTCTGTAAAATGGGCATCATTCTTTCTCTCTCCTGGGATACTTATGAGTAGCAGAGAAGGGTAGTGAGTTTCCAGCATGTCCCAGGAACACCATCAATGGGAGACACAGTCAGGCATCAGAACAGGTCTCAGGAAACCAACGGGGCCTCTCCCCTGCTCTCCTTACAGGAACCACGGAAATCATCCTCATTGTCATCGTCCCCCTACTCTTCCTCCTCACAGCCTTCCTCATCTGCAAATACACCTGCTGTGGTGAGTCAGAACAGTGGCTGAGTCTTCTGGGGGCAGTGGGGGAAACAGAACGACAAAGCTAACACCACAGCGTTCATTCCTCCCCTTCTCTTTTTCATCCCCAGGGGCAGCTCTTAAAAAGATGACCAAAAGGTAGGCCACTCAGAGAACCCCCCAGCCAACACTTCATTGTTCCTCATTCCCTGGGCTACTTACTCTTTTACCCTTTGTTACATCACCCTTTTATGTGCCCCAGACCAGCTCCCACGACCACCCCGAATCTCTACGTTCTCTCTTCTTAACACCCTCCTCCACTTCCCACACCATGTCCTTTCCTTGGAGTCTTTCCTCACGGCCGTGCTGTCCCCAACCACTTCCTTCTCCTTGGCCCTCGAGACCTTCCTGAGCATATGAGGACTCGGGGAACCGCGGGTGGGGCATCTGAGCTGGGAGGAGGTGGGGAGACTTGGGTGACTTTCTTTGTGTCTCACCTCCTCCCACTCAGGATCTTGATTTCTCCCCCCAACTTCCTTGATCTCCAATACTTCACTGTTTCTCTCTCTCAGCTCCCCTCCTTCTAAGAAAGCTGAAGAAGTGGCGACAGGTAATCAACCCGGGAAAGAAAATGGTGGTGGTGGTGGTGGTCCGTGTGTTCTGTTTGTAAATGTTTATAGGAGTATGGGATGCAGGCATGTGGTGTGTGCACACATAGGTACTGTGTGCATGTGTCTGCACGTGTAACTGGGTACATATTCATGTGAACACATACATGTACACATTCAGAACGAGTACAATGTGTGCACTGTTTGAGTATGCATGTGTATTATCTGTGTGGTTCGTATGTTGTTTGTGCACATGTGCACACGAGTAGGTTGGATGTTTATGTGCATATACATGCGAGTGTGTATATGTGAGTATTGCATATGTTAGTGTGTGCACACACGTGCATTATGTGAGCATACTTGTGTAGCTGTGTGCATGTGTGTGTGTGTGTGTGTGTGTGTGTAGACATGACCCCTGGATCTGGGAGTGAACAAATGGTAGAATCTTCTCCCTTCCAGATGCATCTCCAGCTATGCAGAGCTGGTCTCCTGCTCTGGTGAGTTTCCCGTCAGCCCCTCGCTCAGCCCAGGCTCTCCATAGCCCCCCGTTAGTTTTGTCAATGGCCTGGGCCTTTGCTTTCATCTGCCCCAGCCCTTCCTCTCCATTTCAGGAGAACCATCTATGTGACTCTGGCCATGGGACCCTCATCCCATGATGCCTTTGTGAGGACACTTCCCACTCCCTCAGTGGGGTGCACTTCCTCAGAGGATTAACGGAGTGGTATAATGAGCTCACAGTGTGGGGGTGAACCTGAAACCCGGGTTCATGCCCTTGGCTGCAATTGAACTCAGGACCCTTCAGTCTGCGGGCTGATGCTCTACTCACTGAGCCAAACCAGCCAGGGCTAATCCCACCTCTTGATGAAAATATCGTAAGATCCCTCTGTAAAGCACGTGCCACACTGTGCCCCACGGAGCAGACCCTGCATCGGTTATCAGTAGCAATATTAAAAGTAAACCTTACCTTTTTTCCTTCATAATTCAATTTTTAAAAAACTGTCAAAGTGCACATAACAGAAAACTCACTCTTGTAACGTGTATGATTCAGCGACATTTGCTAAGTTCACAATGTTGCGCCACATCACCATCATCTAGTTCCAGACATTTCCCCCACAGGAACCCCCACGCCCTCGGAGCAGTCCCGCCCCATCCCCTCCCCGCCTCCTCCAGGCCCTGGCAGTAACTAACCTGATCTGTCCCTATGGATTTACCGATCCTGAGGGTTTCCTACTAGCACCCATTTTGGTAATGGTTAGTATAAGTTATCTATTGCTGCGTAACAAGTCATCCCGAAACATACCGGCTTAAAGCAGCATCGATCCACCTACCTGTGTGAGGACCTGGCGCGGCTGCGCTGGGGCTCCCTCTGGGTCGCAGAGCTGTGCGGAGCGTGCGGCCAGGGCTGAATGGGGGCTTCGCTAGGAGAGGCTGTGCTTCCACACTCACCCAGGTGGTTGTGGCCAGGATTCACTTCCTTGCTGGCTGTTGGCCGGAGACCACGCTGGCCGTGGGGGCCTCTCCGTAGGGCAGCTCCTCACATGGCAGCTGGCTTCTTCAGCGTGAGCGAGCCTGGGACGGCTGGGACAGTAGAGAAGCCGTGGACAGTGGGCATGAGAGAAGGCACAGTCCTTCATCGGCTCATCTTTGACATAACATCCAGTCCTTTGGGTGTATTTTTGTTTTTGCTGTGTTCCTGTAATAGATGTAAGACAGTAGGTCCGGCTAACCCTCAAGAGGGGAAGGGGACCTGCCTGGGCCGGTGGCTTAGTTCGTTGGAGCATCACCTAGTACACCAAAGGGCTCAGGGTTCGATTCCTGGTCAGGGTGCATACCTAGGTTGCAGGTTTGATCCCTGGCTGGGGCGTATATGGGAGGCAACTGGATCAATGTTTCTAGCTCACATCAATATTTTCTTTCTCCTTTCCTCTCTCTCTAAAAATAAATAAAAACATCCTGGGGTGAGGATTGAAGAGAAAACAAAGAGGGGAGGGGACCTCACAAAGGCTTGAGGAGTAGGAGGCTCCTGGGAGGGGCCCTGGACAGCTGTCTACCACACTGTTACCACGACTGCCCAGTCCTCACCATGAAATGCCCCTCCCTTCTCCATGAAATACTCAATCCTCTTCTCCTCACTTCCCTCAGGATGAAGGAGCTCAGCTGTCAAGAGCTGAAGAACCTCAGGGGGTGACGTATGCTGAGCTGAACACCAGAGCCCTGAGCAAGGGCCCCTCCAGCCAGGTGCCGCAGACCCCGGAAACCTGCGTGTACTCGGCCCTCAAGATGTAGCAGGAAGAGACCTGGCACCAGGAAGAACCTCCAATAAGGGGTGCACCATGGGGCAGAGGGCCCTTGGGTGACTAGACAAATCTCCATTTGAGACTTGTTTCCTCCTCCTAAGAAAGTAACGTTTATTTTTTTTAAGTGAGAGGTATCACTGACATAGAGTGATATGCTGAAAGGGGACTCAGGACGGGGGTTCTGGTCACTGCCGGGAAGGTCAACCACGTGATGAGAAGGTTGGGGACCAGAACCAGGTGCTATCAGCCGGTCCTCTGGGGAAGAGGGAGGCTGGAGACGGACTCAGTCACGTGGGCAACAATCCAATCAACCACGCCTGTGTGATGACATCCCAGCGAAGATGCTGGACACGGAGACTGGAAAGCTTCTGGGTTGGTGACACACCGTCATGTGCTTGGGGGGTGGACACACCCTGAGGGTATAGCACGTTTCACTTCTGGCACCTTCCCAGACCTCACTCACCCTGTGTGTCTCTCTTCACTAAGCTGGTACTGATTTGTTTACTTTATGTAATAAAATTGTAACCCTAAGTATAGCACTTCCTTGAATTCCTCGAGTGGCTCCAGGAAGTTAGTGAATCTGAGCGGAGGTGGTAGTGGGAACCGCCACCACGTCTGGCTGTTGGTCAGAAGTGCAGGTGGCCGGGGAACACCTGAGCCTGCAGCTGGTGTCTGCAGTGAGGGGCAGACTTGTGGGTGCTGTGCCCCTAACCTGTGCGGGCTGTGCCAACTCCAGATGGCACGTGTTGGAACTGCACTGCGGCTCAGAAGCGGATCCTTCTCCAGTCCGGCCTTCAGATTAGACCCCAGCCCTGGATGACACGGTGATTGCAGCCCAAGGATCCTGATAGGTTGTGCCTGTTTCTCTGGCCCTCGGGCCGAGGAGAGAATATGGGTGTGTTGCTTACGCCACTATGTTTGTGGTAATATGGTAACACAGCAACAGAGAACGAATGTGCTCCCTCAGACCCTCCGTGCAGCTTCCACAGCACGGTGCCACGACAAGGAAACACTTCTCCACTGGGGGGTGAGAATCAGCTTCAGATGATTTCGTGGAACAGGAAGTGAATGGGCTTTTGAGACCGAGCTGGGTTCCACTTCTCACACCCGTCTCTCCCACTTCTGTCTTTGAGCAAGGGACCCTGTTTTGCTGGGCCTCAGTTTACCTATCTCCAGTCAATGAGGCCCAGAGGAATTCCACCAAACACAATGGGCTGGAAGCACACCAAATCGCCTGTACGGTGAAGCTGGAAATCGTTCAAAATGCAGGTAAACTGGGACTTACTCTTCTAAGTGGCGGAGGCACCAATATTTTCTGATCTAGAGACAAAAAGCAGTGAGGAGGTGTGGTAAGCTGACGGAGAGGAAAAGAAAAAATGTCACACCTTCTGGTCATTTCATTTCGGTGGGAGCCACTGTCTGAGAGCCTGTGAGTCACACACATCCATTTCCCAGGAGTCAAAGACAATTTTATCTTTTTAAAATGCTTTTTAAAAATTGATTTCAGAGAGAGGAAAGGAGAGGGATAGCAACATCAATGATGAGAATCGTTGATCAGCTGCCTCCTGCACACCCTCTACTGGGATCAAGCCTGCAATCTGGGCATGTGCCCTGACCAGGAATGGAACTGTGATCTCCTGGTTCATGGGTCGACACTCAACCATTGAGCCACACCAGCGAGGCTCAAAGATGATTTTATTTGTTATTATTTTTAAATCCTCACCCAGGGATATTTTTCCATTGATTTTCAGAGAGAATGGAAGAGAGAGGGAAAGACAGAGAAATATGGATGTGAGAGAAACACATCCAGGGCCCGGGCTGGGGAGGAGCCTGCAACCAAGGTGCATGCCCTTGACCAGAACTGAACCTGGGACCCTTCGGTCTGTAGCTGACACTCTATCCACCGAGACAAACAGGCTAGGGCTCAAAGCCGATTTTAAGTGCCAAGTGTGGTCTCACAAAATCGGTGCAAACCCCGAAGAATATGGTGCAGTCCCCACGCGCAGAGGGTCTTGGAGGACTGTGCTGTGAGGCCGGATGTGAGCAGGAACTGGCCCGAGCCATCCTGCTGGGGTAACAACGTGCCTGTGACGTGGGCGCCTGGCCATGAAGCCAAGCATGCCGGTGATCAGCACCGCTTCGTAGCCGCAGTCCCAGGAGCTCTGGGGAGGTCTGCGCCAGCTTGTCAGCATTGTTTATTGGCAATCATGAACCTGACGCTTCACACTGGGTCCTGGGGACACCCCAGAGGGCTCTGCCGGCTGGGGCTGGGCATGTAGCAAGCATATGCCAACATGCCCGTCACAGAGTGAGAAACCCAGTCTAGGATTCACTCTGGGCCTCCGGTTCTGTGGAGTTTTTGTGAACAAGGTCATGGTTTCTGCTGCAAGAGAAGGCCCTTCTGTAAAGTCCTTGGAATGGGGAGAAAATTGGGCCTCATGCCTGCTCTTTGGGGATCCTTTTGCCTGGGATGCTGATCCTCATTTTATTTTTTACTGCGTTTATTGGGGTGACATTGGTAAATAAAATTATAAAGGCTTCAGTATACAATTCTGCAACACATCGTCCGAATGTTGTATTGTGTGTTTACCACCCCAGGTCAAGTCTCCGTCCATCATCAATCAACCCCTCCCCTTTTTCACTGATTTTGAGAGAGAGAGGAAGGGAGAGGTAGAGGAAGAAACATTGATGTGAGAGTGAAACATCAATCAGCTGCTTCCTGCGCGCCCCCTGCTGGGGATCAAGCCCAGAACCCGGGCCTGTGCCCTGACCGGGAATTGAGCCAGCAACCTTTCAGTGCGCGGGATGATGCCCAACTGAGCCACACGCCGGCCAGGGCTATCCCCCGCTTATGCTGTCTATGTCGCTGTTGTGTGTACCCTTTCCTGCACTACCCGCAGACTCACTGCACTGCCAGGGGTTCTGAGAGTCTTCTGTAGCCACTGAACCTGCCTGCCAGTTGGGGCCCAAGCCCTCAGTTCTGAGCCTGTGCACAATGCCTAGCAACCTGACCATTTGCCCAGGATTCCCACTACTTTTGAGCAAAGTACCTTCATCGCCTCCCTAGAGCTCTGCAGGCTCCAGTCTTAGGCATCGGGGGGGTTGCCTGCTTGGTGCCTGAAGTCGGACGGAGACAGAGGAAGTTCTTCTTGAAGGTCGGTTGGGAGGAACATGTTGCAATCGATGGCACAACACGCTTCCAGAAACTGGCTGTGGAGGAGGGAAGTGAGAAGTCAGAGAGAAGTCATCATTGCCCACACTCCGCCGTCAGCGGGGAACTGTGACCACCCCAGCTTTTCGCGCTTCTGTGGACGGCGCTGGTGCAGGACTCCAGGACAGGCTGACGTGACACTATGATCCATACACTGCTTCCTCTCCTCTGTCTCAGTAAGTCTAGCGGGGCGGGGCGGGGAGGGGCGGGGTGGTGCAGTGCATGGGGCCATAGAGAATAATATAATTGGTGAGAGGTTTGAATCGGGGGTGGGGAGAGAAATGATAACATCAACTGTGGTTTACTGAGTGCATGTGATGTATTAAAAATCTTGCCAAGCCCTAGCCGGTTTGGCTCAATGGATAGAGTGTTGGCCTGCGGACTGAAGGGTCCCAGGGTCGATTCTGGTCAAGGGCACATGCCTGGGTTGCAGACTTGATCCCCAGTTGGGGGCGTGCAGGAGACAGCTGACCAATGATTCTCTCTCATCATTGATGTTTCTATCTCTCTCCCTCTCTGAAATCAATAAACATATATTTTAAAAAAATCTTGCCAAGACACACACTACCTCTAAACCTGTGTTTTCCAAATCGCAATGAGTCTTGCTCCAACTTTATGATTTTTGCTGAATGTCTCATGGTGTTCTTATCGACTCAGATATTTTGCTTAAATAAAAGTGTTTAAGATAGAAACTTGATATTCAATAGCACGAATAAAAACTTGATGCCAAAAAGAAGGTAACTATGAAGTCAACACAATGAGAAGGAAACAATGTTACAATACATATTTTTTGTTAATCTCATCCAAGGATACTGTTCCCATTGATTTCTAGAATGGAAAGGAGGGAGGGAGAGAAAGAGGCTGAGAGGAACACTGATGTGAGAGAAACACACAGACGGCTGCCTCCTTCATGTGCCCCACGGCAGGGGCTGGGGAATCAAACCTGCATCCCAGGTACGTGCCCTTGACTGGGAACTGAACCCTCGGTCCTTCGGTGTGTAGGCGGAGGTTCCAACCATTGAGAAATACTGTCCAAGGCAACAATATTTCAACTGTACACTGTTGCTTGTCAAGCCTCTGAGCCTGAAACCTGCTATTTCTCTGGTATAAAGGCAGTTAGCCACGGCGGAGAGGCATCGGAGGCTAGTTCTGCATAGACTTTCCTGTTGATAAAATCAAAGGCACTGGTCAGTGGTCAGTCATGTGACATCGGATCAAATCAAGCGTGCTCTGAGCCTCCTCCCCTTCCCCTGGAACCAGCACACGGCAGCGATGGCTGCGCTCCACACTTGGGAAACACCACTGTGACCCGACAACAACACAAAAACCCCGTGAGAGAGAGCTAGGTCCACTCCCACAGGTGGAGAATCCAGGGGGAGTTTGCACACTGAATCGGCACACACACACGGGATGCAGGGAAGCGGAATTTCCACCCAGAACTGCCTAGTGCCCCAAACCTTTCCTCCCGGTCACAGTGTTACCTTAAAAGAAACACATACACAAGGGTCCTTGGTATAGACGCATCCTGGGGGTGTTTGCAAGGACTGGGGGTTGGAAAAAGCCTGAGGAGGGAGAGATGAGAAAGGCCACAATGCCCCCAGCTATGGAGCTAGGATGCAACTCAAATGAGTATTTCCAGAAACCAACAGAGCTTGGTAGCCACAAAAGTCAGGAGAGGCCCTAGCTTGTTTGGCTCAGGGATAGGGCATTGGCCTGAGGACTGAAGGGTCCTGGGTTCGATTCCAGTCAAGGGCACATGCCTGGGTTGTGGGCTTGATCCCCAGTAGGGGGCGTGCAGGAGGCAGCCGATCAATAATTCTCTCATCATTGATGTTTTATCTCTCCCTCTCCCTTCCTCTCTGATTAAAAAAATAATAAAAATTAAAACAT
>NW_006288266.1:240063-246596 GCF_000327345.1 Myotis davidii
TTTTTCTCTCCCTCTCCCTTGCCCTAGCGTGGTCCTCTGCACTTGGCTTTCTCCCGTTGCCACAATTTTCAGATCCCAAGCCCGTGGGCTGCTCCAGAGCATCCCCTACGACAGAGGCTTGTCTGGTGGGGAGGCAGTGACTGAAGCACGTGCCTGGAGACTCAGCCCTTGCACACACACCTGGGGGCCTTGGGAAACATGTCAATATTGAAGTGTTTCCTCATCTTTCAGGGTCAGCTTCACAGTGAGGCTCCAGCATGTATGACACATACTGAGGTGCACAGCCCATGCTCGAGAAATGGTATTTTTAATGTTTACTTGGTCAGGAGCTGATTCCACTAGCAATTCCTTCCAGAAATCTTCCCTGGATGAAAAATCTCGTTCCTTTTCATGGCTGAGTAATATTCCATTTGGTGTCTATACATTCCATTTATGCATAGACCGTTTTGTTTATCCATCCATTGGTTGACGGGCACCTGGGTCTTTTCCAACTTTTGGCTCTTCATTAGCTTCCTCCCTTCAATGAGAAGGTTCACTTTCCTCCTCATTTTGTCGTTGAGAGATAGTGAGTCTCCTGTTGCTCCCTCCAAGCAATGAGGCCTCTGAGCAGGTTCCTGGCTGTTCCTTGGGTACGCCCTGAAGAAAGAAGTGAGATCACATGGGATGTTCTGGGGCCTGGGAGTGTTGGATAAACGTCACATGACTGACCACTATCTATCAAGCTCAACAAAGCGGTCAACCCCATTTGGATTAGCAGGGCACAGGAGACCACGGACGGGGTAGCTTAAGGTGCTTGGGCCCTGGGGGTCTTGAGGAGGACAGGAGGAGGTTGCTGGAGAAGGGGCCAGCACTGCAAAAGCTCCAGAATGTTCCATGGGTCAAGAAAGAGCACATCCTGACTTGAGAGAGTCATAACCACAATTCCCTCCTGAGTTGTTCCATGACGCCCAGAATTTATTTTCCTTCATTGAGAGTCAGGTGGGACTGCCACTCTCTCTGGGCAGCTCGTTCAGCCTGCAGGCTCTCCGAGTCCCCGAGACTTGAGCTCTCTTGCAGGAAGTCTGAGTTCTCGCCGTCCACGATGCTTTCTGTCACGACAGGAAGCTGGTCTCTGCCGCTGGTCTCTGACCTGCTACGCAGAGAGCAGAAGGAGCACCTCCCTGCCCGCCCAGCATGATCCCTTAGAAAGGAGAGGTCAGTGCGGTGGGCTCCACCTCCTCTTTGCAGGGCAGGGCAAAGGACAAAGGCCAGGCTCCCAGGGCTTTGACGCTCAGAGGCCAGGCTCCCGCGCCAGAGTCGGGGTCATGCTGCCTCCCGAGTGCAGCTTCTAGTGAGTTCAGGTGCTCACAGGTGTCTCTCAACTCTACCTTTTCCCATTCTCTGTGGGTTCACAATTTCTTTCAGTACCGTAAACACTTGTATTATGCTCCTTTTTTTTTAAACTGTGGTAAGATATATGTAAATAATATTTATCCTTTTAACTATTTGTGAGTGTATAGTTCAATGGCATTAAATACATTCAGATATTTTTACAACTGATTTTGAGAGAGAAGAGAGAGAGAGAAACATCAACCTGTTGTTCCACTTACTTATGCATTCACTGGTTGGTGGTTGTCCCGAAACACAAAGTTAGTGGGTTTGATTCCTGGTGAGGGCACATACAAGAACCAACCAAGGGCTGGGTTGGTGAGGCTCAGTGGTTGAGCACTGACCCATGAACCACGAGGTCGGGATTCGATTCCTGGTCAGGGCATGTGCCCGTATTACAGGCTCGATGCCTGGTGTGGGGGCATGCAGGAGGTGGCCAATCAACGATTCTCTGTCATCACTGTTTCTCTCTCCCTCTTTTTTCTTTGCTCTGAAATCAATAATAATATATTTTAAGACAGAATCAACCAATGAATGCATAAATAAGTAGAAGAACAGATAGATGTTTTTCTCTCTCCCTTCCTCTGTCTAAAAACCAATCAATAAATAAAATTTTAAATGAATAAATACATTCAGAATGTTGGCAACCATCATCACCCAAAACTTTCTCATCATATCAAACATCAACTCGGTACCCATTACCCAATAACCCATTTTCTCTGTCTTCCCAACCTCTGGTAACCTCTGTTCTACTTTCTGTCTCTATGAATTTGCCTGTCCTAAGTACTTTGTATAAGTGTAATCCTATATAATAAAAGGCTAACATGCAAATAGATTGAGAGGCAGAATGATGTCACTATGATGTGCACTAACCACCAGGGGGCAGACACTCAATGCAGGGGGAGTATCGCTCAGCCAGAAGCCAAGCTCACGGCTGGCGAGCGCAGTGGTGGTGGTGGGAGCCTCTCCCACCTCTGTAGCAGAGCTAAGGATGTCTGACTGTCGGCTTAAGCCCCCTCCCAGTGAGAAGTGGACATAAGCCATCAGTTGGACATCCCCCGAGGGCTCCTGGACTGCAAGAGGGTGCAGGCTAGGCTGAGGGACACTCCCCCACCCCCCCGAGTGCACAATTTTTGTGCACCAGGCTTCTAGTCATACAATATTTGTCTTTTTGTTCTCTCCCTTTCCCTTTCTCTCTCTCTGAAATTAACAAAAACAGCCCTAGCCGGTTTGGCTCAGTGGATAGAGCGTTGGCCTGAGGACTGAAGGGTCCCGGTTCAATTCTGACCAAGGGCACATATCCAGGTTGAGGGCTTGATCCCCAGTAGGGGGGTGTGAGGAGGCAGTCAATCAATGATTCTCTCTCATCATTGATGTTTCTATCTCTCTCCCGCTCCCTTCCTTGTTTCTCAAGTTGATAAACACTGATATATATGTTCCAGGGATATAGATAGATAGATAGATAGATAGATAGATAGATATACAGATATGGCCAAAGCTCTAACCACTGCTCATGCTAAAATTGGCTTCTGCAATTTTATCACAAAGACCTGGCAACTTCCCCCTTTTCGCTGCTAAGACACAAAACTGGCCCACACAGGATAAAAAGAGGAAATCTCTTAGAAACACAGGCCTAACCAACATCCGTTGACTTAAATCAATCTTTCTTATAACAATGTTCCTAAACAGACTTGATGTTAATTTTAAAGGTATTTTAGCGTCAGGAGAACCTGTGCCGACCACACTGAGCAGGAAGGCTGTGGCTGGTCAGAGATGTCCATAGTCACCTTCATTAGGAAGTTTCTCTCTAAGCCGACTGTGAATGTCAGTGTCAATGTTCTCGTCTTAATAAACTTTTTCTGGGTCCAGTGAAAGCAGTGGTTCTCCATCTCAGCTCAGTATCTGCATTATCTGGGGGATTCTGAAAGTTTGGTGCCTGAGTCCTATTCCAAGCAATTCTGATGCAATGCTTTTGCGGTCTGGTCTGCCTGCGGCGATTTCCTTTTTTTTAAAAATCGAATTTAATGTGGTTGACAAAACTATATAGGTTTCAGGGATCCAATTCTACAACACATCGTCTGTATATAGTAGTGTGAGTTTACTCCTTCTTTCATCATTCATCCTCCCTCTACCTTGTCCTGCTGCTTTCCACCCGCTTCCCTCTGGCAATCACCACACTTTTGCCTGTCTATGAGATGTGCTTTCTTATTTTTCCTTAACCTTTTCCCCTTTTTTTATCCCCCTCCCTTCTGACAGCTGTCAGTCTGTCCTCTGTATCTATGAGCCTGTTTCTGTTTTGTTCATTTGTTTCTTTTGTTCATTAGATTCCACATATAAGTGAAATCATATGGTATTTGTCTTTCTCTGACTGGCTTATTTCTCTTAGCATAATGCTCTCCAGGTCCATCCTTGCTGTCACAGAAGGTAAGATTCTGTTCTCTTTTATTCACTTTTTAAAATATATTTTTATTTATTTCAGAGAGGAAGGGAGAGGGAGAGATAGAAACATCAATGGTGAATCGTTGATTGGCTACCTCCTGCACACCCCCAATGAGGATCCAGCCTGCAACCTGAGCATGTGCCCTGACTGGGAATTGAACTGTGACCTCTTGGTTCACAGGTTAATGCTCAATCATTGAGCCATGCCTGCATCTTTTCACACCCTTGTAAAATATCTATAACGTCTTTAAACCGCGGCATCTCCTCAGCAGTCAATGTGCATTTGTTGGGCCCTGCTATGTGCCAGGAGCTGTGAAATATAGGGGATAATGTGGTGAACAGCACTGAGTCCTTGCCTTACAGCTGCTCACAGTGACATCTTGTGTCCCCCCTGGTATGAAGTACATAATCTTCTATAAACTCTCTTAAAAATTACAAGCACCCCGGCTTATATATTTAAAATATATTTTTTTAAAAGATGCAGGCTCACCAGAAGATGACGGGGGCTCAATGCAGGAGCTTCTGTCTCATGGACGATTCCTTTGCAGGGCTGTGTGCTGGCCAAGACCTAAGAAGAGACGGTGAGTGTTTCTAAAGTAGAGCCTTCCTTCTCCTTCACTCCAAATCCCCCTCACCCCTTCTCTTTCTTCAGAACAGCAGGTGAGTAAACCAAGTCCAGCCTGGTCTCCGCTTCCTTCCAGTGTCACTTCCCAGGCCCTCCCTCCGTGCCCTGCCCAGCTCGGTGCTTCCTGCCAACAGTCACGTGACACTGCGATGCTCCACTCCTGACTGGGAGGTCAAGTTTGCTCACTCATGTATGGATCATAAAGAACATTATAACCTAGGTGGGTAAGGGCATGTGCCGGGGGGTAGGGGTGGCCGGGAGAAGGTCAGTGGGGAATAAAAAGGAGACATAGGTACTACTATTTGTAATACTTCAAACAAGAAAATAAAATTAAAGGAAAAAAAAGAACAATACTCCTTTGGAGTCCTCGCCATCTGATTCCCCAGAGGGCCTGGCGGAATGTCACCTCCCTCACCTACACACCAGGAGCGCTGGAGAGCACGCCTGCGAATATTACAGGACAGGGAGCCGCACCGTAAGGTCACCGCCCAGTGACGTCCTTCTACTGCTGGTGACAGGTGAGGACGGGTACTCAGAATGACACACCATGTCCCTAGGACTGGGATGCGGGGGGATCCAGAGAATGAGAGAGGAGCAGGGGTCTCACCTCCAGTGTACTAGGTGTACCAGTTAATAACGCGGATTTCTTCAATAGATGGAGTTACACATAAGTTGATATATACGCGATTTGGTGTGTATGCTATTTTGTTGTATTGACAGCAAGCTTCAAAACTTCATGTGAAGATTTCTGAAGGTGTTAACATCATAGATATTTTTATGCTTAAAAATGTCAAATTTCGTGCCGAAAAAAGAGCATTTGGGGAAGTTTTAAATCATTACTTTATTTTAAAGAAAAAGTTATCGTATACTTTGGGAAGCTTATGGTGAACATGCTCCATCTCAAGATACTTGTGAACACTGGTCTAAACGCTTTAAAAGTGATGATTTCGATGTGAAAGACAAAGAATGTCCAGGTCAAGTGAAAAAGTTTGAAGACCAACAATGACAAGCATTATTGGATGAAGATGCGTGTCAAACCCAAAAACAACTTGCAGAAGGATTAAACGTTGCTCAGCAAACAATTTCTGATGTTTATAAGCAATGGGAAAGATTTTATTTATTTTTTTCTAAATATATTTTATTGATTTTTTACAGAGAGGAAGGGAAAGGGATAGGGAGTGAGAAACATCGAGTAGAGAGAAACATCGATCAGCCGCCTCCTGCACGCTCCCCACTGGGGATGTGCCCGCAACCAAGGTACATGCCCTTGCCCAGAATCGAACCTGGGACCCTTGAGTCCGCAGGCTGATGCTCTATCCACTGAGACAAACCGATTAGGGCAGTAATGGAAAAGATTTTAAAGGAAGGGAAATGGGTGCCACATCAACTGAAGAAAGACAAATGGAAAACCACAAAGTCATCAGTAAAATGTTGCTTCAATGGCATGAAATAAAGTCTTTTTGCATCGAATTGTGACTGGCGATGAAAAGTGGGTTTATTGTGAGAATACCAAATGCCCAAAATCATGGGTTGACGCAGGTCAACCATCAACATTGCCTGCAAGGCCAAATCGCTTCGGAAAGAAGGCAGTGCTCTGCGTTTGGTGGGATCAGGAAGGTGTGGTGTATTAGGAGCTTCTAACACCAGGTGAAATCGTTAATACTGATCACTACCGACAGCAAATAATCAATTTGAACCATGCTTTGATCTCAAAAAGACCAGAATGTGCCAGAAGACATGGCAAAGTAATTTTGCTTCGGACAAAGAATCAATTTGAACCATGCTTTGATCTCGAAAAGACCAGAATGTGCCAGAAGACATGGCAAAGAAATTTTGCTTCATGATGACGCACCATCACACACTTCAAAACCAGTTAACGACACGTTAAAAGATCTTGCCTGGGAAGTATGAACCCACCCGTGGTATTCACCAGACCTTGCTCCTTCAGATTACTGCTTATTCTGATCAATGGCACATGCACTTTCTGGGTAGCACTTCAAAGGGTACGAAGAAGTGGAAAATTGGGTCTCTGAATGGTTTGTCTCAAAACAAGAAATGTTCTATTGGGACAGTCTCCACAAATTACCTGGAAGATGTGGGG
>NW_006288266.1:247123-247822 GCF_000327345.1 Myotis davidii
CTCCAGTTCCATCCATGCTGTTCTGCCCATGACTTCTGAGCTTCCTTCTCTTACAGGAGAATTACCTAAACCTTCCCTCCACGCCCGCCCAGGGCGCAAGGTGACTGCAGGAGAAAACGTGATTCTGCAGTGCCAGCTACCCAGGCCCGTGATAGAACCTCACACGTTTGCTCTGCTGAAGAAAGGAACCGCAACACCCATACAGCTCCAGAGTGCAGTAGGAATTCAGACAGAATTCCCCCTGCCAAGTGTGACCATCAGTGACACTGGGGCCTACAGCTGTGTGTACTACCAACCGAGGGCTCCTTTCTCGGCCTCAAGGCCCAGTGATGAGCTCACGATCTTGGTGACAGGTAAGGATTCTGCAAGATTTTGTGAACTTCAATTCCCAGTCCAGCCAGATGCCTAGGTTGTGGGCTCAATCCCCCTTGGGGGTGTGCGGGAGTTGGCTAAATGATGATTCTCTCTCATCACTTATGTTGCTACCTCTCTCTCCCCTTTTCTTCCACACTGAAATCAATAAAAAATACGTCTTTTAAAAAGAGAATTTTTTCTCTTTTAAGCTGATTTGGCTCACTGGATAGAGCATCCGCCTGCGACTGAAGGGTCCCGGGTTCGATTCCAGTCAGGGGCACAAGTCCAAGGCTGTGAGCTCAATTCCCAGTGGGAGGCATATAGGAGGCAGCCAATCAATGATTC
>NW_006288267.1:0-1175 GCF_000327345.1 Myotis davidii
AGGTAAAAGTGTTGTTTTATATTGATAAACTCAATTAATAGTATAGCTTTTAATGATTATCTCAAACCCACTATACGCCTTCTCTGAACTTCTATAATATTTCAAGTCCAATCTTCCAAAAAAAGTATTACATTTCTTTTATAGATTAAAAATTATTTATTTTATGTTTAATAAAGTCTTACCTTTTTCTTTCATCCTTCCCTTGTAACCCTCAGTATGTAGGTAGCAGCATACAGGGCTAAGAGAATGTTCAACACAACTTAAAGTTGGAAATAGCAATTTGATGGGGAAAGACCCATTCAATAACCTCACTTAAGAACCTTCATAGCACCTGTCAACATAAGAAACATTTATACCTGTGAAGAATTTTCGTGAGTTTATTTGAGCCAAAACTATCAACAACTGCTTCTTATGACTGGAATTATTGGAATCTGGAATACTGTCCATAATAATTGTGTTGAATTATTTAATAACAAGGGCATACAAGATTACAACTACTTCTTCCTCAGCCTTCTAGAAACAAATTACTCGGAGTAGGATTCAATGGTAGTATGAATGAAGCATATCTGAGAGTCTGGCCTAATTTTATCTTTCCAAGTATTTATGCATACCAACTCCCTAATAGGGACAATAGGTTTGAAATCTTACCCAACTCTCTTCAAACCTGCTATACAAAAATTATTTTGACAACTTTAATCTAATATATATTTTAACATTTAAAACAACTCATTGGAGAAAAAGGCTTTTTGAAAGTTTTCAATTTCTATATTATTTATTTTAGTGATTATATTCTATTCCCATTATTCCTGATGTTTGCTTAATGTTAAGATACCAAATCACTGTCATCAATGGTAGAGACAAATTGAACATCATAATCATGTGACTAGATATGGCAATCTTTTTTGGAGAATATTTTCATGCTTCACTTCCAACCCCGAAGCCATAAAATTTGTGGAAATATTACTATTCCCCTAGCCAATCATATGTACAACAGTTGGCTCCATGAATCAATGAAATTACCTAATTTCATACTAGCTTAAAAATACATCGTCTCAACAATGAAATACATCATCTCAAGATAAAGTAGGAACTTTATCTCCACAAATTCAAAAACTTGCCTTTTTCTATTAAACTACTATGATGGAATAAGTAAACAATTGAACAAAAGCAGGAAT
>NW_006288267.1:1210-21645 GCF_000327345.1 Myotis davidii
AATCACAAAAAATCCTAAAAAGCAAGCTTAATCAAATGCTTGTGTTTCTTTTGTCTTGTTTCTAAGGATATAACACTTAGAATCTTCTAAGGGATTTTCCAGTTTCTTTTCTCTCACAAAGCAAAAAAAAAACCAGGCACTATCATCTATGATTTAATTTTGAGGAAGATTGGGAGAATAGTATGAGTATTTCTATTACATAGATAGTTCATTATAAAAGACACCATTTTGCTGTATTTGTTCAAATTAAATGTGTTTTCTGAAAACAGCATTTTTGTCTCCTGGTGTGAGCTTCTCAAAGTGTTTTTATTTGCATGTAACTCAGTAGCATGCATGATCATTGGCCAGCCAACGCCAGCATTTTGTTTTTCAAAGAACAATACATGCTTTGATAATCTTTATACTGACCTGTTCATCTGATGGAATATGAAAATATATGCCTGTATCTTTTTGTGAGTTTCCTGTTGCTGTTTCTGTTCTGGAGAAACTGTCCTGACTTAACTAACAACTTGGCAACCCTACGAGCTCAGAAATGCTCCCCTGAGATGATGTGCTTTAAATTAGCATTGCTGGTAAATGCTTTCAAGAACTATACAATTATAGCCAGATGAACACATCCTCATACAATTTCAGGATTAATATTAGTATCCTAACAACCTAGAAACCAAGATCATAATTACCGACTGCCACTTCCCCCCATTGTCCAGGTAACGGGCCCTCAATATATGACCAATTTGAAGGCTGGGAATCTTGGGGGAAAGCATCAGGTCCGCTGTTGGGAAATTGAATTCAAGTGTAGTCCTGCCCCCTGAACGCTCATATTCTTCTTTCCTCTTTGTGCTATTTGTTGGTCTCTATTGTGCACAGCTATCGTTTGTGCACACATTCTGTGTTAGATTTTCTACCCGATTGAGCTTGAAAGCCAAAGCTTAAGTACTAAATGTTTCCCTAAGGCCTGAATGGACTTAAAAGGACATAGGTGCAAAAAAGAAAAGAAAGGAAAATAGGGAGAGAAAACACGGCTTGTTAAGTTGTTGCAATAATCTCATGCTGAGACTAAAGACCTTCAGAGTTAAGAGAATGAAAAACACTCTTCTAAATAGATTGCTTGCTTTTGTTGAACAGGTGGCAAGGCCTGGAAATATAAGATACGGGCAACAGCAGGGCAGCCTGCTAGCTTTTCATTAAGCTTAGAGAATAGAATTGTGGAGCAGTTTCTTCCCACTCTACCAGAGACACAGACTACCTGACAACCTGGACTTTGGAGTGCTAGCTTGCTGGTGTGTTTTCTATCAGGAAATACTCTGGGGAACGAGTAGCTCTCCCTATATTTTGTAGAATTTTACCTACTCTCCCTTTATTAAAACAAAGCCTTCTCCCATGGAACATGGATCTGCGATCATCACTGTTTTGGACTTTCCTCTAGATACAACTTCAGAGAAAATGCTAGCTCTGGATTCTGCCACTTAAAATTATGCAAGGGTAATGTGCCATGACAATGGGCAAACTTTTTGGTTCAGGAACTAAATCACCACCTCAATAAATGAGCAATAAACTGAAAAACTTCTTTACAGAAAAAACAAACAAACAGAATGAAAATGAAACCTATGGAATCAGAGAAAATATTTGCAAACTATATATCTGATATGAGTTTAATTTCCAAAATATATAAGAAACTTATGCAACACAATAGCAATAAATAAATCCTCTATAATAAAAGGCTAATATGCAAATTGTCCCCTCAGGAGTTTGACCAACCGGGAGTTCAACCACCCTCTATGACGTGCGCTGACCACCAGGGGGCGACTTGGAACAAAGGAAGTCCCTGGCTGGCACCAGAAGGCCCTGATTGGCCCTGATTGCAGGCCAGGCCTGGGGATCCTCTAATCTACACTAATAAAAGAGAAACATGGTAATTGGCGTAAGACCGCTACCCTTCCCATTGGCTAATCAGCGAGATGTGCAAATTAACTGACAGCCAAGATGGCGGCTGGCAGCCAGGCAGCTTGAAACTAACATGAGGCTTGCTTGCCTCAGTGACTGAGGAAACCAACGTTCCCCGCCTGCGGCTGCAGGCCTCTGAGCCTGCCGGTTAAGAAACATTGTAAGGAATACTGCCGGACTTCAGCCCGCAGAATCGCAACATTGTAAGCAACGGCCAGAAACCTAGCTCGCCCAGAATAAAAAAAGAAAAAAAGAAAAAAAAGGAGCAGTGGGGAGCTTCAGTCACCCCCAGCCTGAAAACAGTCCTCAGCCCCTCACCCAGTCTGGCCAGGCACCCCAGTGAGGACCCCCACCCTGAAGGGGGTGTGACCAGATGCAAACAACCATCATCCCCTCACCCTGGCTGGCCAGGCACCCAAGCGGGACCCCCACCCTGATACAGGACACCCTTCAGGGCAAACCAGCCGGCCCCCACCCATGCACCAGGCTTCTATCCTATATAGTAAAAGTGTAATATGCCTCCCAGCACCGGGATCAAAGGAGCCACGAGGCCTCCAGCACTGGGATCAGTGTGACAGGGGGCCACGCCCAAACCCCCTGATCGCCCTGCGGCTCTGTGTGTGACAGAGGGCGGGGCCACAACCTCCCTATCCACCCTGCTCTGTTCCTTACAGGGGGGAGCTCCCCAACCCCCCGATCGCCCTGCTCTGTGTGTGACAGGGGGCGGTGCCCCCACTCCCCTATCAGCCCTGCTTTGTGAGTGACAGGGGGGAGCTCCCCAACACCCTGATCGACCCTGCTCTGTGCGTGGACGGTACAGAGCCCCAACCCCCCTGATGGGCCCTGCTGTGTGCGTGACAGGGGGCAGCGCCCCAACACCCTGATTGGCCCTGCTCTGTGCATGATGGTACAGAGCCCCAACCCCCCTGATTGGCCCTGCTCTGTGCGTGACAGGGGGTGGCGGCGCAACCTCCCCATTGACCCTGCCTTGAGTGTGATAGGGGGCGGTGAACCAAACCCCAAATGCGCCCTACCCTGAGCGTGACTGAGGGTGGCATCGCAACCTCCCAAGCGGCCCTGCTCTGTGCATGACAGGGGGTGGCGCCCCAACTCCCCAATAGGCCCTGCTCTGAGCCTGACCAGGGGCTGCACCTAGGGATTGGGCCTGCCCTCTGCCACCCAGGAGCAAGCCTAAGCCAGCAGGTCGTTATCTCCCTAGGGGTCCCAGACTGCTAGAGGGCACAGGCCGGGCTGAGGGACCCCCCCCTCCCCCCACCGAGTGCACAAATTTTTGTGCACCGGGCCTCTAGTTAATTAATAATAAATACAAATAATAATCCAATTAAAAAATGGGCAAAGGATTTGAATGGACACTACTGCAATGAAGATATATAAATGGCTCAAAGGTATGCAGAAAGATGTTCAACATCATTAATTATCAGGGAAATACAAATCAAAATTATAATGAGCTATAACCTGACGCCTATTAAGATGTGGCTATTTTCAAGAAATAAAAGACAACAAGTGTGGACAAATTTGAATCCTTGGGAATGTAAAATGGTGTGAGCACTATAGAAACAGTATGGAGGTTTCTCAAAAAATTAAAAACAGAACGACTGTATGATCCAGTAATCCCATGTACGAGTATATGTCCAAAAGAATTGAAATCTGAGTCTCAAAGAGATATCTGCACTCCCATGTTCATTGCAGTTCTAGTAGGACCCTTAAATCATGCACCGAATGTCCATCAACAGATGGATGGATAAATAAAATGTGGCATATGCATACAATGGTATATTATTCGGCCTTAAAAAGGATGAACATGGATGACAACATGGGTGAACCTGGAGGACATTGTGCTAAGTGAAATAAGCCTGTCATAGAATGACAAAGACTACATGATTCTCTTTATAGGAGACATCTAAAAATAGTCAAACTCATCAAAGCAGAAACTACAATATTGGTTGCCAGGAGCTAGGAGGTAGAGAAAATGAGGAGCTATTGTTTAATGGGTATAAAGTTTCAGTTTTGCAAGTTGAATAAGTTCTACATATCCACTGTATGACATGGTACCCAGAGTTAGCAATACAGTAGTGCACTTCAAAATTTGCTAAGAGGGTAGTTCTTGTGTTAAATGTCCTTTCCACAAAAACAAACACAAAGGGACACAAGGAAACTTTAGGAGGTGTTTAATATGTGTATTACCTTGATTGTGGTGATGGTATCACATATGTTCAACCTCATCACACTGTATACATTAAATCTGTGCAGTTCTTTGTATATTAGTATCTCAATAAAACTCTTGAAAATAAATGAACAATAAAACAAAATGAAAGAATAATATTGTTGAATGTGAAGAGTGGAGGGAAATTTAAATAAATACCTAAGTGTTGGCTGCTTTTATCTGTCTTCAGCACAATGTCAAAAATAGCATGAGTTGACCATAATTCATAATTTATAATTCCTAACCCTAACTTAAAGAGTTCTAGTAGACACCTTAAATCATGCAACACTGACTTTAATTTGGTGGTTATGCCCAATCAGATTAAATATTTGTGTTTTGATGTCATTTTATTCTTGATACAGCCATTTGTGACTTTGGGAGTTTAGTTCAAACTTCATGGATGAGAAAAAAAAAAGTGTGGCTCAGAGAAAATGAATGGGTTTCTTTAAACAGACATTTTAAAGGTCTGGTGGGAATGAGGACATAATTGCTCTCAAGTTTCTGGTTAGTTGTTAAATTCACATTCTTTGATATTAACTGTCTTATACAGCACTTCAGGCTGTCAGAAAAAAATAATTCAAGATAATTCAGAAGCAAAATATGAGAAATATTTTCAACTTCATACATCTCCAAAAATGAACAAATATATGCTTTAGAATACAATGATAGTTTAGGTCAGTGGTTAGCAAACTCAGTAGTCAACAGAGCCAAATATCAACAGTACTTCTTCAAAATAGACTCGCCCAGGCCGAAAACCGACTTCTGCGGGCCACGAAGTTTCAATCACACTGTACGCGCGCCCGCACATGTTATTTTGTGGAAGAGCCACCCTCAAGGGGCCTAAGAGCCACATGTGGCTCGCGAGCCGCAGTTTGCCGACCATGGGTTTAAGTCATAAAGCAGAAGATTGTGACTTTGCAGATATACCAGTGTAACTGTCCCAGATAACCCCTTCAAGGAAATCTAAGGTCCTGATTCAAGTCAAAATATTTGAAGCTGTTCCCACTTAGAGTCTGTCTCCTATTCTGTTTTTCATTTACTCTCACAAAGTTAGCATTTACCATGTGCAAAGCACAAATAGCCCTAAATCTTTTCTTGCACTAAGTACCCCAAGTAGATTATGGTGATAGTTACACAGTTCTATAAATATACTTTAAAAAATAATTGAATTGCACACTCAAAATGGGTGAATTTTATGGTATATAGATTATATCTCAATAAATGTTATCCTTTTCTGTTATGAGTGTAGGATGGAAGACTTCGGAGAGATATTGTTGCATAGTGGAAGAACATAGACCCTGGAGTAAAATAAATTTGACTTAAATCTTGTCTCAATTTGATGGGCTTAGGCAATTATTAACTTCAATGAGTCTTAGATTTCCATAGGTAAAATGAGAAGGAAATAATTACCATTCAGAAAAATTGTAAGGTAAAAGAAGTAATGTATTGATGAGTGCCTACTAGAATATAAGGTATAAAGTTTAAAAGTACTCATGTTAAGAGATGATAATGTTCTTTCTGCAGTGGAGCTATAAAAAGATGGAAACCTTAGTCTGACATTCTGTTTACTCTGTCAATACGGCTGGCCCAGGCCAATAGCAGCCTTAGTCTTCATGAGGTAGCATACCTTACCTCCTTTAACTGTTCATATCACCCAAGCCAGTAGTTCCAATATGTCTCCTTCTCTCTCACTTTTAAAGGGATGCTTACAGCATGCCCTTGCTTATTCTTCTAATTGTTGCTACATCGCTTCCTAAAGTTGACTCAGGGGTAGAAGTCTATGTAACAATATCCTTTGAGAATCTACCTTGTGCCCAGCCACTTCCAAGCATTTCCCATTGTACAGCATAGGTCTGCTGAGTTTTATTCAAATGAGCTCTGTACATTAAAGGTAGCTCTCAGTGGTAGCACTGGGTAGGACCACAATGCCCTGACAAAAATTGTTTGCATTTTCTGGGAGCATACCAGCAGTTTGGTAAAAAGGACTCCAGCTGGCAACCCTAGTTGATCTACCAACCAAAGACCAGCCAACAAATTGCCAGGCCACCAAGCTGAAGCTACACTGAGCAGAATAAGCTGTCCCTGCCAAGTCCTGCTCAAACTGAAGATTCATGTGCAAAATAAATAATTGTTTTTAGCTAAGTTTTGGGGTGTTTCATTATGTGGCAATAGATGCCTGAAACAGAACTAAATACTGATCCTTGTTTTTCTGCCTGATTAATTTCTTTTCATTCTTTTTTTAAAAATATATTTTATTGATTTTTTACAGAGAGGAAGGGAGAGAGACAGAGAGTTAGAACCAGCGATGAGAGAGAAACATCGATCAGCCGCCTCCTGCACATCTCCCACTGGAGATATGCCCGCAACCCAGGTACATGCCCTTGATCGGAATCGAACCTGGGACCTTTCAGTCCACAGGCCGATGCTCTATCCACTGAGCCAAACCGGTTTCGGCTTCTTTTCATTCTTAAAGGTACAACTCAAATGTTATCTCAATTCAGAGTATAAAGTCTTCCCCAATCTACTAAGATAAAATCAACTATTTTTTTTCTGTGCTTCTCCAGACCTTAGTACATACACTATTGTAGTAATTAATATCCACCTCCGAAAAGCATCACAAATCCCTTGTGACCAAAATGTGTAGTAACCCTTGTATCCTGGTCACTAAAACAATTGAGTTACTTGAACATTCAATGTGGTAATTTCTATACTGTGCTAATCTTTAATTTAATTTTAGTTCAACAAACATTTATTGAGCACTGTGTGCCACGCAGTATCCATCTATATATCTAAAACCCTAATATGCAAATAGACCAAAAGCCAGAACAACCAAACAACCAGTTGCTATGATGTGCAATGACCACCAGAGGGTGCATGCAGAACATGACAGCATCAGCAGCAGGCGGCAGAGCATGGAACATAGGCAGCGTCAGCCAGGGTGGGATGGTGGAGCAGGTTAACGGGGGCATCAGACCAAGGTGTGGCGCCAGTCGCTATCATCGGGGCGAGCCTCTGGTGGTTACTGAAATTCTTTGCTCCCACAGGACACAGTCCCACCTGGTGCTCGCACCTGCTGCCAGCACCTGGCACAGGCCCCGATTGCTTGGCGCCGTCAGCAGGTACAATTGGTGACTGCTGGCCCCCATTGCCCCTTAGGGCTTCTCTACCTCCCCCTGCTCCTGAGGGGCAATCAGGTCAGCAGCTGTTGCTCGCACCTGCTGATGGTGCCGGCCCCACTTGCACCCGCTGCTGGCGCCGGCCCCAACTGCTCCACACCGTCAGAGGTGCAAGTGGGGCTGGTGCCATCAGCATGTGGGAGCAGCAGTGGCAGGAGTGGGGCTGCCAGCAGACAGGGGACTGGGGGCTGCAACAAAATGGGCCGAGCAGGGGTGTGGAGGATGGGCCAAGCCCCACCCCATCCTTGCAGCCCACAGTTCCTTTCAAGGTGCATGAATTCGTACACTGGGCACCTAGTATATTTATAAAAGCCTAAGCAACCAAAAGACCAAATGACTGGTCGACCGGTTGCTATGATGTGCACTGACCACCATGGGGCAGGCGCTCAATGCAGGAGCTGCCACCTGGTGAGCTGACCAACAGTTGCCAGATGGAGGTCTCACAGCTGGCCTGGCCACTGCAGCCCAGAGACTGCAGCAGAGCGGCAGCAAGCCTGCAGAGCAGCAATAGCAGCAGGCGTCGCGGGGCCAGGATGAGCAGGAATTGCAGGCAAGAGTGGCAGGTGGCATTGGACTATCAGTTTCGCCCAATCCCCGCAGGCCATGCTGAGGGACCCCACTGGTGCACGAATCCATGCACCGGACCTCTAGTATTATATGATAGGTTTGCATTGTGAATAAGCTGTAGTTTCTTGCTTTCAATAAGCAGATGTGTCGCTTAGTTATCCCTAATCACCTTCTCTAGGCTACATGGCACAGATTTCTGGGATGTCAATCAAGTGCATGCTTAAGGGCTCAAATAGATTCATAGATTTTATTAGAGGAAAATACTGGTCCTTTTTGCTGGCCCCCCTGTTTTCCAAGAAGAGCAGATGGTGACTGGCCAAATATTTTGGCAAAAAGCAAAAGCAACAAAACTTCTATTGGACTCTCAAAAGTTTCACAAGAACATCAAGAGTCTGCTTCCTAAATATCTAATATCTAAAGTCTTAAATCAGCAACATGTAATATTCAAGACCTAAGGCTCATATCTCAGAAATAAGCCATAAATAGCCTATGATCCAAAATGTGCCAAAGGCTCTTTTCATCTGATATTTGAAAAAGACAGTGTAATGGACATGTTAAGCTTTTGTTGTTTCAATTCTCTATGCTCTGAGGTAAATGTGTGGTCCTAAAAGTACTGTCTCAAATATAAAAGATATAGCATACATCAATTAAGATTCAATATTATGTCCTCATGTTTATAAAAGGAAGGGGAAAATATAGCCATTTGAATAAGTTGCACTTTTATAATAACCAGTATGCATCATTTTATATAAGTATACTGTTAGCTCCTTGAGTAAGGGACTTTGTCTTATGTTTCTATAAACTTTAATAGCTAGCACAATGCCTGATCATGTCGTAGGTGCTCAATAAATAAAAAAATAATTAATTAATTTGGACTAGTAAATTTATAAGGAGCAATAACTTTACCTTCAATTCAATGTCCATAAAAATGCGGTCCCTGCTTAGAAAATTGTCTTTCCGCTTAACTGACAAATAGCACTAGCTATTCCAACAGTTCTCACTTTTTGTCTTAGCCGTCAGAAAACTCTACGCTACATTTTGTGCTCCACCATAACTTTTACTGAAATTTCAAAAGCACAGAAGTAGGAGAAAAATTACAGTGCATTCTTATTTATTCATCAACGCACACATAGGCAAACACTGTTAGCCTGACTCCTATTGCCAAATGTACTTGAATGCAATAAAATTAAATTTCACCTAAAATAATTTATACTTCCGAGTGACATTCTTTTCCCCCTTTCCCATAATTTCAGGCCCATGAGATTTTTATCAAATGTATATTCCAACTTAGTCTGGCCTTAGAAATATAGTTTAGAACAAAACTAAGAAATCTAAAAAGCCAATGTACTAATACTTATAGGAAGAAAGTGTTGATTCAAAATGTACAAATCTCTTTTGAGGACCAGATGGACTATATGAACGAAGTTGTGTATTTGTATGGCTCACCTGTGTTCCACGTCATAGGGACATGGGATGGGTTCTAACAGAGTGGGTTCCCTAACACAATTTAAAAGCTTGACAACAGTAGTTTCTTGTAGAGTACGAGCATGCTTTTTTTCCAAGGAGAAATAACAGTTATAACATTAATAAGCTCATGGTGTCCAAAGGCAGACAGATGGGAGCGCTGGTCTTCATGTTAGTCTCACAAAGGCATAAGGCTCAAAATAATTCTGATGTTAGCAGCTGTATATAATTCAGTGCTTGCGGTGGCTCACAGATAAGGAATGATAATCTCCTCTCCCTTATAAAAGGGGTAAATATGAGTTTGTTTGCACAGACTAAGGTTACAGAGAAAGCCTGAAGAATAGAGGGCTCATAAGCTTATTTGGTTACAGATATGATCTTTAATTTTCCCTAGCCAGAGAAGCTGAAAATAAACATTTCATAACTTTTAATGTGTGGTTAGCAAATATAGCTGGCCCATGGTCATGTCCCTGCAGCTGGAGTCCTGGACAGAGCCAGCTTAGCTGGATGCCTGGGTGCCCTGGCTGCCTGCTTAGAGCCTTCCCTATAGTTTCAAAAGAACAGGGACCTTTTTATCCGCTTAGCGCAGTTGCTATAAACACTTGCTGTGTGTTAAATGACTTCTCAGGTCCATCCAATCCGATTTGCACATCATTAGTCTGTGCAGAATGAAATGGATGCCTTTGGATATTTAACTTTGTTAAATACTGAGATCTTTGTAAGGGAAAAGCCCTTCATATAAAATATTACATCAGGGTTGGCTAACATTCCTGTTTCATGAATCACTGCTACCTTCAAGTTGTCCTTGAAATTTCAAACTCACTCTAGACACTTCCAGACATGTACAGTACGTCTTTTTTGTTTTGTTTATTTATGTTTTGACTCAGATGCCAACTGTGCCATGAAAGAATGTGTAAAATTTAGCATCGGAGCAAATGCCCTTCGTGTACATCAAAAATGGAAAAGAAAAGCAGCATTACACACCCGGGAGGAAAATGCTAGTCTAAATGCCAGAAAAATGCATCATAGGTCCACGCTTTACCCTGACTTACCATAGTTATTCAGTGACCATCACTCATCTTTTCTACTTCTCCCTGGTAATGGACATGTTCATGCTAAAAGCCTCTATTTTCATGTGCATTCAAACTATACTACAAAGCCATTGTAATCAAAACAGCCTGCTACTGAACAACAGGCATATAGATCAATAGAACAGAACACAGACAGAGGCTCCACGACATATGGTCAATTAATACTTGACAAAAGAGGCAAGAGCATACAATGGTGTAAAGGCAGTCTCTCCAACAAACTGTGTGGGAAATCGGATAGGTACATGTGAAAAAATGAAACTACACTACCAACTCACACCATACACAAGAATAAACTCAAAATGGATAAAAGACTTAAATGTAAGTTGCAAAGCCATAAAAATCCTAGAAGGAAACATGGGCAGTAAAATCTCAAACATCTCACGTAGTAGAATTTCAACAGATAACATCACCTAGGGCAAGGGAAACAAAGAAAACAAAAATGGGACTATATCAAACTAAAAGCTTCTGCACAGCAAAAGAAACCAGCATCAAAATGAAAAGGAAACCCACTGTATGGGAGAACATATTTGCCAATGATATATCTAAGGGGTTAATTGCCAATGTAATAAAGAACTCATACAACTCAACACCAGGAAGACAAACAATCCAATTAAAAAATGGTCAAAGGACCTAAATAGACACTTCTCTAAAGAGGACATACAGATGGTCAATAGACATATGATAAAAATGCTCAATGCACTAATCATCATAGAGAGGCAAATTAAAACTGCAATGAGGTATCACCGCACACATGTCAGAATGGCTACCATTAATGAACCAAAAAACAAGTGCGGGCAACTATGTGGAGAAAAGAGAACCCTAGTACACTACTGGTGAGAATGTGAAAACAGATGGAGTTTTCTCAAAAAATTAGAAATGGAAGTGCCTAGCCCAGCGATTCCCACTTCTGGGAATATATCCTAAGAATCCTGAAGCATCAATCAGAAAGGATATTTGCACCACTGTGTTCATAGCAGAGTTACTTACAATAGCTAAGATCTGGAGACAGTCCAAGTACCCACCAGTAGATGAGTGGATAAAAAAGATGTACATTTACACATGAAATACTATGCTACATGGGTGTATAAAAGAAGGATCCATTACCCTTTGCAACCGCATGAATAGACCTGAAGAGTAGTATGCTAAGCGAAATAAGCCAGTCAGAGAAAGACAAGTATCGTATGATCTCACTTATATGCGGAATCTAATGATCAAAATAAACTGACAAATAAAACGGGCCCAGAAGCATTGATGCATGAAACAGACTGATAGATCTGGAGGAGGGGAAGGTGAGGGGACTGGAAGAGATTAGCAGATAACTTCTATGCATACATGCATAGCTCATGGACACAGACAATAGTGTGGTGAAGGTGTGGGGTGGGATGGGAACTGGGTGAAGGAGGGCGAGTGGGAGGATAAGTGGGGGGTATCTATCAACAATAAACAATAAATTTAAAAAACAAATAAATAAGCAAAAAGTTACATGTACTTGTAAAATTTGCTTTTTGAATTTTGACAGTGTTGATGTAATAACTGCTTATGATTATCAATAGGACAATCACTTTCAAAAACTAGATTTTAGTTAGGCCAACCCACCATTGATGCTTTAGAGGCGGTGCTGTGATCTCACGTTGAGGTGGCCAGGATGTGTCCTGGGCTTTTCTGTGGTGATGCTTCCTTCGCCTGCTGCTCTGGGGCTTGCCTTTCACAAGGTGTCACTGAGGTAATGAATTGCTCCTGCAACAGCTACACAATGGGACGGAAGCTTGACGGAACAAGCAGCATCACTATCATTTCTTGGGAATACCCTCACATCACTTTCCTCATGAAGTTTCCTTGCTGCTATAAGATGACAGCCACGGAGCCAAACACGTCTCACCAAATCTGTTTCCTATCACTTTGCCTGGGGCTTCTGGTAACAGATTCCACCTGAGAAATTTCAGAGGCTGCGGTTGCTTTCAAAAGATGACCTATTTTGCAACAGTAACAATTTCACAGCCTGTGGGTTTTAACTTTTATATGGGACTGAGTTTTTGATATGATTAAAGAAAAGGGAGGTACTTTGATATTTATTGGATGTATTTCATGGTAAGAGTTTAAGGTACCTTTGTGTCTCATTTGAACTCCAAAATAGCCCTGAAATCAGAGGGTATCCTCATCCTTGCTTTTCGAAAACAGAAACTGAATCTCCCAGGGGCCTTGTTAGTTGCTTTCTTTTTTCAAAATATTTTTTTAAAATTACTGAAACTGTGACAATAAGGGTAACCGTCATTCTATTGAAAATTACCAATACTGTGACTATTTTTAATCCAAAACATTGCTGAGAAGCAAGAAGTGGGACATATTCCCGAATGATAGAAAGTTGATGGGATTCTGTCTCAGAAAATCGAAACCAAGGACAGCACAATTAAAAACACATTGAGGTGAAAACGGCTGCAGAAGGCGGAGTGAGGGAAAAGTCTCTGGAGCCAGAACCACTAGGTGCGGGAGGTCACACTGGGCCCAGGGGAAGCAGCAGGTGAGGCTCCGGAGAACTGCAGAGGGCAGTGGCATTGGCGCCCAAGTAAAAGCCAGGATTGTGAGCACTGAGACGAAGGAGGCGGGGCATTGCTCCAAGTAGCCCCAACCCCCAAGGGAGCTCATGGCAAAACCAACAGCATGTTTCCCACCTTCCCCACGGTCTGGAAGTGGCCTAAATAGTAGCATTGTGCATAGACAGGTGAGTGGGAAATTTTAAATATAAGAATGACTGCATAACTAAGGGTCACTAAGCTCAACTCTGAAGAGACAATAATCTTCATAAAATAATGATAAATTCAATATGACTGCAGCCAATCTCATAGGACTTTCATGAAACTAGACAAAGCGATTGAGGAGGGGCAATTGGGATAACAAATTATACTATACTATAAATTTATACTATACTATACTATAAATTTATGAAAATGCATGCTGTACGTTGGCATAGGAATAGACAAGGAGATCCATGGAAGAAACTGGAGAGTCCAGAAAAAAGAGATGTGTGTGTGTGTGTGTGTGTGTGTGTGTGTGTACTAATATGTGAGAAAAAAAGGAAAATTTAAATTAGCATAGAAAGTTTGGATTATTTTAAAAGTGTAATTAGCCCTTTAAATTAAGATTAGCCCTAGCCAATTTGTCTCAGTGAACAGATCATCAGCCTGTGGACTCAAGGGTCTTCGTTCGATTCCGGTCAAGGACACATGCTCCAGTTGCAGGCTCAACCCCCAGTGGGGAGCGTGCAGTAGGCAGCCGATCAATGTTTTCTCATCATTGATGTTTCTATCACTCTCTCCCTTACTCTCTGAAATCAATAAAAATATATATATATTTAAAAATAAATTAATTTAGATTAAATTGGCAGTTTACTGAACACCATACACAAAATGAATTATAGAATGACTAAGAAGGTAATGTAAATAACAAAATTATTGAAATATTGCAAAATAAAATGTCTTCTTAATCTTGAAAAATGAGGAAGGGCCTCCCACAAACTAAAACGATAACCCTTCAACTATATAAAATCTTACAACTTTGGCAAAGATTATCATCAACATCTATAATAATAATAAAAAATTCAGAAAAAAATATTTGCAAGATGTTAGTAATGCAGGTAGTATTACAGGTTAGTGATATAGGTAGTAATTACCATTGTATATAAATATCTTCCATGTTATTAACAAAATATAAAATTGTTTTATAAGCAATTGGGTAAAAAAATATAAGGAAGAAATTCACTGAAAGAAAAACTGTATAATAGTATATATATGTTTAGCATATATATGAAATCATGCTAAACATTAATAGTACTCAGTGCAACTGAAATGAAAACAATATTACTATATAATTTTTACTCTTCAGATTAAATAAACTTTTTAAAAATTTGATAATATCCATCTTGGGGAAGGTATGGAGAAACAGGTACTTTCATACTCATTGGTGAAAGTTTGAGGTCATAAACAAATTTTAGAGGGTACTTTTGTGAACACATATTAAACTTAACATTTCTGTATACCACATGCATGACTTTTACTTCTATATATCTAGTATATAGAAATGTATATTTTCTCAGAGATTCATGAATATAAAAGTTCATTGCTAAATATTTTGAAGCAAATAAATCAAATTAATCTATTTTCTACCAGAGAATAACTAAATAAATCATGGCATGTCAGTTCTATGAAATATATTGCACTTAGTAAATAATGATTTATATCTATATAGACTAACACTGAAGAATTACCAAGATAAATCCTTAAAACACTAATCCATTTCAGAATAATGTGTGCAGTAAGATCTACTTTATATTTTTCAAATTCATATATGTGAGTGTGTAAGAAAAAGTTGTAAAAAAAGAAAAAAGAGTCTGTGTGTAAATGCAAGAGATAGTGGATTGTTTTGAAATAAGTTTGTGCTGGTAGAGAAGTGGCAGAATTTAAGAAGGGAAATACCTTTAATATGGTATATAGCAAATTTTTAAGTATCATCTCTCTGTGTGCAACTACAAGCTAAGGTAAACTTTCTCCTACAAACCTAAAGTAAGGAATACCAGCTAATAAAAGTATCTAATTGTATAGGCTTCATTATCAAAACATGTTTCCTCTCCATCCCTCATGGAAATTTCAAAAAATAAAATAAATTACAATCTTTTTATTATTTCATTTAAAACATAACATTTGTAGTAATTCAATTATGTGGAATCACTATTTCTACTTTCAAAACCAAGAAAGCAAAATATTAAAGTAAAAAGTAAAACATTGGTTTGGAGAGGAAATAAGAGATTCTAAAAGTATAGCCATAGAATTGTCTTTTTCAAGTTTTTACCACTGCTTTTTACTAGACCTTAAATCATTTTAGCACTCTCCCATGGATAAAATTCTAATTTCACTTCATTTACTTGGATATTTGAGACCAAATGAATTTGAAGTATGAATAACAAAAGTAATTACTCTAAACTTTCTATTTTGGCTAGGAAAACCATATTTGGCAAGATTTCCCAATATAATTTAGTTGGTACTTGGCAAGATTTCCCACTATAATCTATGATATAGCTAACTGATGCCTTTGGTATTTTTCTGTAGACAATTTATTCCCAGTGTTATAAAATGACGATGAGGTAGATTACAGTTTTCTTTACAAATTAAAGATGGAGTTATCTCTTTAAATTTTAAGTCTTCAGAATGAAAAATAATTGAAGATAAATTCTTGTATGATTTTGTATCAGTCCTCAATTTTAAATAATAACTGGAAACAAATCAACAGAGAACATCATTCACTTCCATTACAAAATCTCTTCAACATTTTTATTCTTTAGTTCTAATCAGAAGTGAGAAAATACACTTTCATTTGTGTGCATTAGCTTTAAGAATCTTCACAATACTGACAGAATGCCTGGAACTGGAAGATAGGTGGGAACTTAAGTAGAATTTGTCAACGTGTTTCTCTTGCATTTTGGTTTTTGAGCCCCTGGTAAAGGATAAAATTCATTTCAACACCATTCATTGAAGGTTGGAACGTGGAAGCTACCATGAATGGACAGAGGCAAGAACAGGCTTGTGTGTAGAAGGCATAAGTGAGAGGGTTCTGCATGTACTAGTAAATGAAAGCTATGGACCAGGAGTTTGGAGTAAGGCTAATTGATATTTGAAAAGATATGGACAAAGCTCACTACATTCAGACTACATAATTCAGAGTTATGAATCTGGGTTGTTTGTCTGTCTGTCTGAATCCTCTCCCAAGGATATTTTTTCCCATTGATTTTTAGAGAGAGTGGAAGGGAGGGAGGCGAGAGAGAGAGAGAGACAGAGAAAGAGAAAGAGAAACATCTACATTCGAAAGACACATTGACTAGGGCCAGGGATCCAAACTGCAACCAAGGTATTTGCCCTTGATCAGGAATTGGGCCTGCAACCTTTCGGTCCTCAAACCTATGCTCTAACTACTGAGCCAACCCAGCCAGGGCTGGGTCTGAAGTTTTAATGGTTATTTTGTAAGATTATGTTCTAAATGTTCTGAAAGACACTGAATTACACATATTGTCTTTCTTTATAGGTCTGTCTCCCCTACTAGACTGAGTTCCATGAGGAGGGGATACGTTTTAGAATTTTCTGAATACTCAAGACCTAATACAGTGATTACTGGAGTGACTGCTAAATTTGAGTAAATTGATGTATTAATGCATCAATTAATCAATTAGAAAGTGATTCAATATACCCCTTCTAAATTCTGAACAAATATTCTAACTTTATATAATTTGGTAGATAAACCAATATTTATTAAGGTATTAAGAGCCTAGCATTTATTTGGTCTTATGTTTAACTACATGTTGGAGAATATTTTTAAAGTGTGACCATATTCTCAAGAAGCTACAATCTAGCCAAGTGAGGGTAACACTCTGAAACAACAACAAACATAAGCAGCCAGCATGTGACTAAGAGTGTGTAAAGATCCAGAATCGGGGAGGTACAGGGCACAGCAGCCTAAGAGCCTAGCATAGACAGCCAACCCGCAGATGTGTGAGCTACATAAAGGATATTGTCGTACACCACTGAGATTTTGTGATACTTAGCAATGGTTAATCTGAGCACTTTCAATATCCAATCTATCATAAAAATCTGAACTTTACTTCTAAAACTCCCTTACACTCCCACTCTAAGCCACCTTCATCTCACACCTGAACTACTGCCACCACCTTGCAGTTGGTCGCCCCACATCTGCATTCCTCTGTTTCCTTTCACACTGCATCCAGAATGACCTTTCCAAATGAGAATCCTATATAATAAAAGCCTAATATGCAAATCAACTGAACAGCGGAACGACCAGTGGAATGACCCATCACTATGGTGTGCACTGACCACCAGGGGGCAGATGCTCAACGTAGGAGCTGCCCCTGGCCCACAGGCCCCAGGCCAGCCAAGGCAAGTGACAGCAGGGCCCCATCCCCTAACCACCCCAAAGAGGGAGGTGACCAGAGGCGGCAGTGAGGGGCAGGGCTGGTGAGCGGGGGGCATCAGGCCAGCCAAGGCAGGTGCCAGGGGGTCCCCACCCCCGATTGCCCCGCCAGTTGCCCCACAGATCAGCCCTGATCACCGGCCAGGCCTAGGGACCCTACCCGTGGCATGAATTTCATGCACCAGGCCTCTAGTATAAATATAATTCTGTTTAAAATCTTTCAATAGCTTCCCATTGAATTTAGGATAAAGCCTCAAACTTTTTATATGGGCTATTGAGCCCTACATGATGGGTCACTTGCCTTGTGTCCAGTCTCATCACAAGATCTGCTTTTCACTCATCACTCCCTAGTCACACTGGCTTTGTTTTTTTTTTCAGTTTTAAGAATACATGATGTGTCTTTCTTTTTCAAGACCTTTGCAGACTTCACATGTAATGCTCGTCTCTGAACCTCACTTTTCTTACCCTGATTAACTCCTATTTGTCTCTCAAATTTAACTAAAATGTCTTAGAAACCTTCTCTGTGCTCCCATAGCATCCTGTATTTTTCCTTTTTGTCACTTATTACAATTAGTCATTATGTATTTATTCGTGTAATTTTCATTAATTAATATCAGTCTTTTCCAAACAGGAAAGTCAGGCATCATGTGTCTCTTGTTGACTACTATATATTCAGTGCCCCTAGTACATTCTGGACTATTGTAGGTGCTCAATAAATATTGGTTTAATTAATTATGCATTCTAATGGGCTTGTTCAAGTTCTTTTCCATACCATAGAGTAAAACCAAACTATCGGAAACTTAAAAAATAAAAAACTGACTCCTGTCCTTGTTGCTTTGAAATTGGAACAAATATCTTTATAATGGAAGATGTATAGTTACATTATTTAGAAACTACAGCACTTTTCTGCCTTCTTTCTACTTACTGTCCAAAAGAGAGTACTTGACAAATAATATGTTTCTCTGTGAAGAATCTAGATTAATAATATTTCAAATTTTAATCCACAACAGACTGGGGCGGGGGCAGATAAATATATAAAGAGACAGATGGATAGAGTGATAGATCAATAGATTGCTCTATTGATAGAGACCAACAGACAGCTAGATACAGAGTACATTCAGCTTGGCTGGTTCATATATCTGTGAGTCCACTGGAAGTCAGCTGATCTGGGTTGGACATGCAAGTTCACTTAAGGCTTGCACTGGTGTATTGTCACTTCTTCCTATTCTATTGGCCAAAGCAAGTCACACAGGGAAACTTAAAGTCAAGTGCCAGAGAAACATACACTGCCTCTTTAATGGGAAAGCCATATTCACATAAAAAGGACATATATACAGGAAGGGCTTGTCCCAAAGTTTTGAACAAATATGCAATGTACCAACAAGAGACAGGAAATAGAAATATCAAAGCAGAGTATATATATATATATACAACCAATTAGATACAGAAGTAGTAAAGCTTGGATGAATGTTTTTCATCACATTTGTAAAGAATTTGTTCCCTATATCATTGTATTTTCTGCTGATCTGCAAATATCATGCATGGCATTTTGTGTTGACTATCTTACTTGTTTACACTTATGTATAAGGAAATTTATACTGAGCACTCTTACTTTAGTGTTTAGCTACAAATAGGATAGCGTTTTTGTAGATTTGAGTTTTAAATCATATAAATAAAACCAACTCCAAATATTACTATTCCTTAACTTCATGTCATTATAGTTTACCCTAAATTATATATTATATATAACTAATATATATAAATGTTAATCATCTTCTTGGGAATCAAGTTTTTGTTCCCATGATAATGAGACTCATAGTCTTGATAGTGGGATGGGTTGTATAAGGTGGGAAAGGTTAAGAGCCACTGAACTCAGTGCCCTCACAGAGTCCTGCAAAACTCTTTAGTTTTCTATTTAATTAGGTTCCTAGATCACAATTATCCAACTATTTTACTACTTACAAAACAATATAACATTGGCCAACTACACTATATCTGTATGTCTGGGATGTGTAAAAGTAGTCTTTCTTAACTGTTTTCAGTTTTAATAACCACATTTATAAATTTATTATATTTCCAGCACAAGTTATTAATATGCTTACTATAAAATAAGGAACTCTGAGCAACCTGCACTAAATCACTTGCCGTAGGAGTCATACTAGATTGAGTCACCCAAGTTTATCAATTGGACAATACATGGTATATTTAAATGATAACTAGAGGCAAGGCTGAAGGAAGCAAATGCATAGGTTATTTAAGGATTTTGACCGGTGAGAATGTCAATTAAAGTTTAGAGGAAACTAAATGGCTATAATTAATACCTGTACACAGCTTCTGGCCTTCAGGCTCACCTTGCCCAATGATGCATAATAATTAGGAAACATTTTATTACCAGTGGACATCAAAGGATTAAATGTGTGTGAAAGAGCTTTGCAAACTATAACGTTATGAAACAGGATAGCTGTTATTTCCATTAGTATCAAGTGATGCACCAAGTGGACAGGCCATTTGAAACCTCACCAATAAGTATTTAGTGATTGATAAACTTTGAATACTGCGTACACCATAACTAAGGGGATGTGTAAATTATTCTTTTCACTAATCATAAAAGCAGAAGTCAAATTTAAGATTTTACTGAGTTATTTTTTTAATTTAGAAACATATTAATATTAATTGTGATATCAATGTCACTGATTTACTTTTAGATATAAATTCTTCATATAATCAATATTAATAAATGCTATACCTCCTTATAATTTTACATAGGTTCAAGGGGGAGGAAAAGTTCAAATAAGTCCCATATATAAATCATGTTTATTCTCATTTACATACTTAAAAGCAAATGAAACAATTAATGATCAGAACTTTAAATATTGCCTGCAACCAGACAAATGTGGGAGCCACAGATTTGAATGAATGGTCTATCAGATTCCTTAGTCCAATATGCCTCCTCAACATAAAGTAGGAATTTAGAGATTTTACATATATGTGTATATATAT
>NW_006288267.1:21660-53917 GCF_000327345.1 Myotis davidii
CAATTAAAATTATATAGAAATCTGTCCCATAAGAGTTCTGAGGCCTCTGAAAGATGGAGAAGAGATGTGAGGCTGTAACTGTCTTCTGTCTTTACGTCTCTAGCATTAGTCCATTAAAGAGTAGATCAATAATTGGTTGCAATATTTGGATTTTTTTAATTGAAACGTTTTCCCATGTGACCTGATGACCAAAATATACAATTCCATACTCAGAAGTTAAACACAATCTATTGACTTGCTTGCTAATGTGCTTCTGATGGGCTTGCTCCATTCAATCATCCATCCATCCAGTCATTTATATATGTATGAGGCATTTTGCGAGGAGCTAGGAATACAGGATGAAACAAATCATATTACCTACTTTCAAAAAGCCTATATCCCAGTGGGAAGGCATGTCTGCATATTATTAACAACTAAGCAATATAATAATTGCTTTAATGGAGAATAATTATTACCTGTATTTGTCTAAGAAGAGGGAAATTACTTGATCTGTATATGGATAGATGCATTTTCAGGAGTGCGCCAGGCATTTAAGGAAGAGATATAATAGTGTAGCTATTTGAAGGAAACAGCACGTGGTTCTATATGGTTGGAAAGTAAAGTACAAAGCGTATAGTATATGAAAAGCTGGCACGTCAGAGAGTCAGAAGCCAGATGACTGTTTAATTTACTCAAATGTTAAAGGTAGAAAATAATTCATCTATAGAATACACTGGGTACTTGAGATAACGTGTTGACATAACAAAAGCATCTTGCTAGAACATCATAGATAAATATGGGGCCGCAGAATGTAAAAAAAATATTCAATAACCTTTAACAGCTATGGAAACTAGAATTATGTTTCTGTCAGAAATATAAGGAAGTTCTGCTACATACAATGCAGATTGAACAAGAGAGAATAAGATACAGAGGTGAATGACAAGGAAGGAAAAGAAATGCTACTGAATCTCACTTTATAAACCTGGACTATGAGGAGTTGGAAGATGCATCCTTCAGAGTCAGTGGCCAGGAGGCCAAAAGAGGGCTAGGATGGCAGGTGTCTCCATCTATCAACATGAAAAAACAAAAGGAGGAAAAAAAGTAATGAAATGTATGAAGAATGGTATTTCCAAGGAGGAGAATAAGATTAAGAATCAGAGAAAATCAATGAGCATCAAAAAACAGAAGAAAAATGTAAGGAGACGTGAGATTTATCCTCTCAATAATACTCAAGAAAACATTCCAGCTTCTGATAAGAAAACAGTTAGGAAGGTAGATTGCTTTCTGAGATCAGAGAAGAAGGCATAAAAACTAAAAACACAACTGTAGAATTACCAACTACAGTGGAGACAGTATGCAAACAGAAAATATGCAGGCAATGCAATTTAACAATATAAGACAAACTCTAGAAAATTTTCCAGAACCCAAAAGTAATTAATCCTATATACGAAAACCCTAATATGCAAATTGACCAAACTGCGGAGGGCCTAAGCTGGCAGGCGGACATTCCTTGATGGGTCCCAGACTGGGAGAGGGCGCAGGCCGGACTCAGGGACCCCTCCATGCCCCAGTGCATGAAATTTCATGCACCGGGTATCTAGTAGGTAAATAAACACAAAATAAATGAGATTTAGACATATATATGTACTGTAAACAACAGAGCATACAGATACTGAGCAATAGTTAAAAAATAATGGAAAATTTGTAAAAAGGAGCAAAACAGGACTCTTCAGATAAAAGTGTTTTACTAAGTAAGAGTACTTCTTATCAAGCAAAAGGTCAAATCCTTGATGTACACTGATTGGGAACAAATCTATTTTTATTGTTGAAGCTATTACAGATGTCCCCCAGCCCACCTGCACCCAGCCCTTGCTCCCTCCTCTGGCCTTTACCATACTGAGGTCTGTGCCCATGTGCTATGTATATATGTTGTTTGGCTAATCTTTTAATCTTGTAATTTTTTAAGTTTTGTATTTTAAGAGGTTTACAATATCATCACAAAGGAAAATAAAAAAACAAACAAGAAATTATCTTGAAAAGGGAAAAAAAATTGAATCATTTTGGAGTCAGACTTCTCTTTTACAGTGCAAAATACCAGGAATCAATGATTTGGGGGGAAATTATTCTGAAACAAGGATTCCATGTCCAGGAAATTGTTTTTTCAGGTTCAAAAGTAACTAAAGTTCTTTAGACAAGGAAGAGGTGTGACACCTATATTTTCTTCCTAAAAAATTGCTCAAAAACAATATCTAGCTAAGAGGTATACCCAAATAAAGAAATCTATGAAAATATAAGAAGTAAAAAAATTGATAGCAATAAAATAATCCAATCAAATAATCTGTTTATGAGAGTGATTCGTTTTATAATTGTAACAATTTTTAACGTCTATAAACTTCAAAATAAATATCAAAATAGTATCTAAAAATTAGTCTTCAAAGAAATAACACTAACCTGGATCTAAATGCAAATTAACATTTAAAAAATTGAGAAGATAGCTGAGGAATAATTAAATTATTACATGCCAAAATTTTAACCCTATCCAAGACAAATCATTAAATAATATTTTATTCTTTATATTTGTAATTATAGAAAATATACTCAATTATATGTTCTATACTTTCAAATTTTTCTCAAAATGAAAATATGCTGTTTATAACATTAGGAAAATAAAGCTGACTACAAATTTAAAGAAATTAAAAGAAAAGGAAATAATTACTCTTATACTTTCTACATTAGCCAAGTGATATGAATCTATTATAACTTTTGTATATCTTCAGATTTTCCTCTTTGCTTCCATATCATCAAAGACCACATGAATAAATATTAAAGTATTCAGAATAATCATGTGGTATTTGTCTATGTTTCTTTCTCTCTGTGTCATAACCTATTCATAAGAGTAATTTCTATACATAAATAAACAAATAAAACATTTTTATCAAGTTATGCATTACTAGAGTTTAAAGGACTACTCTGAAATACCATTATGTATTTTATAGAAACAATGCTGTATCTGGAAAAAAAATGTTAAAAAGGCAAAACTTACAAGCATACAAGAGTTTCAAAGGTTATAAACAATCCAAGTAAAAATGGGCCGAGAACCTAAATAGACACTTCTCCAAAGTGAACACACAGATGGCCAATAGACATATGAAAAATCCTCAGTCACTAATCATCAGAGACATGAAATTAAAACTACAGTGAGGTATCACCTCACACATGTCAGAATGGCTACTATCAACAGATCAACAAATTACAAGTGCTGACAAGGAAGTGTAGAAAAGGGAATCCTAATACACTGTTAGTGGGCATGCAGATGGGTATAGCCACTATGAAAAACAGTATAGAGTTTCCTCAAAAACTTAAAAATTTAACTGCCATTTGACCCAGCCATCTCACTTTTAGCACTTTTAACAATAGCTAAGACCTAGAAGCAGACCAAATGCTCATCAATAGATAAGTGGATAAAAAAGCTGTGGTATATCTACACAATGGAATACTTTTTTCAATAAAAAAGAAAGACCCCTTACCATTTGCAACAGCATGGATGGATCTGGAAAATAGTATGCTGAGTGAAATAAGCCAGTCAGAGAAAGGTAAGTATGACATGATCTCACTCAGATGTAGAATCTAATGAGCCAAATAAACAGATGATCAAAAATAGATCTAGAGACATAGAAGCATGAACAGACTAATGAACCTCAGAGGGAAGACAAGGGATGGTGGGTGGGAAGAGATTAACCAATGAACTTGTATGCATATATGCATAACCTGTGGACACAGACAATGGGGTGGTGAAGGCCTCGGGAAGGGAGTGCGGGACCAGAGTGGGCTGGAAAAAGTTAATGGGGAAAAAGGAGGACCTATTTAATACTTTCAATAATAAAGATTAAAAAATATATATGTGGTACATTTACATAATGGAATACTATGCAGTTATAAAAAAAGAAGGATCTCTTATCCTTTCAGACAGTGTGGAGGGACCTGGAGAGTACTATGCTAAGTGAAATAAGTCAGTCAGAGAAAGACAAGTATCACACCATATAACTGATATGTGGAATCTAATGAACAAAATAAACTGACGAACAAAATAGATCCAGAGACATGGAAGCAGGGAACAGACTGATGACTTTTGGAGGGTGGGGGCGGGGGGGTGGGTGGCGTTAGAGATTAACCAAAGAACTTATATGTACGTATGCATAACCCATGGGCAGACAATAGTGTAGTGAAGGCTTGGGGAGGAGGAGGGAGCAGCGTGGAGGGGATCAATGGAGGGAGAAAGGGGACATCTGTAATACTTTCAACAATAAAGATAATTTTTTTAAAAAGAAGTTATATAGCTTTAAACAGGTAAGGCCGAATGAGAAAGCATGGTGGCAGGATTTAACATTTGACAGTTAAATCGCCCATGGTGATTTATACTACTTTACAGTGTATGCACCTTGAGATCCTAGTTCTTACTTTGAAGACCAATTAGTTACTTAGGCAATGACACTCTTGCTCTGGGAATTGGGATTCACTACCTACAACAATGTCACTGCATAACTGTGACATCCAAGCCTTAATGCATTTTGTATCACAACCCTTCCCATTTCTACTTTCAAGTGTTTAGAATGTGAAATACAATGTCATAAGCAAATCCGTTGTCTCCACCTATTCATCATAAACTCATTTGTCTGTCTAAAGCTCTTTTTTTTTTTAAGAAAAGGAAGAAACTCCTCTTTAAAACATATAAGCCACAGCTCTAAGGCTTAGTTTTCACCTCAGTAAAGCTAAGATGTTGGATTAAATGACCTCTGAGCCCCTCAGAGCTCCAAATCCTATAATTCTACCATCTGGTCACCTCAGGCTATAGAGTTCAGTGAAGTACTTACCATGTCAACTAATTGAAAAGTATTCATGAATAGCTCAAGTAAAAGCATTTTAACAATTATGTTTTAACGAATATAAGCCTAATTTTTAAAACCAGCAATAGTGGGATTTCCCATGTTTCTCTTTTTCAACAAAACAAGGCATATCTCAAGTTAAATAAACATACAGTTTATTCAATTAATATGTTTAAATTATAGCTGGCAAATTGTCAAAATATCCAAATATAAGGCATGAAAAAAGAACTTGAGTTTTTTTGCACAGACTATAGAAAAATAATTGTAACTATAAATACTATACCTTCAGGTTATTAACTTGGTTAGATCACAGTTACCCTGGTTATCTTTGTAATAAATATGCCAAAACATGGCAACCCTCCATCAAACAACGTTATGCTCTATTATACTGGTGTCAGGCATGTTTTAACTTAAATTTCAGAAGCATTTACAAAGTAATTTATTTATATTGCCATACCTAGAGATTCTATTACATTCATGATCATCCACTTTCTCAGAAAATGTAACTAATTTTTCCTTAAAGTAACAAGTCAAATGCAGGGAGAATTTGACTCTCTGTACCCCACCGCCACCACCTTGCTGACACCCACATTAACACAAATCACCCAAGCACCATATGTTGTAGGACAAGTGTTAATGAGATGTCAAGTTGTGCAGTTGAGACTTGTTACTTTGATGATCCCATGTTAGACTCTTAAAAATGAAACTAATTAAAGCATACCCTGAGTGTGAATTTCACTAGGTACAAGGGGGAAAGAAAATTTTACATATTGAGGACAAGTTAGACTTTATGTCCAGAGTTCTTGGAACCTATAGCCTGACCATACAAATTTACAATGCTTCACCGAGAACGAGATAAAAAGCAAAAATACTATGCTTACCCAGAATACCCATAGGTGATGCTCTTCAATACCTGAACACTAGCATTGTGCTCCCCTTATCATACAGACTTATATTTCTTTTAGAGTCCCAGCTTTGTAACCTATAAGAATATACCTTCAGCCCAGATGGTGTTGCTCAATAGTTAAGCATGGACCCATGAACCAGGAGGTCACGTTCAATTCCTGGTCAGGGCACATGCCCAAATTGCGGACTCCATCCCCAGTAGGGGCATACAGCAGGCAGCTGATCAATGATTCCCTCGCATCATTGATGTTTCTGTCCTTCTCTCCCTCTCCCTTCCTCTCTCTGAAATCAATAAAAACATTTTTTAAAAGAATGTACCTTCTATACAGCTCTTCTTACAAGCTACAGAGTAGAAAAGATTGAGGAAAAGAGAAAGTATCCTCACATGTCACAGTGAATCAAGACCATTTGTTTTAAAGAAAAATTAAAAATTAACACTTGAAAAAATATAACATACCAAAAGCTTAAAAGACTGTATTTGTTTAACATGTATCACTAAGTTCAGTGTATTAAATCAGAGGACAATTAGAGAATTGTAGATTTCCAGGAGCATACATAACTTTAGTGATTCCAAATAATAATATCATCTAGTGAGAGATCCAGCATTGGGTATTAAGATGCTAGTGTTTATCTTTTCAGCCACTATCCACAATCATTGCATTTGCTATTGTAAAACCAAGATGGACACACTTGGGTCATTTGAAACCTGGTATAATCCAGATAGAAACCCTAGAGAGAATACACAGATGCCTGGGAATTTATTTGTGTCACATTGCAATCTATCCTGCTTATCTCCTTTGTTCCAATGATCAGATAACCATTGACAAAGGCTGGGTTCCAAATAACACAGATTCCCTTAGACAAAATAAATTGTTTCCCACCAAAAGAAAATAAAAAGATTAGAAAACTTACAGCTCAGATGTCTTTGTGTTCGAGGGACACAGAGAATTAGTGGATGCAAGGAGAAAGCAAGATTGTGGTGATGGTCTCACAGATGTTTACATATTTCCAAATTCATCAGATTGTATATATAAAATTTCATTTATTTGTATATCAAGTGGATCTCCATAGAGCTGTTTAGGGAAAAGTTTTTGGAAGATGGATTTATTTTATGGTACTCATTTTGAAAAACATGGAAATAATAAAAATAGACATGAAAAATGTCTTCTTGTTTGTCTAGAATCCATCACCATGGCTTTCTCTCTTGGTTTTGCAAGAGGATAAAGGAATTGAAAAGACTAAGAAAAAAAAGAATATATCTTTCAAGGTCCAATAAGATTAACAACATAGTAAATTAATATTTGTATAGCATTTTAGCTTTTACAAACAATTTTTGAAGACTGGGCAATATTGGAGATAAAATGGTTGAAAACAAACATACTCTGAGGAATGTTTAATAATTTTTGTAGAAAGTATTATGACATCCATTTTTCCCCTGATGGAAGATAATTAATTATCAGGTCAGTTTCTAAACAAGAACTCATTATTCTTGCTGAAAGGAGTAAGATATATAGACTGAAGTGGGACAGCCAACATAAACAAGAAAACTAAGAGGAAAAATGCCATTCCTTGTTAAAAACATAGTCAGTCATTATGCAGAACTTAATGGAAAAGCCACATCTTCATCAAAGTTAAGTGATAAAGATTTGAACTTTAGCAGAATCTAAGAATAATCTGCAAAGAGTATTATGATCTAGTGAAGCAGAAGGCACCAAATTCCATTGAAATTAGGAAACAGAAAGAATCATTATTACCTGGAAAAAGATGAACCCAAACCAAGAGAGAAGCACTCCCTTAGTCTCAATCACTGAATTTTCTCACCAACTATTTCACCTTCTTTGTGAAACAAAACTAGAAAACATCAAAGCTCCGCTTCACAGCAAGATAATGTATCTATATATAGGCTAGTTGTATCATATATGCAGTTCCCATTGTGGAGTGTGGTTTTTCTTAGATTCAACTGACCCCTTTGTTATCTTCAGTGGGTTTTAACTTGAAGAATTCCCTCAATTAGTTTTAGAGATGAATGCGAATTGGGTGGACCTTGGGAGATGCTTAACAGTTAAGATTTGGTGTCCTGAATGGATAATGCATCCTTGACAAAGTTTCATTCCCTCTGAATTTTTTAAATTAACACAAATACAATCACATTTGATATTCACAAAACTCATGTGAAATTGATGGGGCAGATATTAATTCTACTTTATGACAACGCTATTAAAGTCAGTTGTTTAAGCTCAATCTGTAAGCATATTATACACAGTATATCATATATATAGCAGCTACTGTATATTATATTATTATATTTTATATTATAGTGTTCTATTCTATTTTAGCTGCTGTAGATTTACAACTGGTTTTAAATCTAAAACCCTTTGCTCTAGTCCAGCTGTGGGCAAACTATGGCCCGCGGGCCGGATCCGGCCCATTTGAAATGAATAAAACTATTGAAAAAAAAGACCGTACCCTTTTATGTAATGATGTTTACTTTGAATTTATATTAGTTCACACAAACACTCCATCCATGCTTTTGTTCCGGCCCTCCGGTCCAGTTTAAGAACCCATTGTGGCCCTCGAGTCAAAAAGTTTGCCCACCCCTGCTCTAGTCAGTGGCACACTGAAAGCCTAAAACTTTCTCAGGTAAAAACAATCTAAAAGCTCTTCACTCTTTCATTTAATTTTAAACCCCAAAGCTCTCAATGTCAAGCCAAATTCGTGTTGTTAGAGCTTTTTTTGTTATTTTGAACTCTAACACTTAAATTTACTAATTTTTTTTTCATTTCAGACAATATTTTGTATAAAAATAAAACAATAGAATTATCAGTGCAATTTATATTTTCAAATGACAGAATTCATCCATGTTTTCCCCACTGACATATCAGAAAAAAAGCTTGAGTTAGGGATATACCACTATAGACCCATCAAAATAGCTAAAATTTCCACAACTGAAAATTCCAAGTGTTGACAAAACCATGGAGCACCTATACTGTGAAAATCACTTCAGAAAAATGGTCAGCGTCTACTAAAACTGAACAAAGTAATTCCTTCCTTTGCTGAGTATCTAACAGAATCATATATATGAACACAGAAAGACACAAGAAATTACATAGCTTTACTCATGGTAACACCAAACTGAAAACAATCCAAGCATTCAAGGGCAGCCCACAAGCCAAATCCAGCCTGTCAATTATTTTCTAAATTATTGGAACACAGCCATAACTATTCATTTACACTTGTCCATGGCTGCTTTTATGATAAAGTATTGCAACAAAAATCATATGGCCCACAAAGGCTAGAATACTTACTCTTTAGCCATTTACAGATTAAAGTCTAGTGACTTCCAATCTGCAGTATACTAGCAAACATCTTTGGGGTACATCCACACAGTGAAATATACTATACAGCAATAAAAACAAATGCACTACACCTACATGCAGCAATAGCGATAAACCTCACCACATAATGTTAAGTTAAATAATTTATTTAAATTTCAGAAATGTTGAAAACTCAAGGAGCTTCCTGGGTGAAATCTGAAACTGGTCTTTATACACAGAGAGCAAGGAGAAATTGAAGAAAGATGCAGACTACTCCAAATTGGCATTTGTCAGGTTTAATAAGCAAGGAACAAGCATGTGAGACTTGTCTTGGGTCCCAAAAGATGAGTAGATCTCCATACATACCCTCCAGAATCTTAACTGGGTTAAGTACACCATCCAGAGAGTCTCAACAATAATTCTTCTCTCAAGCCTGCCTCCCTTACGAATGGCTCCCATTGTGTGAATGGTAGGCGGAATATGTATGTATGTGTGTGTGTGTGTGTGTGTGTGTGTGTGTGTGTGTATATATGATCTCCCACATTCAAAGGCTGTTAAATCGCATTGTTTACCCATATCTTCAGAAAAAAATCACTTCTACTGTCATGGTAAACAACCTGCTTCCCTCTTTATAAATTATAGTGGTCTGGTCCTCTAGCAACTTCAGCGGGAAATTATAGCTAATTTGCCTACAAATGTCAGGTGGTCATAATAATCTGGCCACTCAGTGTACATTCCAAGGAAAGGGATGGGGGTTAGAAGCCTTTAATCCCTAGGTCCAACTCACAGGTCAACTGGCAGGCATATTCTCTTGATGACCTGCTCTCACAAGAAACTAGCAAAACTTATCTTTGGTCACATTGGATACCTTTGGGGAAAGGAAGGTATTAGTGATTGAAGGTATCGTGAAGATGTTACTAATGATGGAAAGTTTCTAGTTTTAAGTGTTATTAGAAAGATATTTTTACAATCACTCATTGAGATGTCCATTTATATTATGTGTACTTTCTCAGTCTATATCATACTTTGTTGCAAAAGTAGAAGGAAAAAGGCTACATGCTAATTTACTGGGTAAGAGAAGAGGGTCTAATTCAGCTATAATAGGCAAAGATGGCCAATCTTGGAAATCTAGTGTGAGCAAAATGTTGAGAAAAGGCAGCCAGGCAAAGATCTGGGAAGAAATGTCCGAAACACCAGGAGTAGCTGGTAAAAGGCTCTGAAATAAAGACAAAATCTGAGACTTCTCTAGTCAGAAAGATTAGTGTGGCTGTTGTGAATGGTGGACGTGAAGTCCGGGAGATGGCAAGGCCCAGATGGGAGTGGGGTCTTTTAGGTCATGGTGAGGACTGGATTTTATTCTGAAGGGATTGGGATGACATTCTCCAGTTTACATTTAGGAAGGTCTTCCTGACTAGTGTGTATCAGATGGACTAGGCCAGTGGTCGGCAAACTCATTAGTCAACAGAGCCAAATGTCAACAGTACAACGATTGAAATTTCTTTTGAGAGCCACATTTTTTAAACTTAAACTATATAGGTAGTACATTCAACTTTAAATTCAACTTTAAATTCACGGTTTTCGTCTTCCGTTTTTCTTTGCTTCTTCTTTGTAGCCATGTCAAACAGGGCACTTAAAAAAACACACCCCCCACTTCTTCTAACAACGCTTCTTCAAAATAGACTCGCCCAGGCCAAAAACCGACTTCTGCGCATGGGTCACGAAGTTTCAATCACACTGTACATGCACACCCGCACGTGGTATTTTGTGGAAGAGCCACACTCAAGGAGCCAAAGAGCCGCATGTGGCTCGTGAGCCACGGTTTGCCAACCACTGGACTAGGACAAGAGAGGTGGGGTGAAGGGAGATGCGAGGAAAAGAAATCAACTGGTTGCATAGGTACAGGTGAGAATGATAGTATCTTGGACTAGAGGTTTAGCAACAGAGGTCATAAGAAGTGGCAGAATTTGGGGAATACAGACAATAGGATTTGCGGAGAGGTTAAGTATAGATTATACGAGGGAAGGAGAAGATCACGAGTAACTCCTAGGATTTTGACTTGAGTAACTGAGTGATAATGATGATACCCTTGGTGGAGCATATTGACAGACACATACAGAGTGGAGCAAAAGTAGGTTTGTAGTGGTGCGTACATAAAACAGTTTCTTCTCGTATTATTATTAATGATTGTATTGTTTGTCATACTAACAACTGTAAACCTACTTTGCCCCCCTGCATATTGATGATTCAGTATGGGTGGCATATGTTTGAAATGACCCTTGAAGAAAAGATTCCTTTATAATCCAAAATTTTATCTTACGTTATCAATCATGTTATTTAATAAGCCTTATTTGCCTTATTAATGGGTTCCCTTTGTGAACCGTTAACCAAACTATTAAATGCCTGTCAGCACCAAGCTAAGCAATGGAAAATACTATAGTGACCATGCAGTAAGCTGATCATTACATCAACAAAAGCCCCAAAGCTCAAACCGAAATATAAACCACATCTAATTTTCAGGAGACTCTGCCTCAACAAATGCCACTGAGGTGAATTACTGAGCACTGTTCAGAGAAAGATCTCATGGATTCCAAATAAGCTGACCTTCTCTGACTTGCTGAATCATTGCTCACATCCTAAATCACAGGAAGGTAGAAGCTATTGCCAAATGGGCTTGAGACATCCTTGAAGAATGGCATCTATTAACTCAGTGCAGTTGTCTGGGTAAATCAAGAGTTTAGTTCATATTGTTCCCTTCTGAAGTATTCCTTGACCCTTCCCCCCATTCCTTGACAGAGTGAGATGCCCTTTTTTATCAGATCCCCTAGAATCCTCATTATAACATTTAATTCATTACCTGTTTACTTTCTATTCCACTAGACTGGAAGTCTTATGAAGGCAAGACCTGTGTCTTCTTTACCATCCAAACAGTGTCAGAGAAGAGGATATTGGCCTCCAAGTATTAAATATTTCTATCCCTGCCGTAGGGAACAGTAACTCTAACAGCTTACTTAAGACACACCTCCTCAAACTACCTAAGTCTGCCATTTTATTCTGATTTCATGCAAACCAAACAACCTTCAAATATGACTTCCCTTGAAGTTATTTCTATTAGAAAATAATTATCTGGTCATGTTGATTTGAAAATGCAAGTTACATTTATCACTGTTTTTTTAAAATTCATGTATTAATTAATCCCTGCAAGAAAATCTTTAAGCGAGCTAGTTAAAAGGATTCTGATTTATTTTGAAATAATTATCCAACCTAGTTTCTGGTTTTGCAGGCGATGTGTAGACCCTTTGGGAGGCAACCAGTTGACCTCTTCTGGTAATAATTTGACCTCATAGCATCTCATTCAATTTAAACTTCAACCCTATGAATTCGCATTTCGTGGTTGGTTTCATTACTGATTTACTAATGGAGAGTAAAATGTTTCCTTCTTAATGGTTGGTTAGAAACAATTATTTTTTTCCTTTAACTGTTTGCTTTTAAAGGATTTGCTGCCTTAGTAATTTTATTATGTATTGGGCCAAAATGTGTACAATGAAATACATTTCCAATCGTATTATAAGATTTAAGGATAAAATTCAATTTCATATACCAGTTCAATTTATACAAATCTGTTTTGGAAAATAAGCATTCCATAAAATGATTAATGCTTATAATGCATTGACTGAGTTTAAAATTTGTACCGATGTTTCTGTTGTAATATAATATTAGTAATAAGATACAGTACTGACAGCTAAAAACTCATTTCTTTCTTTGGCTGCGTTGCTTCACAAGTAGAGGGCTAGTGCTGATTAGACACCTCTCGTTTGATCTTGTTTTGTAGCCCGTAGAAGTGTGCCATGTCATAAAATAAGTCACAATACAACTGAGGACTCCTCCATAGCCATTGTCCCATGCTACCTTCTACCCATACCGGCCTCCATCTCTCTCTCTCTCTCTCTCTCTCTCTCACACACACACACACACACACACACACACCTCCTTACCCAATCTGACAATCTGTACAAAAGTACTTCAGGCAATGGCCACGTTTTTAAATTTATGGACATACACTTCTCACTCCCTGAATGTTTAACTGAAACAGGCTGTGATTACAAACTCCAGAATTGTGATATTTTTATTGCCTCACAAAACTGCCTGGGCTAAGGAGAGTTGGGCATTTATTTCCACTGGATCATCTCTTGGTGCTCTTTTCCAGGAAGAAAATATTTGGAATGGATGTTAAGTCAGAAAGATTAATCTAAAATGATAGCAGCAGTTCTTTCTCCTTTAAGCGAGCTAGTTAAAAGGATTCTGGCCAGAAATTTCTCGAGAGCTTTAAAACACACTAAAGGACTTAATTTTTCCTCTCCCAATAATTTTTCTTGGACTTTATTTCTCTTAATCCATTTTGTCCATCACACATCTCCCAAATGACTGCCTGTTTTGAATGAGATTTGGGAAAAACGAATCAGCAGAGCCTACGAAGTGCAAGAGCTCCCTCTTGTGGGCCTTGGGAGTCACTTCTGAAACTTGAAGCTCGGGCCCCTGGAGGTGCACCGTTTGGTGAATTTGTAATGAAGTCTTCGTCTTTCAGAGAAGGTGTGGTGCCTTCCTTGCCCCACCCTCAGGGATGGAACAATCCCCATTTCAAGCTTTGCTTCCTTGCTCCAGGGACTCCCTTTTATAAACTTAGTTGTGATAATGAATGCCTACCATTTGCTCTAGGAAGTTTACATTCTACAAAGTACACCCACACATTATTTCATTTGGCACAAGAACTCTGAAAATGTGGTATTTTTATTCTGTTTCGGGTTTGGAGTCAGCAGGAGACAAACAAACCTCAATCTCCTGGCGCCAAAGGTAAGATCCCTTCCATCTCACCCCCACCCTCCTTGCCCTTCCACATTTGCAGTCTTGCAGTTCCTTCTCCCAAGATAATATTCTTTCCAACTTTTCAAAGTCTCAGGTCACTGTCCCAAAGTCTCTTTTTTCAAAACTTTTGACAGATATATAATTGCAAAATTAAAACAATAATTCTGGCTTTGAAGCCAGATGTTTCTAACTCTTAAACTATGCACCAATTTACATCTCTCTCCACAGTGACAATATTTTTGGTAAGTATGGGACTGCATTTGGGGATAAAGTGTTTGGAAGTCTCTCAAATATTCAAAATTTAAGGTTTCCATTCCTATATCCTTTTTTGTTGTTGTTTGATTATGCAGAAACAACTAATAAATTTGTGGGAAAATAGATTGAAATGTCATTTATCCAAGCAAGGTCATTGACTCAATCTTTATCAAATGATAATATCTGCTATGTACCTGGAAATGGATTGCAAGGCCTATTACAGAGAGATAAGTGAAATTTTACTTATGCCCTTATGCCCCAAGTCCAGTTCATATCCACTTACATCTAGAAAGCAGTGTTAAGTCTGAAAACCAACTCTTGCCCCTACTAACTGCATCCTTGGGTAAGTGACTTTACCTCTCTGAGACATAGTTTCCTCACTTGTAAAATTAAGGTAATAATAAAATTTACCTCGTAGGGGTATAGTAAGGATTAAAAGTCACAATGCACACACAAAAAATACTTAACAGTATCTAATATAGATGAAGTAGTTAACAAATAAAATTCTTAACAGTGCTATTAATACTATTAATCCATGAGCTCTATAAACGCCTCAATTCTTGCTGCTTTTGTCCCAGTCCTGACAGCTAAACCTCTGAGGTCTAGTTGTGACCTCTCTTTGAACACATACATTTTCCCTGGTGTCTGACTCTTTAGTCTTCATCTCTGCTGTCTTTTAATCACGTATTTTACAGTGATGACAAAGCGTGCCCTGCGAACCTCCCTGCCAAGCTGACATCATTGCCTTGATCAATGGCCCTACCACATCCTCTCTGGTTTCGCTGAAATTCCTAATCCTGACTGCACATGGGCAGCCCTATGCTCCCCGGCCCTGTGTAAAACCAGAACAAGAATATGGGCACCATTTCTTGAATCCTAAAGTCACTGCTTGATAAACAGCTGGTTTTCATACTTTTTAAATATCAACCATCCAACTAATAAGCCTGCTCAATAGAGACTCAACAACACAAGGTGTCATTTAATCATTCACTTATTTATTCATGTGTTACTTATCTATTGAGGCACAACTGAAGATGAAAGAGCCGATTGCAACATGAGGATGGTCATCCCTACTTTCTTCCTCCTTATCACCACGCTGTGGCTCATAACAGCACAGGCAGGTAGAAGAGTGAGTACCTAGACCTTAGAATGCATATGAAAGACAGGAAAATTTCAAGGATACGAGAGCATGCTGAGGACTAACCTGATACCAACAGGAAGATCAAACCTCAGACAGAAATCAGGAACAAATAAGAGGTGGGATACAAGAAAATAGGGATGGAGCTGCAAAAATAAAAAAGCTGGCATTTCTGCATAATAAACACCCGTTTAAGGATGACACAGAGGTTTAGAGAGTGAGACCACACACTTTTTAGTGAATAGGAAGGGATTTGCTAGATAAAAGCAAGTGATGACTATTTTCTCCTGCTATTACCTCCATTGCATTCTGGTTTAGATTAAATCACCCACAACCTTGAATAAATAGCTCTTTAGCACGATCACAGAGAAATAGTTCTACAACCACTTTCATTGCATCATTATTCACAAAGCCAAAAGATGGAAGTAACCCAAATGTCCATTGATGAATAAACATGATAAATAAAATGTAATGGAATATAGTTAGCCTTCACAAAGGGAGAAATTTGTCCCTGGCTGCAACATAGATTAACCTTGAGAACTGAACGCTAAGTGCAATAAGCCAGTCTCAAAAAAATAAGCATTGTATAATTCCACTTATATGCAGTATCTTTAGTAGCCAAACTCATAAACAGAAGATAGAATGGTGGTTTCCAAGGGCTGGTGGTGAGGAGGAAATGGGAAATTGTTGTTAATTGGGTATAGAGTTTTAAAGAAAAATACACAAATATATTAACACGTATTTGCATAACCATGTGAATATATAAACATGACCAAACTGTGTTAAAGTCCTTAACAGTTTTAAAATGGTTAAGCCTGGACCAGCCAGTGTGGCTCAGGGGTTGAATGTCAACCTATGAACCAGGAGGTCACGGTTCAATTCCTGGTCAGGGCACATGCCTGGACTGCAGGTTCAATCCCAGTTTGGAGTATGCAAGAGGCAGCTGATTGATGATTCTCTCTCATCATTGATGTTTCTATCTCTCCCCCCCCCTTGCTCTCTGAAATCAACAAAAATATATTTTTATTGATTTAAAGATGGTAAATTTTATGTGTTTTTACCACATATTTTAAAAGGTCTACATGAGCCATCTTCAGCATTCTGTGTGTGTGTTGTTGTTGTTTTGTCTGACAGAAGAGTAAATCACAGTGCTCAACCACTACAACTCTCCCAAGCAATAGCAGCCTGCCATAACACCTTTGTTGTGGGTGATAAAATGGCAAGGGAGGCCACCCACAGAGAGAGGAAAACAATCCCCTCTTTCTCTTTTATAGAGAAGAACTCACAGGTACTCACTGTAAATGAAAGACAGAGTGCCAGTGGCCAAGTTACAAGGATTACAGCCTTGTACTATATAAGGTTGCAGCCCTTGCTACTTATGATAACATGTGTGACTACTTTGTCAATGATAAAGATTATTCCTATCTGGCACTATATTCTCCATCCGGGTCCAAGCACCATTTTTCTTCAGTATGCCCAATAGAAAGTTTTAGGCATCCATTCTCCAAAAGCCTATCTCTGTTTGTCTCTTTCTCTGTCTCATTCTCTCTCTCTCTCTCTCTCTCTCTCTCTCTCTCTCTCTCTCTCACACACACACACACACACACACACACACACACACACACACACCAAAAAAAAACCTGGCACCTGGCGTGGAGAGGGCAGGCAGCTGTCCCTTCCTCCTGGGCCCTCCCATCTCGCCATCCTCCACTCCTGCCCGGCCCTGGAGCGTCAGGCTCTGCTGCCATCAGCACCTCTGTTCCTGAGTAGCTCCCAGCCTCTCCCAATGGCTGCAGCTTGAGGGACAAAGGTTAGATGTAGAGGACTTTCCAACTACCCAGAGAGTTGACAAGGAGATGGGGAACGAGGAAGAGCGAAGTGGAAACTTTTGGGGACCTTCTCGTATGGAGAGTCTGAGGGTGTGTGTTCGTGCCTCTCACAAACAGCCTCTGGCTGTCCCCATGTCCTTTTGGTAAATGCATAACCCACGCGTCTATGTGCACTTCTCTGCACAGAACACCATGCTTAATCAATTTTACTGCCCATAAACCAAATACTTAGTTTGAAGAAAACCCAGCCTAGCTCATGATTTATTTCCCCAAAACAAAATATCACCTCAACATATTTTAAAATGCTACAATGCATTCATTCATTTGTTCATTCACTCATTCATTCCTGTATTCACTCAATAAACATTCTTCCAAGTTTTAGGTATACAGTTATGCACACGCAAAGTCCCTACTTTTGTGAAATTTATAGTCTAGTCCAAGCATGTCAAACTCGCAGCCAACGGGTCACATATTTGACATGCTTGGTCTGTCCATGTTCAAGGGCCCTCAATGTCTGCACATATGGCTTCTCACAAAGAGAAGCAGCATGCTCTCTTTCTCAGAGAGAGGTAACTATCTCTCTCACAGACAGAGAACCATTGCAGGACAGAAGTCCATATCATGTGCCATAGAAAAAGCAACCATTGCTTGTGAAGAATAACCTTTCCTCTATTTCTATTTGGATCAAAGTTTACATGTTCAACTTACCTAAGTTACATGAATTTTTTCACAAATATTCTCACATATGTCTTATGACATGTACACATGTGTATGGTTCTGTCTAAACTTACCGTTTGAAAAGCACATACTCTGACTCCTCAAATATCTTCTGTACCTGTGATTAAAATCTGCAAGACAGTCTTGCGAGGATAGGGTTGGGATTCTTTCCCTCTTAGTGCTGTACTTTTCATTTTCCCACTTCATGAGCTTAAAGATGCTCCATATCCAGCAAATGGGCTTTCACAAAACATGCAATTAGAAATAAAGTCAATGTCTTGACAAAGGGAGATTTATTTTCTCCTGACAACAGAGTTCTTTGACGTTACAGTCTCTAAGCAGCAAAACCTGAAGAGGCATTACTTCTAAATTCATGAGTCTTAAGACTTCGGAATTGCCAACGAGGCGCCTTCCATGGCCCATTTAATGTACAGACTCAAAACTCTGGATTTACCCTTGCTTTATTTAAGAGGGGTTGATTAGCTTCGCAATTATGCCATATAATTCTTGGGCTTTGCTCTGAAAGAGTGCCCCTCTACTTACTGCCACTTAAAAAGCCTTACTTTCCCTCTCATAGCCATTTCGGTTCGTTTCAATGGGAAAGAACAGACAATATCTCACAGCACCATTTAACACCAACTCAGTCTTACAAGTTCACCAAGGAACAAGCAACCCTCTCCGTTTGCAGTTAATGTATCTAAGTTTAAAATGACAAATTGGCTCGCGGAGGCACAACAGTTAATTAACTTTTAGTCAAAAATATTCATCCTCCCCTCCTGGTGTAAGCAAGTCTCATATACTCCGTTTACTTACTCAAATGTTTTTCTCTTCTTCTACATCCCCAGGCATCATTCAGAGCTCTTAATATATCATGTCAGAGTACCTTTAGAATTTTAATCCAATTTTTTATGTTTTCAGCCTCCAAGACAAAAACAAATGCACCACTTCATCATTAATTTCGGTATTGTAAACCCTGGAGTACAAATTCAATAAAAAAAAAAAACACACCTCCAACATTAAATTCTGTAACCTCCGTGACTTTGGATGCTAACTGAATCAGGCTTTGTGTTTCTTAAAGTAAACACATTAATTCCAAATGCTGGTTTAGCTCAGGCTGTTTAGCCTGTCGGGTAAGGCCGCAGACTAATGTCGTAGCAGTAGCTGGCCTGTCCAATTAGCAACGAGGTTTAATGGTTACGCTCCAAACCCTCTTGCCTCTGGTACTTTATAGATGCACCATTTCCTTGAAACAACATTTTAAATATTAGCTAAAAAGAGAACTATGTCAACAGCTTTGATGAATATATACCAGGACAGCCATTACATTATATACTCCCTAACCACCCTTTCATAGTCAACTTTTGCTAATTTTTTCCCCAATTAACATCTTCCTTCTAGAGAGAACACTCATATTTTCACTGAGAATGGCAATCTATTTGTTATCTTCTGTCACTGGTCTGTGTTTTCTAAAGGAAGACCGTCTGGTACATGAATGCTTGCATTTAACAACTGCTGACACTACTGTAAATACTGCTTACATGTTGTTCTATGCAGTATTGCCACAAAGTTTACTTTTTTTTTAGCTCTGTGCCAGATTTCTTAAACCTGAAGTCATCATCATTTTATGAGATGGTTTTTTCCAAAAGCAAATTACACGTTCGTGAATTAAGTAAGTGTTGGACCAGAAATGGCGCTTGTTTTTGGAAGTGACTTCTGTAGGTGTGTATGAAAAGTCAGGTTCGTGCCTTTCCACAGACATGGAGGGATAGACATAGTATACTAGAGAAGGCAAGGCTCAACTGAAAAATAAAGTATTTTCCAAAGGTTTATCTGTAAATTGACATAGTTTCCCATAAGCAAGTTAAACATTTTTAAAATTTGTGTAAATATTTAACTTAATATATGTCAAACATATTTTTTCATGAAACTAATCCTGAACAAGATTGATATTGTTTAGTTTCACAAAGCTGTATTGAACAAGGCAACAGGTGAGGTTCTAAGAGCAGGCGTATGACGATGAGTAAGACAGAGTGCTGTCCTCAAGGATTTGCAAGGTAACGAGACAAAATTTACTTTTATGGGAAATTCATTTAAAGCTTTTCCTTGGAAGTCTAAATATGTATCACCCTTTAACAGTGGACTCCTCATATCCTCCACCTACTGTCTTGAGCAAAGGTCCTGCTGTATATAATTCAATGCAATGTGGTAAGTGCATAGCATGTTAGTGAAGCAAAAAGGTACTCATTCAAGATGGAGAGGGTGATGTGGGTATAAGTGGATAGGAAGGATTCCTGAAGGAGATGATTCTTCAGCTGCATTATGAAGGATTTATTAAACCACTAATTCATGAAAACTGTGGGATTCAGACCAACAGCATCGACATGACCTGACAACTTGCTAGAAATATAAATGATTAGGCTCCATCTCAGAGTGACTGAATTGGAGCCTCTGAGGCAGGGAGTCAGCGATCTCGGTTTTGACGAGCCCTCAGGAAGAACCTGATGTGCACTAAGGCTTGAACGCCACAGTATTAAGGCAAGTTTCCAGGCCCTAGAGCAGGAGGAGGGGTGAATGATTTTTTATGGAATGAATATGTAAGCATTCACTTGTAGTTGTAGTACATCTCCCGGCTGTTTTGAGTATTGGTTATTAAGAGCTGCACTCTTCTCAGAATTGTTCTCAATCTAAGAGAGTGGTTCACCTGGGAATGCCTGGGAGGCTATGCCTTTTCCAAAAGTGTCCACAGTCAATGATGGACTGATATGGAGACATGCAGGCCTTACCTCCATGGTAGACTTCATGTTCCAGAGCTTCCCATAGGACCAACTGAAACCACATCTGGTCCTGGCATCTTTCCCTGTCTTATTCTGCTTCCCTCACTCCCTTACAGGTTTCTCCTGAGAGCAGTCCCTCAGTAAATCACTGGCACAAGAATCCCCATCTCGGCCTGTTTCGAGGGAAGCCAACCCTAGGCAGTGGTACACAGCATAAGAATGCATGGAGAGCTGCAGGAGATTTGCACTGATGGAGCATAAAGTGTAAGTCAGAGAATAGTGAGAGGAGAAGCTGAAAGGGTGAGAAAAGCCAATTTATGACATACTTTGACAACAATCCAAAAAAGTAGCGAAGTTCCAAGAGATGGGGAGGGAGAGAAGGGGGGGGATATGAATTTATACCTATAAAGCATTGGCATGGGTGGGGAGAAGAAAAATCACTCAGACGACCACCTTGAAAAGGAAAGTCCCTTCCATATTGACAACAAATAATAATTTACATCCCACCTCTCACTAGACACCAGAATAAGAAGACTTCTAAATCCAAACTACAAAACTCAGAGGCTGTGTGATCATTTGTAGAGACAGAGATTTTTAGGGATCTGGAAAGGAAAGAAAGACTGGCAAAGTGAAGAGCTCCAGGAAACCTCTAAGTCAGTAGTTCTCAACCTTCCTAATGCCGCGACCCTTTCCTCATGTTGTGATGACCCCCAATTTCATTGTTACAAATTGAACATAATTAAAGCATAGTGATTAATCACAAAAACAATATGTAATTATATATGTATTTTCCGATGGTCTTAGGCAACCCCTGTGAAAGGGTCGTTTGACCTCCACAGGGGTCGCAACCCACAGGTTGAGAACCGCTGCTCTAAGTGAATTTATTTTTAATGTAAGGAAAAGACACTGGGATGAGGAAAATGGTGGAGACCAGAGGAATGAGATTCAGTAAGAGAAATCACATGCTTCCTTTTTCCTTCTCCATCTTCTTCTGTTTTTTCCATGACTCAGGGGAGTGGAGTCCCGCTAGTGGAAAGTACTAGTGCCACATTTCTAATCTATAGGAGTTCAATGTTCATACACATTCTTTTTTAAAAAAAGTGTACTTTATTGATTTTTTACAGAGAGGAAAGGAGAGGAAAAGTGATAGAGAGTTGGAAACATCAATGAGAGAGAAAGATCGATCAGCTGCCTCCTGCACACTCCTACTGGGGATGTGCCCACAACCAAGGTACATGCCCTTGACTAGAATTGAACCTGGGACCCTTCAGTCCGCAGGCCAACACTCTATCCACTGAGCCAAATTGGTTAGGGCTTCGTACACATTCTTATCTCCTAAGAGTTTCTGCTTTCCCTTACTCGCCAGTGATTGTTTCTAAACAGGATCTCTTCCCAATTTGAGAGTCCAGTCAACACTCCAAGCTTACCTCCTTCTCTTGTCACTCAAGTAAGCAGACATATTTAGAGTTTTTTTTTTTTTTTTACATTCTGAATGTGTGCCTCTCCCAGCAGCCATTCCCTCTTCTTGTACCAACAATCCTCAGTTTCCTTTTAAGGGTCCACACTGCCTCCATTCTCACTTCATTTGACCTGAAAAAGTCTCTACCACCAGTTCCACCAAAGACGGGGCCTCCGGGGCCTCCTTCCCATTGCACTTCATCCTGAAGACATGAATGGCTGGAGAGTCTGTGGCTATCAGTTGCGCTGCACGAACAGAGAGAATCATAGCAGCAGGAGAGGTGGAGTAACACACTGCTTGATCCCTGAAAACTTAGCTGTGTCTGGAGCCAAGTGTTCCCTGGATTTTTTGTGAAATAATGAAGTCCCTTTTTCTGTTTTAAACTGCTTTGAAACAGTTTTTTCTATCCCTTTCATGGGAGAATCCTAATGTAAGATGCCTTATATTTTTCAGAAAGTAAATATGAATGAGCCTAATCTTTCTCCAGGCTTCACTTTTAGTTGAAGAATCTTTAAATGTCTTCAATTCCTTCTTTCATTTACATACAGTATCCCCCCAAAAAATGTGTTTCGAGGAACATTAGTTTGGGGTGTTGTGCCATTTAAAAACATAAAAGGAAAGAGATGTTCTATGGTTGCAAAAATGTGGAAATTTTTTCTTTCAACGAAGTTAAATTGGTTTCTTTACTACAGGACATCTCAGAGTCTTTAACATGTGGTTAATGTGCGAAATCTCTAAGAGAGAGTCATAATATGCCTAACTCTGCCAATGTATTTGGCTGTGGAAATCTTATTTTCATTGAGCAATTATGGGATAAGATTACATAAAATATATTTCAGGAAATGGAGATTTAGTTAGAATTTCAGACTTTTTTCTATTCCACACTGCTTAGCATTGAGAGTTATTTTGACTTTCCCACCTGAGTGTTTTGATTATTCCATCTGGTAGAGCTCAGAGGGCTCCAATAAGAACAGTTTGTAGAACAGAGTGAAGGAGAATGCTAACCAAAGGAAAAATATACATATGTGCACTTCCCACTACCCCAACATAGAACAAGGTTTTGTCACCTTTAGACAGATAGTATGTTTTCAATGTAATATAGGCATTTTTATCATCATTGCTTCAAATGGTGTACATTTCTGGAACATAGGGTGAATGAATACATCCACAAAAACCTATGAAACACAGTAACTTGGAAAAAACACCTCTACTCAGACTATGGAAACTATCATGTCCGTGAATTATCTTGAATACATCTGAACAGAAGAGGTTTTGAAATCACTTATAAAGTTTTGGCTGAACTTCTTGAAATGTTTTTGATGGGATTCTAATGTTTTAAAAGTCTGACAGCTGCTTCTGAAAATGAAATACTTTTTGTCATCAAGCTACAGTTAACTCATCTAAATAAATAGGTAATCTGTTCCTTTAGAAAACAGTTGAAAGCATCCACTGACATTTGAGTATAAAGAAAAACTGGGTAATTTGGGGGATGGGAGGATCAAATCTTACCATCCTGTCTCAAGCTCTCTGAGTGTAAGCAAGGGATTGGACACAGGAGGGCAGAAGGTCTGTAGTGAAAGGGATCAAATAGCATATGACTCTCTTTTACCACCTGACTTAGTGAAAAGAGGCCACAATATGAACATCTGATTCCTCTGTGTGGTCTTTTCCATTTACTTTTAAAAGACGTGTCATCTAGAGCCTCTCTCTGAGACTCACACTTTCATGTTCTTATTGTGGGTACCATGAAATTCAGACATTTTCTTTCAAGAGCTTCTCCATCAAGACAATGGCTCCCCTAACAATTCCCTGATGCAGTTGGTTGGACCAGATCAGAGGTTGTTCTATTTTCTCCAGCATTTGGTATTCACAATAGACTGTCTATCCACTCCACAGCTCACACACAGAGAGAGACAAGCACACATAATCAACAGCTGGTCAGGAAAACAGAAATCACTGTAACACTTCAAAATACAAAGGATTTAATACAGGGAAGTGTTTGCAATAGGTGTTGGATGACTAAAAGAGGATAAAAGGAGTTCTGAGGTAGCCCAGAGAGAAAGCAGTTACCACTCTAAGGCTAGAAGAAGAAAAGGAAGAGGCGCAAGGAGCCTGTGGAGTTGGTGCACCACTGGCTGCGGCCGGTATCTCTCAGTGGGTCTGAAAACACTGGTGCTTACAGTGCTTAAAATCATTAGAGGTTAGAACCAACTTTTGTTGCTAGGCACCCCCACTGCCTCACCCTGTAGCAATAGGGTAATAGGAAGAGAAGTCCCTTCACTCGCCTCCCATTTTCCAGTCTCTCTCTAGTGCCTCTACTGGCAGATCCTAAAATAGAAACCCCTTGACAAAGGAGTCTTGAAAATGTAGCTTGCAGAGTCCCATGGCAGTATTGTAGAGGCACATAGGAGAGTTGACTTGGAGTTGAGAGAAAATAGGTAGCCATCCCTACATCAAACTTCCTGTCTCCTTCATAGCTAGCTCCAGCCTCTGCTCTGCATTCTCCTGACACAAACATAATCAAAAGAATAGAAATTAGTATCATTACAGCCTCCCCTAAGCCCCAAACATCAAATTACTTGTCCTGGGTCATAATACTAGTGCCATAGCCATGACTGTTTCCCCTAAGATAAGGTGACTGACATAGGACAAGTTGCATAAACTCACTTACAGTTCCCTCTTCTGGGCTAACTACATCTACCTTGGAAGGGAAGATCAAGTATACAAGTAGAGCAGTGATTTTCAACCTTTTTCATCTCATGACACATGAACTAATTACTAAAATTCTGTGGCACACCAAAAAATACGTATTTTTTCCTGATCTGACAATAAGAGGTATAAATTTGATTCATTCATACTGGACAGCTATTGTTGTGTTGACTGCTATAATTTTTTTATTTGACAATCTAAGAGCATAGAGGCCAGTGCCCTTGACTAAATAGTCAGGTATTGCATGTTTTAAAAATTCTTGCAACACACTGATTGAAAATTGCTGAAATAGATCATCTGAATCAAGGGGCTTAGCACAGTGCTTGTCCTGTGATAGACGCACAATAAATATTAGTTGACTTCCTTCTTTTCCTCCCTTATTCCTCGTCCTTCCTTGTGGAATGGAAGGCTTCGTAACTTGTTACTGGAATTTTGGGCATCAGTAAATGCCTGTGAGATCACTGGGAGGGAAATGTTTCCTTTTCGCTAAAGTGGTTTTACCAGTCCAGTAGTGAGATTCTCAAGAGTTCCAAGGAAGAGACACACAAATTGCTTATAAGGATGAATCTGTTGAAAGGATGCCTGGGAAACAGAAAAGGAAGTCTTACAACACTTTCCTGCTCAGGAATGTGGGGCGGACTTCATAAGAAATCGGGAAAATCTGCCTGACTTTGCTAGGGACCAGAGCTTTTGTTTAAGTGACATGCCTTTTCTTTGCTTAATTAGCATTTGTATTTTCACAAAATTGCAGATTGAAATGGGTCCTTTTGTCCCACAACTTATGAAGCATCGCTGTTGAGCAGAGTGCAATCACCCCAAGTCATCTCAAAGATTACTGACCTTTCAAACCCAGGCTACCTGCGGCTGATTTCAGCTCACGCACCTTTCTCTGTGCAATCATGGTGCTAAGGGAGGGAGGTCCAGACTGGTCTGTGAGAGGACCTCTCCGAATTCATTCACCTCAAAATGAAAGGCCATCCAGGCATTTCCCCTCAAATCAGACCTCATTGGCTTTTCCTTCTATCCTGACATAAAGAGACATTTTCTACTTCTCCCTTGTAACTACCCAGTCTTAGAACTACTTGTCACTGAACAAGGGCTTCATGAAGAACTCTGAGCAGAGGCCGCCGATGTGAGATTTCTAGGATAGAAGATACCCTGTCTCTCGCCCATGTTGTTACATGGTTCTCTGAAGTGGGGAACAAAGGAAAGGAGAAACTATACCTACATCTCTGAACGAACAGTTAAATACATGTGACATTATTAACAGAAAAAGAGGAAACCGCGATAGGGCTGCTTGTGGTGAATTAATTGTAGGAAAGTCAGAGATGATGCTTGTGAAGTATCCAAACACATGGTATAGAAGTAATGGCTTAAAATCAGAGAATGAATGAGAGTTTTATTTTTAGTACAATGATTCCTAAACTTTTTTATATCATAGATTACTTTTAGCATCTAATAACAGTTATACACACTCAGAATAAACAAAGGAATAGATTTTCAGAACTCCAGGTCAAGTTGCACCTCCCCACCTCATCTAGTGAAATATATATATATATATGAAAAGAGAAAAGTCTGAGCACTGAATCTGTACTGCATTAGAACTTAATCTTCCTTCCTCTTGTAGTCCACCTTCCTCACCCCAAACAAGCTAAAATTTTATGTTTGCCAAATAGCTTCTTGCCCAGAAATGCTTCTGAGGGGTAATGAGAAGCAAAGCAGGACAATTCAATAATAAGAGTTCCCAACCACCGCCAGCAAGAAAATGACCCAAGGTGTCCATTTTCTCAATTACTGCAATGCTCATTTTCTCGTTGGATGGACAAGTGCCCCTGAGAAAACCTTGAGGCTAATTGTATATATACTGGCATATACAGTGTGCCCCAAGCCCAGAGGCAGCAGCTAGCAATTACATTCCACTGATTAATGTGCAATCCTAAATTTACAGGCTTGATGGTCCAAAGAGGCTCCCTGCTATGTGAGATAATGAATAGGAAATTGTCAGAATAATTAGCCAAGTCAGATCTCACAGGTCTACCTTTAAAAACAAACAAAAATGCCTGTCCTTCAGCAGAATTGGACATTGAAATATGGGATGTGGAGAAAGAATGGTATAGTCAAATATTCCTTTGTGCCATTTTCGCTTCATTCAGTTCACTGACCATAGTGTCTCTGGTGAATACAGTGCTGCACCTCTCAGGTCCTCCTTCAGGGAACCGGGACTTACTGCTCTCACACCAGCTTCTAGAAGTACTACTATGACTATAATCAGCTGTCTCCAGAATTTGCCCTCAGCTGAAGACAGCTGCCTTGCTCAAGGTCAGGCTATCCACCCAGGAAGGGATAGAGTAGTCCACATTCAATGACAGGCCAATCCCAGATTATAAAGGCCTGGCCCATCTTATCAGAACAAGATGAAAATCAGCAGGGCCAATCCATTTTCTAGCGCCCTAAGAGGGTGACTGACGCTTTGGTTGAGACCACATTGCAGACCACCTTCTCCTTCTGCCCATTCCTAGTCTTTCCCTGAGGACGGACACTCCTAGTAATCTTCCTACACACTAACTGTTAACTGAATCTGCTTCCCAGAGACTACAACTTTCAATAATGTCAAATCACACGTTGGTGTCAGGATTACTATATAAAGAAGACCTTGACACAAGGAATAGTCTACTTAATTCAGCCTAATGAATATTTTCGTATGCTTACTTTCCACAAAATGGGGGGGGAGGGGGGAAGAAGGTTGAAACTATGCTAAAGTAAGTTTTTCCTTGAGATTTTTCCCTTGAAAATTGTTTTATTGGTGTTTGGTTTGGTTTGGTATGGTCTTATGAATCAAATATACATAACTAATGTCTAAAGTGATTCTTCTAAATAATTTTATCTCCTTTATAGATTTTCTCATAGTTTAAACTAAAAACACAAGAACAAACAAACAATACAGGCTTTCAAAAAATACCCCAAAAGAGAAACTGCTGATATATAAGTCAATAATATTTTATGTTACATTTGAAGTACATAATTATGTGTACAGCTTGACTATAAATTCAAATAGATGAAGGCATAAACAGGCTTTATAGGTCACCTATAAAGGTGATATGTGATGTAAATGTTGTTATACATTGTCAAAACAGTGAAGAACACCATGATTTCTAACTATATACACTGAGTGGCCAGATTATGATGACCACCCCATCAGTACTTCGTTGGGCCACCTTTTGCCTTCAATAGTGCTGCGATTCTTCTTGGCAGTGACTCCACGAGATGTTGAAAGGTGATGCGAGGAATCTGACACCATGCCTGATGAATAGCACTGTCCAGTTCTGTGAGATTGGATGGTTGTGGAACCAGCTGCCTAATGGCTCTTTTAAGTTCATCCCACAAATGCTCAATTGGATTGAGATCTGGTGATTGAAGGCCATCTAAGCAAGGTAAAGTCTCCCTCATGTTCTCGAAACCATTCCTGCACAATACGAGCACCATATCATGGCGCATTGTCTTGTTGGAAGAAGCCATCTCCATTGGGATACACCATCAACATGATAGGATGAACTTGATCAGCAACGATACTTAGGTATGTTGTGCTATTCAGATGTTGTTCCACACGAATTAAAGGGCCCAAATCATGCCAGGAAACATGCCCCAAACCATAACACTGCCCCCACCAGATTAAAGGGTTGTACTCATGCATGTGGGGTGCATGCTTTCATGCTATTTCCACCAAATTCTCACTCTGCCATCTGCATGATGCAACTGGAAACGTGATTCATCAGACCACATGATTTTTTCCAATGCTCGACTGTCCAATCCTTGTGTTCCTGTGCGAATTGGAGACATTTTATCTTGGTAACTGCAGACAGCAAAGGTGTTCGAACAGGCCTTCGGCTTCCATATCCCATACGATGCAGTGTACGGCTAATTTGCCTACAAACATCAGGTGGTCATAGTAATCTGGCCACTCTGTGTGTGTGTGGGTGTGTGTGTGTATCCCACATTCAAAGGCTGTTAAATTGCGTTGTTTACCCATATCTTTAGGAAAAAATCACTTCTACTGTGGTGGCAAACAACCTGCTTCCCTATTTATAATGGTCTGGCCCTCTAGCAACTTCAGCGTGAAATTATAGCTAATTTGCCTACAAATGTCAGGTGGTCAAAATAATCTGGCCACCTAGGGAATATAAAAAGCCTTCGCACAACAATGAGGTACCATCTCACACCTGTCAGACTGGCTATCATCAACAAATCAACAAACGACAAGTGCTGGAGAGGATGTGGAGAAAAAGGAACACTTGTGCACTGCTGGTGGGAATGCAGACTGGTGCAGCCACTATGGAAGACAGTATGGAGTTTCCTCAAAAAGCTACAAATGGAACTCCCATTTGACCCTGTGATCCCACTCATAGAGCATTGGCCTGAGGACCGAAGGGTCCCAGGTTCTATTCCCATCAAGGGCATGTACCTTGGTTGCAGGCTCCTCCCCAGCCCAGGCCCTGATCGGGGCTCAGGAAGGAGGCAACCAATTGATGTGTTTCTCTCACATCAGTGTTTCTCTCTGTCTTTCCCTCTCTCTTCCACTCTCTCTAAAAATCAGTGGGAAAATATCCTCAGGTGAGGATTAAAAATAATAATAATAAATAAATAAAAATAAAAAAATAAAAAAAATAAAAAGCCTTCGCAACCATTACCACCAGAAAGGCCAGAACGACCGGAATGACTGGAACGACCAGCCAACCAGTCACTATGTTATGCACTGACCACCAGGGAGCGGATGCTCAATGCAGGAGCCACCCCCCAGTGGTCAGTGCACTCCCACAGCGGGAGCACCACTCAGCCAGAAACCGGACTTGGCTGACAAGCGCAGCTGCAGCAGTGGCAGGAGCCTCTCTCACCTCCATAGCAGCGCTACTGAGCAGCAGTGGCGGCAGGCACAGCAGGCTGGGATGAGTGGTGGCTCGATGCCTGGCCCCTGTTCAGGATCCTCCTCAGCCTCCTGCCACTCTGGCACTGCTACATCCCTTGAGGGATATCAGACTGCCAGTTTCAGCCCAATCCCCGCAGGCCACACTGCAGGGATTGGGCTGTAACTGGCCAGCCGACATCCCTCGAGGGGTCCCAGATTGCGAGAGGGCACAGGCCAGGCTGAGAGACCCCAGCCACTCATGAATCTGTGCACTGGGCCTCTAGTTAACTATAAAAATCAAGAATGGTGAACTGAACAAATTACCCATGATAAAGGATGGCCAACTGTTCAAGTGTCGTATGAATATATTTTAATGCAAGTGGACCCCATTAAGTGAACCTAGTATATGAAAATATAAATTGCTATAAAGGAGAGTAATCCTATATAATAAAAGGCTAGGTGACATCATCACAAGATAAACACCACAAGATGGCCACCTCAAGATGGCCAGCAGGGGAGGGCAGTTGTGTGTGATCAGGCCAACAGGGAAGGGCAGTTATGTGTGATCAGGGCTGCAGGGGAAGGCAGTTGGGGATCATCAGGCCAGCAGGGGAGGGCAGTTCGGGGCGATCGGGCTGGCAGAGGAGCAGTTAGGCATCAATCAGGCTGGCAGGCAGAAATGGTTAGGAGCAATCAGGCAGGCAGGCAGGCGAGTGGTTAGGAGCCAACAGTCCTGGATTGTGAGTGGGATCAGGCCTAAACCAGCAGTTGGACATCCCCCAAGGGGTCCCAGATTGGAGAGGGTACAGGCCGGGCTGAGGGACAGCCCCCCTCCCATGCATGAATTTTGTGCACCAGGCTTCTAGTTTTAAAAATAATTTACTACAGGGGTTTTTTAAAATTTGGTGAAAAATATGTCCCAAATTTTAATATACATTTATACAGTATTCAACTTTTTATCAGCATATCTTATAGATATGTTTTAGCATTTGAAATCCCCTTTTATCCCTATCTTCTATAAATATTATAACTTGTATCACTGCTTTTATTTTTTATATTGTAATTTGTAATAAATATATATTTGGTTTTGATCCTCTTTTCTGAAAGAAAACACCTAAAACCCTTGGAATTTCTTAAGTGATGAGAGCAAAAAAGTTGTCTCATTAGGTTAATGAAGCGAATTTTGGAAAGCACCTAAGGAAGGGGCTGCTTCCCAGGAGAACCAGCCACTGAGCAGAGGGTCAGAGCTTTCAGTCTCACTCCCCTGATCTCCTGGGAGAAAAAAAGGGGCTAGAGGTTAAATCAATCACCAATGACCAATAATTTAATCAATCATGCCCTTGTAATAAAGCTGCTATTAAAACCCATAAGGATGGGGTTCAGAGTTTCCAGGTTGGTGAACATGTAATGATTTGGGGAGAATGGTGTTCTCTGAGAGTATGGAAGCTCAGAGCCCCTTCCCACATACCTTGCCCTATGCATCTTTTTGTTCCTAAATTCAATTCTTTTGTAATAAACCAGTAACCTAGTAAATAAAACATTTCCAAGCTCTAGTCAATTAATTGAACCTAAGGAGAAGGTCATGGGAACTACTGATTTATAGCCAGTAGGTCAGAAGTACAGGTGACAACCTAGGCTTAGGAATAGTGTCTGAAGTGGGGGTTGCGGGGAGGAGAGAGACAGTCTTATAGGACTGAACCCTTAACCTGTGGAATGTAATGCTATTTCCAGTTAGATCATGTGAGAGCTGAATTGAGTTGTATTTTCAAGACACCCTGATGGTGTTGGAGAGTTGCTTGGCAGTATGTGGGGAAGCAACCATCTCGCCACCCCCCGCCCCAACCCCATCCCACCCTCCCACACACACATTGGAATTGGGGCCAATAAATCAAATGATAAACCTACGTATAACACTCCCTCTTCTGCCCCTTACCAGCATTGTGACCTTACAAGGGTCATTTAATCATTCAAAGCCTCAATTTCCTCTTCTGTAAAATGGAGATGGAAATAGCTAGCTGAGAGCTGTTGAGATGACTAATGAGAAATATGAGAAAATGTCTCACAATCTTCAGTGGTTATTGTTTGTTTTCCATAATGTAAAATGTTTGATAAAATTTCCCTTATAGAGATTTTAAAAGGAATATGTCCAAATGATGCAATGATTTAGGACACATTCAAATCCCTTGTACCTTACATGGCTGTGTATATATATTTTAATCCAAACAGAGTATTTTTTAAAAATAAAACTTTTTACAATTTTATAAATAATGTCCTGACACAGAAAAACTTATTATCTCTTTCCAAAATGGCCAAAGATAAAAGATAAAAGAAACTGCTTTGAGATTAAGAATATCTGCATGAGTCTGTTCTATCTAAATACATAATGCTCTTTTTACATATTGGTGGGGGGAGGGGGGGGCAGAAGACTCATGAGGAGAGACAACAGCCACACTGAGCAACCCAAGCATTTTGTAATATAAGGATCTAACAGTGTAATAGGCCTTGAATAATCCTTCTAGAAGAATCTCTGTACT
>NW_006288267.1:54138-60223 GCF_000327345.1 Myotis davidii
AGAGGTGAGGTCCCCACTCACTTCCCTCCGCAGGTGACAGGTGGCTGGGCCGGAGGCGGGGGTGGGAGGCAGGCAGCTCGTCCAGTAGGTGGAATAACGCCTGATTAAAGCGAGCTCACTCACGCGGCTGTCTCAGCAGGTGCGTTTCTGCACCTCCCCGCCTCTCACAGCGTCTTCACGGAGCGCCCAGACACACTCTCCAGTTGTTGTTTGTTTGTATTGTTTTCAGGGAGATGACGGGAGAGGGAGAGAGAGAGAAACATTGAGGACGAGAGAGAGTCATGGATTGGCTTCCCCCTACATGACCCTCACTGGGGATGGAGCCCACAAGCCGGCATGTGCCCTGACCGGGAATCGAACCGTGACCTCCTGGTTCATGGATTGACACTCAACTATGAGCAACTCTGGCTGAGCAAGGTTATTCTTTTGGAAGGTTGGTGTGAAATGATCTTTCATGGATGAACTGTTCTTCTGAAAAGTGATATTAAACAGAAGCAATCCTATCTAATAAAAGAGTAATATGCAAATTAACTGTCACTCCAACACAAAGATGGCAGTGCCCATAGCCACAAGATGGCGGCGCCCAGTCCTCTCAGCCCCCTGGAGTCCTCCAGTCCTGGGGGCCAGCAACTGAGAGCAGGGCCTGCTTGGTTCTCACCCACGGCGACCTGGGAGCGGCCAAGCAGCCCCCGTAGACATCAGAGAACCTCAGGGAGTGGGCCTAAGCCATCAGTAGGACATCTCCTGAGGACTCCCAGATTGGAGAGGGTGCAGGTTTGGCTGAGAAACCCCACTCCCACCCCCCATGCACAAATTTCATGCACCGGGTCTCTAGTAATTCATATAACGATCATAAAATAAAGACCAAAGAACTCCCTTTCTTGTGAGAAATCTGATTTAGAAGCAGAATTCAGACTAGTTCTGGCTTAAAATCCACTCAGAAATGGATCTACGGTGATAGCAAATCACAATAAGTATTTTTAAATAGTTACATTGCTAAAATAATCATTCAATTTACCAACATAAATATACAGGAACAAAATAGTTTCTTAATGCATTTGAGAACTCATGCATCCAAATAAAGGCCAGGAGGCCCAGGGTGGACTCTCAGCTCCCATTTGCTAACTGTACATCTCAACAATTTTTAGTTTCTGTTTACCTACCCATTAGTTTGACATAGGAAAGCCTGCCCTTTACTCAAAATACAGAATATTAATATAAAACACTTTTATGAATTATAAATGCGGTACAAATGTGGGGAATTAAATTGGCTGCCATTCAGGGTATCTTCTTATGAAACTATATTTACTTTTTTTTACATCTTTATGATGTTTTAATTATCATCATTTGCATCATGTTAGTTAGTTGAGTACGTAAAGCAATCAAACCAAATGACATTGCTTGAAAGTTGAAAATTGTGTAGGAAGAAACAAAGATTTTATTTCTTTTTTTTAAAATTCTTTTTGCATTCAGCACACTGACATAGAGGTAAAATAAAAAGAATGAAACTTTAATATGAAGGAATTCCTTATAATTAAATCCACATTTCACACATTTATCTTACACGTCAGTGAAGATTCACCAACTATTATGAAATAGGACAAAGTATATAATAGCTAAACAAAAAAAAAATCATAAAAATATGACCAGGCATGATGTCCTAACCGGTCTGGCTCAGTGGATAGAGCGCCGACCTGTGGACTGAAAGGTCCCAGGTTCAATTCCAGTCAAGGGCATGTACCTTGGTTGCAGGTACATCCCCAGTCTGGGGTTGACCAGGCATGAAAAGTATTGTATTCTTGGTGTCTCCTTGAATAAATGTATCACCATACTTATTCTTCAGTTGTTCATTTTACATATTCTTTGGTTGCTCCAAAACTATATTCATGTAGCCATCCAGACAAGCCAAGACCCCTCAATAAATCCCTCCAGAATTTAATTTTACCACCCCTGGTCATCCAATGATTTTCTTTAAGAATTTGCTTCCACTGACTCATTTTAACAATTCTGATAAGAAATATGGAAGGTAGGAAACCTGAGTTCTAATCCCAGCTCTGCTACTTAATTAGCTGTGTGCCTTGGATAATTCACCATTTCACCGCAGGTCCTCATCTCGGATCTGGGAGCTGGAATCTGCATGCTAGGCGACCCACAAGCCTGGCCTCCACCACCAATGGAATGGAATCAAAACCCACTTATACTTACTTTAAAATAGTACAAAAGTTTTTAGACACATAAGTCATCTTAGGAGTGTACTCACCTGGAATTCTACTGAGCCAAACTTCAGATGGTGCTGACTGTGCCTAATAAAGAAAAGAAATGTGTTGAAATTTGGAAAAAAAAAAAAACCCAAGAAATTCAATGTCTGGACCTATTTCAAGGTAAAAAGTAGAAACTAAGTTCCTGAATTAGAGAGCATGCCCTTAGCAACAGAAAAGTGTGCCAAAGACAAAATACAGGACCCTCCACATTAACCCAAATCCTTCATGTTGTTGTTCAGGTGGAGATTTCAGACATTTATTAACCAACTGGGAGCTAAAAGGACATTCATAGAAATATATCCCATGGCTGGCTGTATGCTTTATTTTATTTTATTTTATTTATTTTATTTTTTTAGCTATGTGCTTCTTGAGCAACATTCTACTGCCAATACCCAAGTCCCTACATAATCTTTTTTTCCTCGTTAATTATGTTTTGTCAAAGTAATTCTGAATTAGAAGACTGCCTTTTTTTTTTCTCAAAATGTGTAGGAAAAGTAAGTATAAGTGTATAGATTCCAGTGTGAAAGCCAATGTATTGATCACACTATCCCTTGAGATTCAGACCCCTTTCAAACAGAAATGTAATATAGCTTTATGTGATATTATCAGGGCTCAAACTCAAGATTAAAAATTGAATTGTCCTTCACATGACTGTCTCTGGTAACTAAACACCTAAAGCAGCAGTTCATTACCTAAAATCTATGGTCTTCAGGAGAGGAAGTATATCAAGAATGCTCCAAAACCATGTGTAAAATATTTATAAATATGAGCACTTTCCTGGAGAGGACCTGTTTCTGTCATTAGACCCTCAAGATGATCCAAGGCAAATATATGGTGACAGAAGATGATGTATCATAGAAATGTACACTTGAAAACTATATGACCCTATTAATCAATATCAACCCCAATAAATTAAATTTTAAAAGAATATTTCCTTAAAAATAAAAAATAAGGTATTTTTAAAAGATGATTCAAGACACAAAAGATACCTTAGGCTGAACAAGAGAGCAGATTTCAGGTTTATCAAAGCTCCTGTCAAAACTGCATTTTTATGTCTTTTATTCTATAAAGGACAAGTTGGCAAACAATCAGCAAAAGTTGCTCTTGCCTTAAGTAAATATTTTTTTTTATTTGGCTTGGCTCTTTAATTTCAAGTGATGATGAAAAATCATGCATTAAGCTGGATCAGCCAGTAGTTTTTCAGCCAGTGTATACACTCTGGGCTCTAATTCATAAGATTGCTCAACTAAGCTCTCACTTGTTGGCACGCAAAAATAAGTGTGAAGGCTTTTTTCACAGTACTTTTAGGACTGGAAGGTTTTTTTAAATGACTTCTCTGATTGATGCATACTGACATTTTAATGATATTTTTAAAATATAAGCTCCTGGCTTCCCAAGCAAAGAAAGCATGACTGTAATGAAAAATTCCAATTTATAAAGCTGTCCCCGTTGCTTCAGCTTAATACAGTAAAAACATTTGTGAACTAAAGTTAAAATAAAATTCTCTGGAACTACAGGAAATGAAGTCATTTTAGATTAGGAAAAATATATTTCTCTCCCTTTTGAAGGCATTTTCTTCTTTGCCTGTACATGAAACTTTATAGAACCTCAAAATTAGTATCATAACTCAAACTGGTGAGTTTTAAAATATGTATTTTTTTCAAATTAAAATAAGGAAAAGTAGCTCTATGATTTAATGTTTGTCTTCAGAATGACAGAGTGCTATATCACTGGTAGTAATAACTAACATTGATACAGAACTTTCCTTTGGAAAAATCCTTTTCTAAAATTTTATCTCTGGTCAATTTTTATTCATACAATAATATAACTTGTCTTTCTCCTTGACACTATTTTTTATCATGTCAACCTCTTTCTAACTATTCTCAACAATCACCAATCTATGTTTCACAATATTAATGATCACTCAAAAAAAAATGTTCATGATGATGAACACATTTAAAATCTTTCGGTGTCCCCTTATTAATTTTAGGACAAAATTTCATACTTTAATATTATATGAAAGTCTTTGCTGCCTTTCCAAATTCATCTTTCATTATTTTCCCAACCCACCTTGCAAAATAATTGTACTTTAATTCCCTAATTATATTACATTTGGCCTCACCTCTTTGACTTTGCACATGCTAATCTTTCTGCCTAAAACGTTCTTCTCCAAATACAAAAATTAATAAAATCATAAATTTACAATTCCTAGTAAAATGACTTATTCAAGCAATGGTCATCAATGAATATTAAAATCATTAAGCATAAGGTTGACCAGTAATAACACCCTTTCACTGTCTTAACTTGCTGATATACTAACAGTAAGCCAACCAGGCATTATTTGCTTCCTGATGGAAAGGAACATGAGATACTCAGCAATGTCTATGAAGAATTGTGTATAAAAACCTTTTCTAACTTTCAGTCTATCAAAATAGACTAATAAATTAAATGACATCTTGAGAACTATTTTGTCAGATTTAGATAGTAGATATCTTAGGCTGTTTCCCCCAGCACTTAATCTTCACAGAAATATATGACTTTTGAAAAAAATTGTTAATTTGAATTGTTCCTGGACAAAACACAAAGAAATATAATTTTTTTCTTGAGAACCCTCACCTTATTTACTTATTATTTATCTGATATAACTATTTTTCAGGAGTATAACTGCTTATTTTCACTATCCTTAAACCACTGATACCCTTAAGATCAGAACTATCCTCCACTATCAAATATACATATCAGCCTTTTACAACTTCATATGCAGGGAAGGTCATGTGCTACTTCTCCTGGGGATTGCTTTATATGTTCCAATTTTACCAGAGGATATACTAGTAAAGTTGCCCCCTCCCCATTAAAAGAATTCAAGACATGTCTAAAACACATGCAACTGTTTTCTCTATTAGGACAAAAAGTCAGACTTATGTGGGTCAAATTAAAGACTCAAATTTGGAAGGAAAGAGAATGAAAATAGGTCCAAATTCAAGAAAATGTAATTTACAGTAAGAATTTTGTATTTTCCTTCATTGACTGGCTTATTTCACTTAGCATAATGCTCTCCAGTTCTACCCTAAAAGTCTTTATATACTATTTTTCCCACAAATAGAAATATTCTATATGATAAGAGAGGAATATACTAATTAGCCCAGATATGCTAATTAGTCATGACCCATACGCAAATCAACCATCACTCCAACACACAAGATGGCCACCCCCACATGGTCAAAGATGGCCAGCAGGGGAGGGAGTTAGGGGTGACTGGAATGGCAGGGGAGGACAGTTAGGGGCAACCAGGCCTGCATGGGAGGGCAGTTGGGGGAATAAGAGAGGAATATACTAATTAGCCCAGATAGGCTAATTAGTCATGACCCATACGCAAATCAACCATCACTCCAACACACAAGATGGCCACCCCCACATGGTCAAAGATGGCCAGCAGGGGAGGGAGTTAGGGGTGACTGGAATGGCAGGGGAGGACAGTTAGGGGCAACCAGGCCTGCATGGGAGGGCAGTTGGGGGTGACCAGGTCTGCAAGGGAGGGCCACTGTGAGTGACCAGGCCTGAAGCAGAGGGCCATTGTGGGTGACCAGGCCTGCAGGGGCGGGCAGTTGAGGGGGGGACCAGGCTGGCAGGGGAGGATTGTTGGGGGCAACCAGGCCGGCAGGGGAGGGCAGTTAGGGGAAACCGGGCCAGCAAGAAAGGACCATTGGGGATGATCAGACCGGCAGGGGAACAGTTAGGCATCAATCAGGCTGGCAGGTGAGTGGGTAGGGGGGGATCAGGCTGGCAGGCAGAAGCAGTTAGGGGCAATCAGGAAGGCAGGGCGA
>NW_006288267.1:60674-65250 GCF_000327345.1 Myotis davidii
CTCCCGCCTCCTCAGCAGTGCTAAGGATGTCCAACTGCAGCTTAGGCCTGCTCCCCGCTGGCAAGTGGACATCCCCCAAGGGCTCCCGGGCTGCCAGAGGGATGTCTGATTGCCAATTTAGGCCAAATCCCCCAGGAAGTGGGCCTAAGCCAGCAGGTGGTCATCCCCCAAGGGATCCCAGACTGCGAGATGGCACAGGCCGGGCTGAGGGACCCCCCACGAGTGCACAAATTTTTGTGCACCAAGCTTCTAATATATTATAAGAACATTTCAGGTCACTCCAGAGCTGAGCTAAAATAACAGAAAAAGGAAAATGGAAATAAGCATTAAAAAGGATAATGTGGCCCTGATGGGCATGGCTCAGTGGTTAGAGTGTCAGCCTGCACACGGAAGGGTCTTGGGTTTGATTACCATACCTGGATTGTAGGTTCCAACCCCACCCCCAATTGGAGCATGTTCGGGAGGCAACCAATTGATGTGTCTCTCTCTCTTCTCTTCTCTTCTCTACTCTCTTCTCTCTCTCTCTCTCTTTCTCTCTCTCTCTCTCTCTCTCTCCCCCTCTCTCTCTCTCTCCCCTTCCTTCCCAAAGGATAATGTGAAAACATAATAAGCTTTACAAAAGCCATTGAAATGTAATCAATTCAAAACCTCCATTCTGCAATATGTGAAATCACTCTCTCTTAGGTCAATCAAGCATACATCAAGATACTTTTGTTTTGAGGGTACTGCTACCCACCGTAAAAGGAGTCCCAGGCAGATAATGACTAGGCGTGCTTTCAATATTTGGTTTATCATTCTAAATTTAGTTTGACTCATCTGGTGCATTATCTACGTGTTTTCTCATTTTTCACTTCTGTTGAAACAGTTTGAGTCACTATTTTGATTTAAAATTTACAAAAGAAATGCTGTCTGCAGATACCCACCACTTGAGTCATTGATGCTTTTATAGCTAGATTCTTAAATAGAAATTCAATCTGTAGCTGCCCAAAACTTGAGTCAAAGATGTTTTTATACCCCATTTTCTTAAAAGGAGATTTTAGGGGTTTCCCCTTAACATTACACAAATAATTTTAAAGCATGCACTATGAAAAACATTATGCTAGATTGAAATACAGGGTTAAATAAAACAATCTCTAACCTTGAGGAGTGTGATGTCTGATTGGGGAAATAAAACTCATTAATTTTATCAAACTTGTATTGTGTTAAGGCAATGAATGCTAATGAGAAACAGGCTAAGTTCCCTTGAGAAGCGTGGTGGTGGTGGTGGTGCTGGGTGGGTGTAAATAATCTAAATTTACAGTAGAGTGTAGTAATTTTAAAACAGAGTCAACCACAAGATGATCTGGGATTGCAGTGGAGGTGGGGGTGGGGAGGGAGAGTCATCCAGAGAGTTGCCTAGGTTAAATCTTAAAGGGTGAGTGGGAGTTAGAAGTTTACCAGGTAAAATAATTCAGAATTTAAGCAGGTTTTAAAAAATGCGTAAAGGCAATCCAGAAAGTAGAAACAGCACAGAAATGAGAGTTGAATGAAATAGCCAGATATCCAAAAGATAGAGTCTGATCATTGCCAGAGAAAAGGTGTCACCAAGGACTATTACAGGTCAAAACCAGGTAGAAGTTACTCCTAACTAGAAGGATCTGGGAAAGATTTCCTTGCAATGTGATATTTGAGGATGGGTAAGACCATGTAAGCACAAATAAAGGGGGTGAGGGCAGCAATTGGAAGAGAATTCCAGAAAGAAATAACAAGCTAATTTCAGCAAATTACAACTTCATCTTAGGCAGGAAAAAATACTCTCAGGCTCATATACCCAGCTATTCCCACTTTATAGTAATAACAACAATAACAAATAATAACCATAAAAGAGTATTAATTTCTGGGATTGGTTATGGACACAGTTAGTCTACCAGCAGGGTTGTGGATAGTTAGCAGCTACCTGTGGTCTCCTGCAGCACAATCTCTCCGACCACCCCGCTGATTTTGGCCAAGCAGCAGTGAACAGCTCCATAGGAACCCAGACCCATCTCCCCATAAGCATCTTCTCACTTCCTGCCTCAGAACCTTCACTGACTGTGCTGGGCAGCCCAGAAGTGTCCTAAAGCCCTGGGTCAACCCTCAAATAAGTCAGGGTCATACACAGAGTGACCTAGGAATTCAAGGAAGGTGGGAAGGAATTGCCTAAGTTGAACCTCTAAGGATCTCAAGCATTTTTAGGAAATCCGAGCCCCCATTCATCACAGCAGCATGTTCAGTAACACACCCTCAGAGTGGATTTCCCTCTTTCCTGTCTCACTCTCCTCACTCCCTCACTCTTGAAATCACTTCCCAAATACACTACTTGTACAGGAGGTTTTGTTTTAGGCTCTGCTTTCTGGGAAGCCAAACCGAGACAAACTGATTCATATGTTTTAATTATAATGTGTGCAAGTCTTAAGGTCTACTTCATTTTTGAAAAAGTATAATCTAAAAATGCTGGTGAGCTAAATATAGACCTCTCTTCAAATTGTAGGGTTAAGCAAACAATTTTCAACACGTCAAACTGAAATGATTAAGCTAAATGAACAGCAGTTTTTAATTTAAGAAAAGCAATATTAATGGGAAATGAAATGTAAAACCAATTTTAAAACTATACTGTGATAACTAACAATATGTACTTCTGAAATTTTTCAATTACCTGGGAGCTTTGCAATTGCCAAGATAATATGTCAGCCAGGTATGTTAACAGGAGAAATGCAAACCCTTACTGAACTTCCTTAATGCACTGGTGTTTACAAATACCAAATTTTAGAAATGCCTTAAGACCTCTCATAATAGTTCTGACAAACTGAGAAGGTAAAACAAAAAAAAAATTTTTTTTTCATTACATAAAGCTATCTATTGAGATGGGAATTTGTCCCAATGGAATTTGAGTTATTATAAGTTTGCACACACAAAAAACAAAATGTGTAAGAAGCATTAATCAATTTCCTGTCTTGAGGGGGGAAAGAATTTTGAAATATACAGATACTTCTGAGGAGACCTTAAGAACCAAGTTTTGTTTATTTGAAACTGTCAGTAGCCAAAAATAACCTCTGAAGCACCGGGGATTCCCCACAACTCCACTGAACAAAGCAAAAGCTTTGTCAAGGGAAATGTAAGGCATGTTTGTAGGCGGAAATGATCCATGGACTTTTCTCATTAACTAGAGGCCTGATGCATGAAATTCGTGCAACAGTAGGCCTTCCTCCCCCCCTGCTGGCACCGGCTTCCCTCTGGCACCCAGAACCCAGAATTCCCTCGCAGCCCCAGCTTTCATCAGGAAGGTCGTCCGGAAGGACGTCTGGTCTAATTAGCATATTATGCTTTTATTATTATAGATAGGGTTAGTTTCCTTCATTCAGTAATGAGCACCCTGCATAACCCATGCATCTTGCTGGGTACAAGGGATAAATCACCAAAAGAGTCATGTCCCTATTCTTTCTAGTGAGTATACTTTTCTAGTGGAGACAATAAATGAACAAGTTCATTAACACAGAACTAGAAATTAGGATAGTTGCTAGGAAGGACAAGTATAAGGAGAAGAAGGGAAGAGACCAAATTTAGATTAGGGTCAAGGAAGCAACATGTATGCTGAATGGGTCCAGAGGATTTCGCCAGATGAAGAGAATACTCGAGCACTAATTTCACAAAGCAGAAAGAGAGTTTAGTTAGTTCATGGAGGATTTTTTAAATTAGCAAGTAGGAACATAATAAGTATGGCCAATGTGGCTCAAGAGGAAGCTGGCGAGGTGGGTTGAGACTAAAGATGTGGCACCTTGAAGGCCATACTGAAAAGCTTGGTCTTTATAGTAAATTAGTAAATGCAGTGAGGATTGTAGAAACCATCTTGTCTAAACTTCAGCCAAATGCAAAAAAAAAAAAAAAAGGACATCAATAGCTTCCCTGGCAAAGAGCTGATGGTGTTCTTTCTTCTCGTGCCACAACTGTCATGGAATTTCATATTAAAACAGCCAGTTTTCGTGCTGGATATCATAACTGTACCGAATTAATGTTGTGATTTACCTCAACTTGATAGAAAAGGATTGTAAGATAGACTCAGGGCAGGCCCAGAGACCTGTGGGCTGTGCTGAGCTCCTGGGACTCCATGGGGTGGATCAGAGTGGCACTGGCATAGTTCTGTGGAGCAGTTGCCACTACTGTTCAGAAGACAATACAGCAGGGACCACACCCAAGGTATAGGGTCAGGTGAGGAGGGTGGAGAGAGAAGGGTCTTAACCTTATTATTTGGTATCTACCAGATTCTAGGCACTGTGCGGGCGCGTGTACAGTGCGAATGAAACTTCATGGCCCATGCGCAGAAGTCGGTTTTCGGCCTGGGTGAGTCTATTTTGTAGAAGTACTGTTGATATTTGGCTCTGTTGACTAATGAGTTTGCCGACTACTGAATTAGGCCAAGGGAATATTTCTGATAACTGAAAGGTGGGAATTCAGCTGCAGAATCTGGAAAAGGCTTGTTTGTCCTCCAGTGCATAGCAGTTCTGTCTTCAGGGGGAAGGAAAGTTCTGGCTACAAGTGTGAAGATCTTGAAAAAAGTAGG
>NW_006288267.1:65346-69304 GCF_000327345.1 Myotis davidii
GCGCCCCCCGACACCCCTCTTGCCCTTACCACATCCTTCCTTAGATTTGAGTTTGCTTTTGAAGAACACCGCCAGTAAACTGCCACTAGGTGTCCTCAAAGTAAAAACAATCACAGGAGAAAAAGTCCTTCGGACTCCAGAACTAACCTGACTTTTTTGTTCATGTTCTTTGAGTTCTGGGCTTTAAGGGACAGAGTAACATTTACGAATTAGACATGAACACTTGACCTGCTCATTGAGAGGTTAAATGGGGACCTGTACTCTGCTTCAGGAAGGCAGGCCAGGACTTCATATGGGCCTGGGAAACACTGTTCCCGTTCCCAGGGGCCAGAGAGCCCTGCACAGCTGGGAACACCTAGGCGCCAGCTCACCATGGCTCCCAGCTACTGGGAGATTTCAAATGTACAGAAACTGTGCTCTGAGAGATTTTTAACGACTAAACATCTTAACCTTGAAATTGGGCAAATTGCAGCCATTACCCTTCCCTGGCAGAGCACCTGCAACAGGCTTTGTTTTCTTTACGGAGTTATGGCGTGTGCAAATAGAAAGGCACAATTTAGCAAAATGTGTTCCCAGTTAGTCCTTTAAACAAGCACAGACTTCTCACCATTGGTCTCTGCAGGCTCAGGGCCCCTTTCCTCCTCGCCTTCCTTCTGATTCCCTTCTCTCCAGTTCTTTCCCCGACCTGTGCCTCTTCTGTCTTTCTTCTTCCATTTGCTCCCTCTAGTCACCATTTTGACACAGACTATCAATTTCCTGATTGTGATCTTTTATACATTCAACTTAAATAAGTACTTGCTCTGGTTTTAGAGAATCAAAAGGGGGAAAATAAATAAAAATAGACCCCAAAAAAAGAATATTAGAATAAGGCATCTATCTGCGCCTGTCCAAAATTTAAGAAGGAAAATTAGCCCTTCCCCCGCCCGAGGAGAAGCGAGTGATAGAAGCCACAGAGGTCTACTTCCCTGCCAAATGTTGCATGTTTTAGGAATTTCTAACCTTGCCACAGCCAGGTGACTCACACACACCGGCTGACGCTTTAGGCTGCTATAGAACACCTGAGAAGATAAACCTAACCCAGAAAACAATCTCTCACTCCAGGTTAGCCTTTCAAAGGAGGTAGGGGAATTTTGAGCAATTATTTCCATTCTGTTCACCCAGGAATCACAGGCTGGAATCTTGATTTCAGACACTGTTGTGTCTGACCGTCAGAAACAATTTCCTGTCATGGGCAGGGGCTTGCTTCTGCCTGGGGAGGGAAAGTGGGATGAGTCAAAGATGACCTTATTTGGGGAATCTCAGGAAGAACCGAGATTCCCCTGAGAGGGCACCCTGTCTGCTTGCAGAAGCTGGCTCGCCGGCTCCCTCCTCAAATCCTTCCTCCTTCCATCTGTTCGCTACCCTGGAGGTTTTCACTACTTCCTACAGTTAGTATGTCTGTAATCCTTCAGTGCCTCCTTTTTTGCCCTTTTAGTTCTCTAGGACACAACTAACCATTCTTTATTAAACTTCCTTTGTGAAATAAAAAATATTATATAGAGAAAAGTAGATATTAATGATTATATTTTTATATTATGGAGAACCTGGGCACCTGCCAAAATCATTGGAAAACTCTGTAAAGTTATTAACAAATATAAAATAAAGCATGTTCTTTACTATGAATCCTCAAAAATAAAATATCCTTCCTCCCTTCATGCACCTCGCTGGTCCCAGGTTGCCTTTTGGGGACACGTTTTCTTTATCTCCCCCACGGAGGACTAAGATGATCTTTGTAAATAAAGTGTCTGTGAAGGCAAGCCATAAGCGAAAGAGAAAGTGGGGTCCACAGAGCCTAATTCAAAACTTAAATGTTAATTGAATCCATAGAGACCATCATATACCAGCATGCCTCTTCTTTTTGCATGAAAATCAGAAGAAAAAAGGAATCAGGAAACTACTTTTCCGAAAGTGTATACAGGAGTCCTGACTTTAGAACCCTGGATATAGAAGTAAGCCATGCATACAATAGGCAACTCCCTGTTCAACTCTTGTTTCTGAGGTAACAGCTAATATTAACCAAGCACTTAAAATATCCCTGGCTCTGTGCAAGGGGCCCTATAAACATTAATGAGATCCTCTAAACAACCCTAAAGAATATACATCATTTTAAAGTGAGATATAATTGACATATAACATTGTTTAAATTTAAGATGTATGATGTGTTGCTTTGCTACATTCATATATTGCAATACGACTACCACTGTATATCATTTGCTCAGAGAGGTTTGAAACTTTCCTTGAAGTAAACAGCAATTTCCTCTGACATCATTGGACTGAGGCTATGAAGATGCCTGAGAGCCTGAGGGACCTGGGAATTAGGAAAAACTAAATTAGAATTTAAGATGGGGAATTAGACCATTTATGAAGTTTTGGATTTTCAAAAATGAAAACACCCAATATTACTATTTCTCAGTATACAAAGGAGGGAAATAGACTCCCTTACCATCCCCTAATATTATCTTTCTCTCTCTTAGAAAAGTATCCATATTCGTTCCCAGTAGACTTCATTCCTACTTAAGTTTCCATGGGCCCTGAATTAGTGGCAAAAAGTTCAGAATTTGAACCCAGGACGATCCAGTTCAGAGCCTGGGCTCCTATTCACTCTGCTAGACTGACTTGTCACTGTTGGCACCCTCATACCATTGCCATGGAGACCCAATGTAAAGGATGGAGAGACTGAAACTTTTAGAAATCTGAGCGCTTCTGTGTGAATGAAAGGGAACAAGTGTGAAATGCCAATGGGATGAAGGAAAGTTAATTTCCGTAACCAACTCTTACTAGAGACTGCCTCGTATGTAGTACTACACCCCATTCACAAGAGGTTCTCTAAGGTTGTTTACTACAGTGATACTGAGTGTGGTCCAAGGACCTCCAAACGGTGTGTGTGTGAGTGAGTGAGGGACAGTTAAGCCCAGCAGGAGCAGCAGAGGCTGGCAGACCAGGCTCTCCTGGACAGGGAGAGACTACAACCACTGTGGGCACTCCCCAGACTGCTGACTCAGGCACAGAGCCCACCCCATCTTAAAGGGGAGAACGACCACCTAGAAATTCATTAGCACCACTACCCAGACAGGCCTTAGACACTGCCCGCGACCCTGCAGCCACTCCGGCCAAAATCCTGCAAGCACACCCACAGGCTACAGGCTCCCAGACCCTGGGATCTCCACCTCCAAAGGAGCACTGCGCCCACAGCAGTAAGTGCAGCCTCCCCCTCCCCAGCGGCAGACCTCCCACATCTCCTTCCTGCATCTCCAGAGCGCATGTCTCCAAAAAGTATATTGAAAAGCTTATCCTCAAATAGTTATCCATATTCTCATTTCACAAGCAATGAAGATCTAGGTTAGGTTTTTTCTGCTTGTTGTTAATCCTCACCCAAGGATACTTTTTCTTTTCATTTTTAGAGAGCATGGATGGGAGGGAGGAAAAGGGGGAGGGAAGTCCAGAATGTAAACTGAGGCTAGAAAGAAAGCTGCAGAGCAGGTCGGGGACCACAACCTGTGCTGTCACTCAGGGGACACTCAGGAGAACTCAGTGCTGGGTTTACTGCTCCATTGACTCCATTTTGTGATTCTTAATAATTTTACCTTAAAACTCAGCTTTGTAAGTAAAGTTTATGGAGACAATGGAAAATGCGCATGAGGGGATGTGCGCAATATGAGTACCTGCTTTTCCCTTCACAAACAGCACTGGGGAAGCCCCATGGCACAGAATTTCCATGGACCCATGATGGTGAGAGTTCAGTGAGACTCAACATGAGTACAAGTAAGCTTGCTCTGTCTCCCACTAAGTCAGGGGGGTGCTGACAGCCCTGAGAGGCTACATCCTTTTCATTTGAACCAGTTGCCTTTTGGGGACTCTGAAAACAGCTGTCCGCATGCGGCTCCGCCCAGGGATAGTAATAGGGATGGGAGTGAGAGGG
>NW_006288267.1:71887-72744 GCF_000327345.1 Myotis davidii
GCGGCCGGCCTCTGAGCTGCACTCTAAGAAACAATTTTGCAATTATAGAAGCTAAACAAACTCCAGAAACCTGCTTTCTGCCAGCCGGGCCTCAGAGCTGGAGCTGAAACAGTGTTGCAATTATAGAACCCCAAAAAATCCAAAGACCTGCTTTCAGAAGCCGAGGTCTCAAAGCTGGAGCCGAGCCTCAGAACTAAAGCTGGCTCTCAGCTCCAGTGACAGCCATAGAAGGCAAGTAAATCCCAGAATAAAAAAAAAGAAAGAAAGAAAAAAAGGAGAGGTTGGGAGCTTCAGTTGCCCGCCAGCCTCAAAAAGGCCCTCAGCCACCCACCCAGACTGGCCAGGCACCCCAGTGGGGACCATCATCCTGAAGGGGGTGTGACCAGCTGCAAACAGCCGTCATTGCCTCATCCAGGGTGGCCAGGCACCCAAGGGGTACCGCCACCCTGATCCAGGACATCCTTCAGGGCAAATCAGCGGGCCCATACCCGTGCACCAGGCCTATATCCTATATGGTTAAAGGGTAATATGCCAATCAAGCACCAGGATCAGCAGTGCAGCGAGGCCTCCTGAACCCAGGATCAGCAGAGCCGCGACGCCTCTTGGCCCCTGGAGCAGCGTGACAGGGGGCAGCGCCCAAACCCCCTGATCTGCCCTGCTCTGTGTGTGACGGGGGCCGTGCCCCAACATCCCTATGGGCCTTACTCTGTGCATGATAGGGGGGAGCTCCCCAACCCCCTGATTGGCCCTGCTCTGTGCGTGACGGGGCGGTACCCCAACCCCCCAATCGACCCTACCCAGAGCATGACTGGGGGTGGTATCGCTACCTCCCGATCCGCCCTGCCATGTGCATGACA
>NW_006288267.1:78102-94222 GCF_000327345.1 Myotis davidii
TTGGGGTGAACTATTCTAAAAATGTCAATTAAGTCCATCTGATCTAGTGAGTCATTTGCTGTTTCTTTGCTGATTTTTTGTTTAGGGGATTTATCCAGTGGTGTCAGTGGGGTATTAAAGTCCCCTACTATGACTGTATTGCTATTGATCTCTCCCTTGATATCTTCCAGAAGTTGTTTTATATATTTGGGTGCTCCTGTATTGGGTGCATATATATTTACCAGAGTTGTATCTTCTTGTTGGATTGCTCCCTTTAGTATTATGTAGTGGCCTTCCTTATCTCTTGTTATGGCCTTTACTTTAAGGTCTATTTTGTCAGATATAAGCACTGCAACCCCAGCTTTTTTTCCATTCCCATTTGCCTGAAAAAATTTTTGCCATTCCTTCACTATCAGTCTGTGTGAATCCTTTGTTCTCAGGTGGGTCTCCTGTAGACAGCAGAAATATGGGTCGTGTTTTCTTATCCATTCAGCTACCTTATGTCTTTTGATTGGGGCATTTAATCCATTACGTTTAATGTTATTATTGATAAGCACTTGTTTGTCACCATTTTTTTTCTTAATATTTCTATTTCTTCTTGCCTTTCTGTTTCTTCTTTTTACAGCAGTCCCATTTCTTGCATTGCTGGCTTGGTGGTAATAAACTCTCTTAGTCCTTTTTTGTCTGTGAAGCTCCTGATTCCACCTTCAATTTTGAATGATAGCCTTGTTTTGGGTATTGTATTCTGGGATTCAGTCCCTTGGTTTGCATCACTTTGTATATTTCATTCCATTCCCTTCTAGCCTGGTGTGTTTCTGTTGAGAATCCCATTGATATTCTAATGGGAGATCCCTTGTATGTAATTTTCTGTCTCTCTCTGGCAGCTTTTAAGATTTGTACTTTGTCGTTGGTGTTTGCCAATTTAATTATGATGTGTCTTGGTGTTGGTCTTTTTGGATTCATCCTGTTTGGGACTCTCTGTGCTTCTTGGATTTGCATAGTTTTTTTCTTGCCAATAATGGTGAAGTTTTCTGTCGTTCTTTCTCCGAACATGTTTTCTATTCCTTGCTTCTCTCCCTCTCCCTATTCTGGTACCCCTATTATGCGGATGTTGTTTCCTTTTGTGTTGTCCCAAAACTCCCTTAGGCTATCCTCTTGCTTTTTAATTATTCTTTCCAGTTGCTCCTGTGTTGTGTATTTTTTCCTACCTTGTCTTCTAGCTTGCTGATGCAGTCCTCAGCCTCTTCTAAGTCTACTATTCAAGCCTTCCATTGTGTTCTTTATTGCAGCTATGTCATTCTTCATTTTCTCTTGGTTCCTTTTCATATTGGTGACATTCTCATTCAGCTCCTTATAATTCTCATTGAGTTGCGTGTATTTGTCATCCAGCTGTTTGAGCATTCTTATAACCATTACTCTGAATTCTGTCTCTGAGAAGTTACTTGCCTTGGTTTCATTTAACTCCCTCTCTGGTGATTTCTCTTTTTCTTTCCTTTGGGGGTTGCTTTTTTGTCTCCCCATGTTTTGCTCTAATGTTCTATTTGTTTCTGTGTCCTAGATCTGACTGTTTTGCTACTCTGGTTCTTTTGAGGAGGGTGCTGCTTGTTTGATCTCTCGGGTCTCCTGAGCTTGGTAATCTGGCGTAGCTCCCTACTTAAGCTGTTTGGGTTTTCTTGAAGTAGGCCTGCGAGCTGGAAATGTGCAACTGCGGTGTCCAGATGTCAGCAGCTGGACAGGGGAGGGGTATGTTCCAATTTTTGCTGCCTTGCGTCCTTGGCTAAAATCACATGTGCCCAGCAGGGGCTCACAGAGGTACCCAGGAGCTGTCTGTCAGGGTGGTAGGGCTCAGGAGGCCTGCACACTGGAAAGGCACAACTGTGGTGTTCAGAGTTCTGTAGCTGTAGGGTGGGAAGACGCAGTTTTTTCTCCTGGGCCTGTGATTGGATACCCACACTCCCAGTGGTATCTCACAGGGGCACCCGCACTGGCGACACCCTGGCGCCCTCTGAAGGGCCCTGTTGATGCCAAGCGATCAAGGCATCTGTGGGCAGGTATCCAGGATAAGGGTATTCAGAATTTCTATTGTTGGGGCAGTGCACCCTTGTTAGGATAGGAACACGCCTGTGGCACAGTGGGCTCAGAAGGCCTGAGTGCTAGAAAAGCACGACTATAGTGTCCAGAGTTCTGCAGCTGTAGAGTGGGAAGACAGTTTTTGCTGCTGTGCCTGTGGATGGATACACACACTCCCAGTGGCAGCTCACAGGGGTACCCGTGGTGCATTTGTAGCATGGAGCCCCGAGGTACGCTGAGGGGCCCTGAGGCTGAAGTTTGGCAACAGCATCTATTGGCAGTTATTCAGGAGAGTTAATTCAGATTTTCTGCTGTGGGGCAGTGCACCCCCATTTGCACAATATCGCACTCAGTGGGCGCTTGCAGTGGCTCCCAGGGGCTGCCTGTGGAGTAGTGGGATCCAGAGGCTTGCAGTGGAAACTCGCAAATGTGGTGCCTGGGGGTCTGGGTGTCTGCTGCTGGGGAGGGGGAGGCTGCACCTACTGCTAGGGGCGCGGTGCTCCTTTGGAGGTGGAGATCCCAGGGTCTAAGAGTCTGTAGCCTGCGGGTGTGGTTGCAGGACTTTGGCTGGAGTGGCTGCTGGGTCGCAGGCAGTGTCCAAGGCCTGTCTGGGTAGTGGTGCTGATGAGTTCCTAGACGGCCTCTCCCCCTTCAAGAGGGCGTGGGCTCTGTGCCCGAGTCCCGCAGTCCAGGGAGTGCCCGCAGCGGTGGTAGTCTCTCCCTGTCTCAGAGAGCCCGGTCTGCCAGCCCCTGGTACTCCTGTGGGACTTAACTGTCCCTCACTCACTCAGATACACACCACATGCATACACACACTCTACCTTCACCCTCTCACTCACATCCTCTCCCTCACCTCTGTCCTGCGAGCCGCCATCTTCGGAACTGTGCCAATTTTAATTTATTATTTGTCTGTCTCAGGTCTTTGATCAGTAATATAAAATATCCCCCTAAAATTTTGAAATTCTAAACTTCTCCTCAGGAAGAATTGAAGTGGGGGGGGGGTTAATTTATAACTCTAGGAAGGCCTGGAGCAAGCAAGTATATTAAATTAAATGTGCCTCTAGGTTGATAACACCCCAGGATCTTGTCTAAAAGAAACACAAATCCTTTCTGAAACGTTGAGCATCTTCACTCATTTCCCTCAATAGTCCAAAAAAAATTATGATCAGCCAAATATGAGGAATAAAATGTCATCAAAAATGAACAAAAGTAAGTGAAAATATAAACAACTTTCAGGAATGAAAATATAATTTCCAAAATTAAGACTCACTAGATTATTAAAACAGCAGACTAAAATAAGATGAAGAAATAATTGGTAAACTAAGAGCTAGACATGAATAAATTATAGTTCATAGTTCACAGAGAGACGGAGTTAGAAAAGATATGTTAAGGGATGTGGAAGGTAGAGTGAAATGTGCTAATAATGTCCACTTTGAGTTCTAGAAAGAAAAAAGTATCATATCTATTGCCATTTAACAAGTTACTCTAAAACTTACTGTTTAAAGCAACAAAGAGTTGTTTCTCACAGTTTCAGAGGGTTCAGGAATCTGGAAGCAGCTCACCTGAGTAGTTCTGGCTTAGAGTCTCAAATGATGCTGCAGTCAAATAGAGCTTGACTAGTTCAATCAGCCAGGATGACACAAAAATACTAAACTTGTGTACACCTGTTAACATAGCCTCATAACATATAAAAGAAAAAATTAACGAAGTTGCAAAGAAAAGTTGACAAATCCACCACCAATAGAGGACATTTTAACATACCTTCCACATGATGAATAAATAAAGCAAACCAATATGATCACAGGAATAAAGAATATTTGAAAAACATAATAATTGATGAAATTAGCCCCTACATCCCTGATGATCAGAGAATATACATTCTTTTCACATACACATGGAACTTTGATGACAACTGGCCACATGTCAAGCCACAAAACAATTCTGTAAACTTCATTCAGTAATATTCAAACTATGTTCTAGGTCAGTGATGGCGAACCTATGACACGCGTGTCAGAGGTGACACACGAACTCATTTTTTTGGTTGATTTTTCTTTGTTAAATGACATTTAAATATATAAAATAAATATCAAGAATATAAATCTTTGTTTTATTATGGTTGCAAATATCAAAAAATTTCTATATGTGACATGGCACCAGAGTTAAGTTAGGGTTTTTCAAAATGCTGACACGCCAAGCTCAAAAGGTTCGCCATCACTGTTCTAGGTCTTCAATGCAATTATATTTGGAATCATTAAAAATAATCATAAGAAGTTAGATTTGGGAATAAACATACTTTATTAAACAACTAAAGTATCAAAGAAAAATTCTAATGAAAATTAAAATAAACCTAGGCCTGGACTGAAGCTTTCATAAGGGCAAGAGCCATGTCTGTTTCTTTAATAACTTCACATTCTAGCAGTTAGCAGGAACCTCATCAATAAATGCCAAATAAATACATGAATGGGTTTGAATAATAAAAGAAAAAATATTTTCATGTTATATTTTTTCATTTTCTATGGCTACGTTTTCTGAGGTAATGGAAAAATAGTCATTTAGCTTTTGTTACATTGCAAGGTGTCACTAGCTGAGCTCTTTAAAGGGTCTGGCTGGCAGGTTAGAGAGGCAATTTTGTGAGGGGGTGGCGTTCAGCTAAGCTAATGATTTTCAGCTTAATTGACAAATAAAAATAGTATATACTTAAAGTGTACAACTTGATGTATTAATATACATATATATTGTGAAGTGATCACCACAATAAAGTAATTAACATATTCACCTCAAAAAGTTACTTTTTTATTTTTGATGAGACCAGCAATGATCTACCCTCTTGGCAAATTATAGGTAGAAAAGTATACAATTGTTAACTATTCTCACTATGCTATACATTATATCTCCAGAACTTACTCATCTTACATAACTGAAACTTGCCTCATTTCTCCTATCCCCAACTTCTGGCAACCACCATTCAACCTAGTGTTTCTATGAGTTCAACTATTTTAGATTCTACATATAAGTGAGATCATGCAATATTTATCTTTCTGTGTCTGGCTTATTTCACTTATCATAATGTCCTCCAAATTCACCCATATTGCTGTAACAGGATTTCCTCTTTTGAAAGGTGGAATAACACTGCCTTTTCTAATGCATGTCAATTTTTTAATTACCATGAAAGACTGAAGCAACTATTTTCATGAGATTCATGTGTCATTAGAAAATATGTTAGCTACAAAATAAAGAAAAAATAGGAAGCAATTGCTTTTTACCTGGATAAAACTACACACATAAAAATGCTATTGTCTCAGAGAGTAAATCATATATCACAGTAAGTTAATGACATGGAAATGTTACATTTAGTCAGATACCCATTCTAAACCTTAGGCAAATGAAGGCAAGAGAGAATAACTGTCTTTCTTGGGTTCTTACAGCTCTTTAAGGGAAAATGTCCATCACCTAATTCTACTAATTTGTAACTGTACCATGTGTACATAATGTCTTCTGCATGATTCCTGCTTTCACATATCATGACCTCCCCCTCAACACACCTTCCCCCTTAGTGATCCCAGAAGACCTAGACCTGAGCGTGTAAATAACACTCATTTACAGGAATGTTTATGTATTCCTAAAAAAGTGATAACAAAATTTCAGAAATGACAGAATTTCCTAGAAAATTCTCAGCTAACCACTGCTATAAGTTATATTTTATCACAAAATGATATTGCCCCTGAGTAGTTACTCTTCATAATTTCTACCATTATCTGCTCCCAAGAAAACACTGGCACAAATATCAACTGCCTACTGTGGTCAGGAGAGGAAAGAGGACGCCAAACTAGGTAATGAACATTTATTCTAACTGAAGATTTCCGAATCCTGGTTTGACTTTGCGTTTGTTTCTTATTTCTTTCCATAGATTTGTAGCCACCCTGGGATCTGACATGCAACATAACTGAGCACTTCTCCCCAGCTCAGGTTCAACACTGTGTGCCCTCCTGCCCAATCTAGAAGTGCCTCTGGGAACAGGCAGTTGAGTTTAGGAAGACCATTGGGGAGTTTGTTTACGGAGAAGAAATTCTCTCAGGAGCAGAAGACCTGCTGCCTTTTGAGAGAGTCTCACCTCTCAGCATGTTAGAAATGTTCCGTTAGGGTTAGGGAACTAATTTCATTTCCGAAGTTTCACATTATTTTTGTAATATACCTTTTTGTCATGAGTTTCCAAAGTCTATTTATATACAAACATCTAAACTTTAGAACTTTACTTTGAGAACTTTTAGCCATGTCTAAAAGTCCTCATTTTAGTTCTTTAAGAAATTAAGGTTTTTTTCTCACTGTAAACTGGCAAAAGATAACATTTGGTACTCCATTATTCTAAGATCCTTACATTCTCCACATTAAATCCATTTCTTTATCAAATTTTAGTCCAAATATGAATACAACATAGTAAGAACAAAGGAACTTCAAAATAATTAGCCTCATAAGAGGAGAAGCCTGTATCATATGACCATTATAGCGATATAGATCACAAGTTATTTCAACCTCTGATTTTACTGCAATCAAGTAAGTTTAGAGGGAAAAAAGTCAGGTTTATGGGCATCAGAGTAATTTTCCCGTCTTATGGATTAATTGACTCACCCATTCATTTATCAATTCCTTCCCCTTTTTTGTTGTTGTTGTTGTTGTTAATCCTCACCTGAGGATATTTTCCCAGTGATTTTTTTTGAGAGAGTGGAAGGGAAGGGGAGAGACAGAAACACCAATGTACACATCGACTGGTTGCCTCCCCTGCAACCAAGGTACATGCCCTTGACCAGAATCAAACCCGGGACCCTTCAGTTCGCAGGCTTACACTCTATCCACTGAGCCAAACCAGCTAGGACTATTCCTTCCTATTTAAATATATTTAATAAGCACTCACTGGGTAGAATGCAGGTATGCACTAGAGAAACAGCTTTAAAGTTCTTCCCACACCACCGCCCCATCACATGGAATTGACATTCTAACAGAGAAGAAAGATAATAAATTGGTGCACAAATGAAGGTGAGTACTGTCCAGTTTTATGAAGAAAATGCAGCAGGGCTGGACGGGGGGGATGATACTAGGCTGGGGGTCTCTGAGGAGGTGACATTTGAACAGAGATCTGAAAGAAGTGAAGGAACAAGCCACAGCAATTTCTCATACAAAGGTGTCCCCAATGGAAGAAATAACAAGTGCAAAGAGCCTGGAACAGGAACGTGAAGGATGTGATAAAGAGGGGAAAAGGACATTCTTTTATATTTTAGTCCTATTTTGCCTGTATAATCTTACATTTTTAACACAGGACTAATGCACGCACCAAAAAATACAGAGCACTTACTATGCTAATACCAGGCTGATGACCCTACAGATGCAGAGTCTGTTTGAAGGAATTTAACAGTAGTTCCTACAAGGTGAAAAAAAAATCTTAGAAGTTGAGGTCAGCCGCTCAAGCAGAATCTCTGAAATTAGGTGAAAAATGTACCCTTTTTTTTTACATTGCGTAACCCAAGTTTAATTTTTTAAGGGACAGCAGAGATATCACTCACAAAACAGAAATGGAGGTTTATCATTCACAGTCTCAAGTATTCCAGTAGGTCATAAATCAACTGGTCATTTCTCTATTTAATGATTTGCCAACTTATCAAAGGCATCTCCTTGTTAGCTTTTTATGAGGCTTATCATCTAGAGCCAGCCTCCAAAATTAGAGGCTAATAAATGATTAGCTACATGTCTAGATGTGCAACAGCTGACTGAGGAGCAATAAAAGATCCCTCCCCACCTGACCATTCTGCTAGGTGACTTAGTCTGCGTCCACTGGCACAATCCGCTAAAGATCTGGAAAGCATTCTGTTCATATGTTCACTGCCGCCAGGGGAAAGCCTCGTCCAAGTGGCCTTGGGGAAGCTCAGTGACCTACTGCTTACACTGATCACATTCAGAAGTCTCAGTCCTCTACCTCCCTCTGTCATGTGTCTGTAGACAGAGGCAGATATTGATATCTTAATTTTTATTTATAATTTTGAAAATAGTTGGCTTTTCAAATATGCTATCAGACTTCACACATGTCTATTCAAATTGCACTAATTTTGGAAGCCCAAATGATGTTAACAATGGAGGCCAAATAGTTTTAGTTTAAGTCTCATGATGCAGTGGTTCTCAGCCTTCCTAATGCCGCGACCCTTTAATACAGTTCCTCATGTTGTGGTCACCCCCAACCGTAAAATTATTTTCGTTGCTACTTCATAACTATAATTTTGCTACTGTTATGAATCGTCATGTAAATATCTGATATGCAGGATGTGTTTTCAGGGGGCGCGACCCACGGGTTGAGAACCACTATGACTTTTAGAGCCCTGTTACAGCATCTGTCACACCATAAATACCCAACTAACTTGTATTTTCTTCCCTCTTCCACTAATAATCAGTTTCTACCTGAAGAGGTGAGAAAATATGTATATCCTATATAATAAAGAGCTAATATGCTAATGGTTGTGACACCCTCATGCCGTAACAACCAATCAGCAGGAGGCTGCATGCGGGGTAGGACAGAGCCGTCACCTTGCTCCGGAGACCGGGGGGAAGCAGGGAGGCGCCCAGAGGAGGCGAGTGCACCGCGAGGAAACTCGTGGGACCAAGGGTGGGCCTTAAAGTGGCCAGAGAAGACCAGAGGGGTGGGGGGCGGGCCAGGTGCACTTGATCTCTGGGTGGAAAGTTTAGGGTGTCAAGGCAGGGTGGCAGGTGGGTGGGCAGGGCATGCACATTGGGTGGGTGGGGCCACGTGATTTCACGCACCGGGTCACTAGTATTTAATAACGGGAATGTCCTTTTCCCCTTAGGTTTACTGTTGTAATGTTTTAATCATAATGCACAACTATAATATTGGTGATATTATCCACCATACCTCAGAGGTTTGGCTTGTTCTTTTCCATAATCTACAGCTCTATCCAACTTAGAGTATGACTTTGACATGAGGAAGTAGAGACTCCAAGGACAGGAGAAGAGTTGTTCCACCCCTTGTTTATTCTCTGTAAATTATCCCAACTAAACACCAGAACAGGGCTTCTGTGTGCACTAGGTCAAGCTGTAAATACCCACAGTCTGAAGAATTAAATCTGTGTGATATTCCCAGGGATGTGAACAAGAGCCAAATATTTATAACAATGGAAAGATCCTGCCTCAGGCATTTCTTACCCAAAGTTGAACTTTTATCAAAGAATGTTTTTTCCAACAGGCTGTTTCAAATAAATGTTAACCATGCAGTGTCTCTTCTCTCCCTTCAGGATACACAAACCACAGAATTCCGATGACTCATCCCAAAGTAGCTTATGAATATGCCAAGGGCGGAAGGGCATGCTGTTTGGTTCTTTAAAACTTCCTGCCAAAGTGAAGAAACTGAGAAACTGAACATACACAGATATTTGGGGGCTAAACTGTGAGTAATAATGAGAATTTAATCCCTTTTAGTATTCTGGGTTAGCAACAGCTTGCCTAACATGTCCGGTTACATCCTGTTTGCTACACATGTGACTCCTTGAAAAAAAATAAAAACATAATATTAATAGCACAGTGTTTCATTGTTGAGACTGCTATTATCTAAGTCAATGGTTCCCATACATTTGCTGCCATTTCTTGGGAGAACTATAAATTAATGGCTTTATGAAACAAACAAATCATCATTATGACTTTGAAATAAAAAAGCCAGGATTCAATGTTTGGAATTTTGAGGCTGCATAAGCCCTTAAAAAGGCAAGGTAGTGAAGTATATTAATTAAAATCCTGGGTTTGAATCCCAGTCCTTATACTAGCTCTGACACCTTTAGCAGCTACTTTCCCTCTCTAAGTCCAAATTTCCCATAGGTGAAATGAAGACGGTAATAATACTATGTGTTATGTCTATACAGTGAGGATTAAATAAAAGTATGTATGTAAATGAGGAGTACTGCTAAGTAAATTAATTACCTACTGCACTCTCTTTTCACCAATAATGAATGTAAAGACCAAAGCCATTAATGAGCTAAGAAAGGTCACACACTCATCTGTACAGTACAAAGACAGAGCATTATAAGGCTGATGTTAAAAACAGGCTCTAGCCCTAGCCGGCTTGGCTCAGTGGATAGAGAGTCAGCCTGCGGACTGAAGGGTCCCAGGTTTGATTCCAGCCAAGGGCAAATGCCTGGGTTGTGGGCTCGATCCCCAGTAGGGGGCGTGCAGGAGGCAGCTGATTAATGATTCTCTTTCATCATTGATGTTTCTATCTCTCTCTCCTTCTCCCTTCCTCTCTGAAATCAACAAAGAAATATATATATTTTTAAAAAGGCTCTAAAGCCAATCAGCCCAAGTTCAAGCCCCAGTGTTCCTACGTGCTAGATGTATAACCTTGGGCGAGTCACTAAATTTTTCTGTGCCCCAATCTTCTTATCTACCATATGAAGATAACGCGAGTACTTTCTCACCCTTAATCAACACCACTGTATTCCTACTCCCACCCAACTGGTATCTAATTTGAAAGTTGTTGATATAGGCCCAGCCACTGATGCCCTCTGAGAGTTATATGCCTACAACTGCTGGCATCTTAATAAAAAGGTTAAAAAGGTGACAGTGGTATAGAGAACTTCCCACAACCCATCATTTGTTTTTCAAATAACAGACTACACTTTACACTTTGTGTTGCCTTAGTTCTGCAAGGGCTTTCGATCCCAAACTGAAACTAAGTGGTCAAAGGACTTTAGAAGCCATGCTTCCTAGCTTCAGTAGATATCATTTCCAAAAATAAGAGAAAAATATCCACATGGCCTTTCTACATCATGTGTCTCTTAAAACATCATAAGAAACAAACAAGTAGGAATGTTTTATGATTTGGTACTAGCATGGGGGCCTGGACAAGGACAGCCCCTCACACTTTCTCATCCTTTTCAAGAGAAAGCTTGATGAACAGAACTGTGCTTGAAGATTTCAGGGAGCACCGCAACCCAGAGGACTCCCTCCTGGTCATGTCACAACCAAAGTTCCAATGGAGTTGATTCAGATTGCACATGTCTGCTGGCACAGCACTCAGTGCATCAGCGCCTCACCTGACACTGACTCATTACTGGATGTGACGCCAATGCCTGATTGTGTCGGTCATATGTAACTTGCCACTTCCAGCCAAGCATTCCAAGCCCTTTTGGAAATAGTGCACCCACTTGCTTCCTCACTATGCCCTGAAACATTGGATTTTGAGGCTGCATAAGCCCTTAAAAAGGAAAGGTAGTATATTGATTAACATCTTGGCTTTGAATCCCAGTCCTTATAACAGCTATAACACCTTTAGCAGTTACAGCTCAAACTCCTGAATTCTCTGGCCACCATGAGTCCTCCTGTCTCTTCTGATGGCCCTCCTCCTCCATTACAGCTGACCTCTGCATTAAACCTAATGCAGAAGCTGGGAGGCTCCTCTTTGTGGCCTCTCAGTCAATATTTATTCAACTCAATTCAGTCACACTCAGCGATAACAGGCAGCCAGGATTACCAGATTTCCTAAGTGCATCTGAAATTCATTGCCTGGGGGTCAGGGTGATAGGGGGTTATTTCCTTACAAAAAAACCAATTTTCTCAAATGTTTTTCATTAAGCCTCAACAGAGATACCTGTCTTACTCAGGTTTATAAAAAATTCAACATGTCTGTCACAGCAGCTTAAGGCCCTAAGGCAGGAAATCTGAATCTGTAACAAAATTCTTCCAAAGTAATAGGTGGTTCACAGACATCAAAGAAAGAGTCAAACCCATCATGAAATATGTATTGGACAAAAATCACATAGAACCAGCTCTTGTTTCTCGACATTTCAAACAGTGCGTGCTCCCATCTTTCATGGGGGATTCCATGTCTTATTAGCTCATGCATGTTCACCCTGTGCCTGCAAAATGCTAAGCACATACTACATATTTTTCCTTTTTTTGCTTCAGAAATAAAGAATGAATGAATATGGGTTTACAAGAGAGCAAGAAAGAAAGAAGACCAAACCTGTGGCCAGTCAACATTTATCCTATGAAGAAAAGCACTTTCCTATTAATTTTTAGTGTATTAACATCTTAAATCTAAAAACAAGCCTATGAAGCACAATTCTGTGCACAACAGCAAAAAGACACAAATGTCATCTATCCCTTGACATAAAAAGAATAAATGGAGGTAAAAAAGTTTCATAACAATTATTTTTTAAAAATACCAAAGTTGTTCAAGATACTGGATATTTAGTAGGATCAAACATAGCTAATTTACCAAAGACTGGCATATGCAACACTTTTATAATTTGAGAGGCAAGGGAGACTATAATGGGCAAGAATACACAAAACAAAACAAAACAAAACAAAAACAAACCACATATAATATCGTATATAATAAAATGCAAATCGACCAAACAGCGGAAGGACAGGTCGGCGGGGGCCTGGGCCAGCGAGAGAGCAGCACCAGGCCAGCCAAGATGGGTGATCAGGAGATGGTGGCGGAGGGGCGATTGGGGCAGCCAGCGCCATCTCCCGATGGGCCCGAAGATCACCTCCCGCAGAGGGAGGCCAGACTGCGGCTTATTAGGCCCGCTCCCCTGCTCCCCTCGCGGAGGCATCCCCTGAGGTCTCCTGATCTGCGAGAGGGCACAGGCCAAGCTGAGGGACCGCCCAAGTGCATGAATTTTCATGCACCAGGCCTCTATACCTGCATAAATATACAAGCAAATAAAGTAGTTGGATCTCAAAAAATTTGGGGGGCTTGAATAAAATAGAAAAGAAAGAATTTTAGGGATAAAACTGGAAAGAAGTGTTTCTCAGGCTCATGCATGATGAATCACTTAAATTAATAAAAGCACTCACCAGGGAGTAAGAAGATAGAAGCAGAGCAGCCTCTCTTCCTGGAGGAATAAATGGCTCTTAATTACAAATTATAATTATAAATATTAATAATATATATATTACGAATTAACAGGTACAAATCCAAACTGGGTGGAAAAGGATACAGAAAGAGGAAAATGCTGAGAAAGAGTGAGTCTGAAAAGGCCTTTGGGGATAACCAGGGACGGGAGGGCAGTCTCAACTACAAGTCTGCGGAGCCATCCTCGCTCACACCAGAGGGGGCAGCACTCTGCTGGTGCTCACGTAGCTCTTTGCCCATATATCAGCCAGAACACATATTCTTATGTATCGCTGATTTTATGGTTTAACCCTGCAATTTAATCACCTCCTAACAAGTGTGAACTTATAGCAGGTACTTAATCAACAGTGTTGACGGAAAAACGTCCAGTGAGATGGACTGACAATGACAGCCTTCTCCAGCAACTTAGGTGGGGGGAGTGAGTTCAGCTCTGGTACATGCTTTATACAAAACCCCAGACCTGGCTCTAAATTTGAGACTACACTGGAGTAGCCCAAACAAGGAAATTCAGTAAGAATGATCTCTTAACCTCTACAAAGCTAAACTCTTATCTATTCTCTGCACCTGTAACCGCTTGACTTATAAATAGTTTGCCCTTTTACTTGCTTCATGGTCAGCTGCCTCAGATCACGTTGCTGTTATGACTAAACTCCACAAAGAATAGTGCTGGAGTTTAAAGGGGAACCACCAGCAAAGCTCAAAACCAGGAGGAGGGAGCCCAGCAGCCCAATGTGGAATCAAAATGCAGGGGGGCGGGGGGAGAGAAAGAGAGAGAGAGAGAAAGAGAAAATAACACTGAAAAGGATTTGGGCAATATGAAAGAAATGCTACAAGAAAAGAAAGTAACTGACTAGTCCTGAGAATTTTTATACTTATAACACAGAGGTTACAATATCTCAGTATAAGTTAAAAATACACTGCCCCAATTAATCAACTCAATGATATGTTACACACCCTCAAAATTAGCATTTTGAAGATAATATGGTAGCATAAAAATCCACTTATTTATTGATCTGATGAATATTTATTAACCTTATCTTATGTGCTGACTCCACTTTACTGGTAAGTGCTGGGTGTATTTGAGGGGACAAAAAAGACAAAAATCTCTGCCAGAATGGACCTAATCTATAATAATAAAAGCCTAATATGCTAATTAGACCAGACATCCTTCCAGACGACATTCCGGACAAAGCCGCAGCGGTGGGGGCCGAGGCAGAGGCGGCTGACGAATTTCGTGCATTGGGCCTCTAATATTCTAATATAATGTATATGATGCAATGCTGTCAAGGCCCCGGACAAAGTCTAGGGTAGTAATAAGGAAAGAACATGAGCTCTGGGAGTCTGGCAGACATAGCTTTAAATCCCAGTTCTGCCATGACTTGCTATATAATGTTGAGCAGGTTAACTGCTCTTGCTAATTCTCTCTTCTACATTTATAATAAAGGATACATAGAACTTCTCATAGTATTATTGTCAAGATCAAATAAGATAAAAAGTTAACCAGACCAGAATCTGACAATATTGTTCCTCAGGGGTCCATAGAAATCCTCCCAGTAGAGAATCACACACACACACACACACACACACCTTCTAAAGTAGTTTTTAAAAAACTAATGCATGGCTGAGTATGCAAGAATGTCAGGGAAATTCTTAGAGTCCAGAAACACTGAGAAAACACATATGCAGAGAGGTAAGCAAGTGCTTGAGAGAGAATTTGTCTTGTGGGCACCACGTGTGGGGAAACCCAGGATCAGGGAACAAATAAAGTGGTGGGAGGGACCCTAAGCCAGGATTCCCAAAAGATCCCACCTTCAAAGGGGCATTGAGATACTTTCCTGTCTCATCTCACTGGTGGGGGGGGGGGGGGGAGAAATCTCCAGGGGGGGGGGGGGGGGCAGGGATAACTACCCAGAAAATTACTAGCCATAATCCTGCTCTCACACAGAATTAGAACTTTCTGGTCCCAATACTTGTGTGGACCTTAAAAACAAAATTAAAGCTGAAAATTCAGTTTAAAAGATTCCTGAGTACATGAGCCTTCCCCACCCCAGCACCTGACAAATTAAAAGTTCTTTCTAGAGGAAAGCACTATAAACTTGGGCCTCAAAGAGTTCCTACAGCTCAGTGGTTGGGCATCCACATATGAACCAGGAGGTCATGGTTCCATTCCAGGTCAGGGCACATGTCTGGGTTGAGGGCTCAATCCCCAGTGTGGGGCATGCAGGAGGCAGCTGATCAATGATTCTCCCTCAAAATTGATGTTTCTATCTCTCTATCCCCCTCTCCCTTCCTTTCTGAAATCAATAAAAATATATTTTAAAAAAAGAAAAGAGTTCCCACAGATAGGATGGCAAGGCACATGGTGTTAATACATGATAAAACCAGCCACTGTGAATGAAATTCAGTATAAACAATAAACTTTAATGAGTAGTTGAAATATTAAATAAATGTGATAAGTATTTTTAAAAAATAAATAAGTACAAAAATATAATGAGATAAAAATTATCAGGCAGATTTTTTAAAAATAAAATTCCTAGAAATGAGACATATAATCACTAAAATTAGACATCTGTTGATAGACATGTTAGTTTTCATAGCTTGGCTATTTTGAAAAACTCTGCAATAAACATGAAAGTGTGATCCATACATTTTCTATCGTATCTAATAATAGACAAACATGGTAGTTGACCATACCTTCACTGTGCCTCCCATTGGCTAATTAGCATGATATGCAAATTAACCATCAACAAAGATGGCTGCTAATTTGCATACTGCGGGCAGGGCCGGACAGCGTGAGCCGCCAGCACACCGCCATCCAGCAGGTCCCGGGCAGCAAGGCAGGCAGGACCCAGAAGCCCCAGAAGCTGCCTGATATGGCAGTAACTCTATCAGTAGCACTCTGAAAGTCAGTGGCATAAATGCACCAATTAAAAGACAGATTATGAGGGTGAATCAAAAACAAAACCCACTTTAAATATAAAGACACATATAGATTAACAGTAATTGAATTATGCTGCAGTCTATTTTGCTCAGTGGATAGAGCATTAGCCTGTGGACTAAAGGGTCCCGGGTTCGATTCCAGTCAAGGGCATATACCTCAGTTGCTGGCTTGATCCCCATTCCCTATCAAAGCATGTGCAGGAGGCAACCAATCAATGTGTC
>NW_006288267.1:94766-102856 GCF_000327345.1 Myotis davidii
TAATGGTTTAGACCTGATCCCTTGGGGGCCTAACCCTTTAGTTGGACATCCCCTGAGGGCTCCCTGGCTGCTAGAAGGATGTCTGACTCCAAGCTTAGGCCTGATCCCCTGGGGAGTGGGCCTAAGTCAACAGGTGGACATCCCCTAAGGGGTCCTGGACTGTGAATGGGCGCAGGCCGGGCTGAGGGACCCCCCCACCAAGTCACAATATTTTGTGCACTGGGCCTCTAGTTAAGATATAAAATATAATTATTCCTTAGAGCAAGGATTCTTAAGTGGGGTCTATAACCAATAAAATTCAGAGAATCTATGAACATAAATATAAAAAATTTACATATTTATTTTCACTGACTGCAATATACCATGTTTTTCCATTTTGAGTGTAAACAACAAAACACAGTAGTGATAACAATAACTTTGATTTTTTTCACCAATATATATATCTCAGATATTGTCATATCACATCATTGTTGCAGGCATCACAAAAGGTTGTTTATATTCATCTCATCAGTATATACACTGCCAAAGTGAGTACAATACTCATCTCGTCAAGATCACATTACTTACTATAATAGACCTATAATTACTTCCCTGTTATTTGATGAGAATATATATCAATATATCACAATTGTTATATTTTTGACAACTACATTTCAGTATAATTGGTTTCTTTTGTAGTCTTGTATATTTTATTTTCTCCATTTAAAATAATTATTTAGAGCAGTTTCTAGGATTTATCTGACAGCCAAAGGTGTTCATGGAACAAGAAAGGTTAAGAATGCAACACGGAGAGGCAAAAGTAGGTTTACAGTTGTTTTATGGAAAATAATGCAATAATTAATAAATAATAATACAGGAATAAATTCTGTTACAAGTGCCCATAATTGTAAACCTCCTTTTGCCCAACCCTGTACTACAAAAACAAACTAAAATAAAAATGTTATGACTATTTAAAATTAATTCCTGTTTTATTTTTTAACTCTAAAAAAATGGTCCTTAAATATAGCCCTTTGACAAATTTTGCTAAGTATACTTTTGTTTTGGCTTGCTTTATTATAGACATTTGTCACAAATTTAATAGTGAAAGAGGAAAGGAGCAAAGAGAGAAAGAAGTAAAAGACATGTTTTGCAATTTATCAACTATAAGCTTTTATGTTCTATCTTACCCAAAAAGAAAAAAAAAATTATTTGAGTGTCTTTACTTTCTCTTGGTTATTTACAAATCACTCATCTAAGAATTTATACTGGAAACTAGACAAATTTGAACCTCTTGAGAAAGTAAATTACTTACATTTACAAACTGATATTTAAAGTATAATTTAGCTTCAGATGTTTCTACACAGGAAGCTGAACCTTGGTATTCTAGAATTCATTTAATAGGGCTGCTTCATCACGTTCTGTTTTAGGTCTCTTTCCAAAATACAAAAATGGAAATCAAATATTTTCCCTTCACACTTTATTTTCCCTGCTCACTTTAGCTCCCTCTCTGGACCTTTTCTGTAGCATTCTATCCTAGTCCTTGCATTTCTATGTGTTTGTGTCTCAGGTTCAGTAAATTCAGCTGACCCACCACACCCCCACCAGGATTTCAAAAGAACCCGTACCCCGCAGCCCTTGTTCCGGCTGGAGGATCGTCCTGAGTCCCTTCCTGTTTACTCTTGAAATGGCTGGGCCTCCTTTCATGTACAGGTCTCAGAATCTGGCACAGTGACCGGCCCTGATGTCAGCATCTCACCCTCTGGATCCTGGGCTGTCCCTGAAATTGCTATGCCAATTCCGACTCTGTGGCTCTGCTCTCACAGCTAATTTTGCTCTGCCTTCGGTGAAGAGTCTCCCAATCTAAGACATCCACCACCTCTTGTCATCTAATGCTCAGCCAGACCTGGAAGGATCTGTAACAGCAGCCACAGTTGAAACAGGACTTTTAAAAGACCCACAATGATATCACTGACCCCTTCCTGTAACTCAAATAAAATCCACCTGCTTGTCACACTTTCAAACCTACTTCAGTGAAGTGACATCTCTGATGCAACACAAAAGCGGCCTCTGAAAGTTTTCTTAGAGGATGGGGATATATAATTAACTACACCTGACAACCCAAAGAAAAACTCCCCCAAAATATTTTTACTCAACTTTTCTCCTCCAAATCTCCACATCTTATAGCAGTAGCCCTCTCCCAATCCCTCTCCCTTAATCTCTAGCTCATTGCTGCTCTATAAATTCCAAGTCAGCTATAAGAGAAAAAGAAATGGGGATGATCTCTATGAATTCTATGTGACACAATTCCCCAAAGATATTGTGAAGTGACTAACAGTATAACTCATAAAAGAAGATATAGGATGCTATCTTTTGTGTAACAAAGTCAGGGAAGTAAGAAATCTAAGAAATGTAGCTGCATAGCTTTACACAAAGGAACAAGAAAGGAGAAACCTTAAAACAGTGAATTTGGTTGCCTACAAAAGGTGAGGGGAACAGGGTGAAAGAAACATTTTTCTGAGAATTCCCATTTTTATAATTTTGACCTGAAACATTAACATTCTACATACCCAGAGAATAAGCATAAATCAAAAAGGAATACGGGAGATATAAACTAAAACTGAAAGCAAACTGAAACAAATGGACCCAATGTTATTTCAAAAGAAAAACATAATGTTACAGGGAGGGGAGGGCAACGACTACTCCAAGCAACTAATGAGCACAGTAGTTAACTCTCAGCCTTGGGGAAGGCAGAAAGCAGGGGCGGAGAACAGCAAATGCATCCTGAGCTCTTTTTGATAGGCTTGTTTTTTAGTGGCATGCCAAAGAAATTCTGAAATTATTCTATACCTATCCTAGGACTGAGCAAATAAAGAAATGTATCAAGGTTGTTGAGAGCCACAGTTTTCTCACTGTGAAACAGGGGACAAACTAATACAATACAGAGAAGACCAACCCTGTGAGGGCAGATCTGAATTGGCAGCATGAACATGGACTCAGGGTTTCTAACATTTTTACTTATAGTAATAATACAGCATATAATACATTATATATAATATAGCATATGTAGTATTATATTCTATCATATTATACATATATTATACTATTATATTATGCATATACTATATGTTATATACTATTACTCATATATTATATACATATATCATACTATCTATACTAATAAAAAAGTAATATGTTATTTAGACTGGCTCAACCAGACATTTTCCAGACGTCCAACTTCCTTCCGGACAGTTGGGGGGCAGTTAGGGGGCGGCCAGGCTGGCAGGGGGGCAGTTAGGAGACAGCCAGGCCAGCAGGGGGGGCAGTTAGGGTGCAACCAGACTGGCACAGAACCAGTTAGGGGGCGACCAGGTCGGCAGGGGACCAGTTGGGGGTGATCAGGCCAGCAAGCAGAGGCAGTTAGGGGGGAACAGGCAGGCAGATACAGTGATTAGGGGTGATCAGGCAGGCAGGTAGGTGAGTGGTTTGGAGCCAGCGGTCCTGTATTGTGAGAGGGATGTCCAACTGCTGGTTTAGGCCCCATCCCACCGGGCCTAAACAAAGGAACAAGAAAGGAAATGGGGCCTAAACCAGCAGTCAGACATCCCCTGAGGGGTCCCGGATTGGAGAGGGTGCAGGCTGGGCTGAGGCACACACACCCCCATGCATGAATTTCGTGCACCAGGCCTCTAGTCTAGTATTGCATGTATGTGTACATATATGTATTTATGAAATTTATGTATGTTTATATACATATACATATAGCATGGATAGAAATGTATGTATACATATATGTCTATATACCTACCCATGTTCTAGTTTACTTCACAGAAAGGCTTAAAGGCAAAGCTATTGTAGTAGCAATAAACACCCCTAGGGCCCAGATCTTAATCTCTAATACCATTCCCCAATAAAAGGAATCTGAAATCCTAATTTCCTTGACACCAGACTTCATTTAATTGCTTAAACTAAAACTTTTGAATTAACTTTAAAAAAATGAAGTTACGATTGATTAAAGATTTCCAAATGTTCTCCATGTTCTTTTGAAAGGCATATGAGAGCTCTCAACCTTTATACTTTTAAATCAAATCAAATTCCTAGAGTACTTTTGCAAATAACTTGTTAAAATGTCTTTAAAATGCTACTTTATAATTCAAAACAGAAATGAGCTGTTGATATGAATTACTGGGTTTTGGAATAAGAAAAATGTAAATGTGCTTACAGGCATACTACACTGTACACACCTCCCTATGTCACCAAAGAAACTATTTAGGAAATTAACTTGCAAATGGAGTAGCCTTTATGGGGAGAACACATCTATCTTTTGCTTCAACAGACTTTTCCTAGATTAGGTAGACAATATTTAGGAAGATCTATGGGCTCAACCAAAGGTTTGTTGATAACACCTTTTCTGCCCTCCTTGAGAATAACTAAGTGAATATGTTTTTAATCCAAGAAAGTTAGCCATATACGGAGGTTCCATTTGCGCACCTTTTGTTCACCCATGCAACCTCCTGCTTTGCATCCTATCTCACTTGATTGAACGTTTTGGCACCAAACTCAGTTTCTTTGCCAACCATAGCAGCCTTAGTATGCCAGTAGATTCTGAAGAGTGGCTTATCATAAAGGGAAAACAGGATATGGTCTTAGCACGTTCTTGTAATGAGGTATGGCTGTGGGGTTCCCTCCTGGGATCTCAGTGTTTGGTATTTACCACCACTAACCCATCAGCAAATGACTCACCCTGCTCCTTACTGATAAGATCAACGAAGAAAGGAGTCCCAAGGGAGAAACCTCTAAGTGGGAGCCAACGCGGCAGCCCAGTCAGCTAAATCAACACTCAGAAGCTAAGGTCTGGCAGCCAGCTTGCCAAGGAGTCAGCAAGCGTGGGTGTCCTGTAATCTCAAAACAGGAAAGAGACCTGGTCTCACTCAGGTAGACTAGTTTATTCTTCAGAGATCAAAAGTGAGGTGAAAAAAAGTTGCTCAAGACAAAACAGTGGCACACATAGGACTAAAACTTTCATCTGTGGTCCGGATTCTAGAATTTTCTCTGGAACAGAATTTGTGTGATGCTGATTTTTTTATATATATATAGAAGCCGTGAAATTCCCAATTTGGGAAAACCATTACAGGAGAAAACAGACGTATATTGTAAAGAAAACGAAGGAAAAAAATTTTAAAGCAGAATGCGTCAGCCCTACAGGAATATGGGAGGCTCTGGTCTGCTGCGGTGGATTTTACAAAGGGCTTCGGTTGTTTGTTTTCATTGCAGTTTGGGAGTTTGGCGGGTTGGGGGTGATGCTTTCTTTGGGTTTTGTTTGTTTAGATTGTTTTAAGCAGCGCCCCCTGAGACTCCGTTTCATTCCTAGGGACGCAAGCACAGCACGATGCGAAGCCCTCCCCAATCTATTTCAGCCCCTTGTTTTATTGAACAGGAACTGAAAGCCAGACACCATGGGTGTTACCTAATGAAGGAACGACATAAAAATACTTTCTCAGTCCATCCCTACTATGCTGCAAAGGGAGGAAGAGGGAAGGGAGCGAAGCGGAGGAAGCCAGGGAGGGGTCCATGCCCGCGCCCCACGCCCCGGAGCCCTGTCTGGAGTGCAGCCCTGAATGAGGCCGGCGAGCCCGGCCGAGCCTGGCGGAGACGAGACGGGCAGCCACAAAGCTCCAGGAGACAAGGAACCGCTGGGTGGACGGGGCGGGAGGGGAAGCAGAGCAAGGCGTGGGCTCATTCCTGGGGCAAGCATCTGTACAGGGCATGCACAACTGCAGGGGGGTGGGGGGGAGCAAAAGCAAGAGTAGAGCTGGTCCCTGAGGGAATGGAGTTCACAGCGGAGTTGTGGGGTGAGTGGGTGCGTTTGTTAGAAAAGAGTCCCCAGAAGCAAATCTTAGCAGAATGTTGTTGACAGGTTTCAGGTTCCAGAACGGGTTGGTATATACGGAAACCCTGCTGGGCTGACAACACACGGGGTGATCTTCAAAGGTGTTTCTATTTTTTTGTTTCGTTTTGTTTTGTTTTTCTGCAGAAGGTGTCTATATATTACCAGGGTTTGAGAAGTAGTAGCCCTGCTGCATTACAACTGTTTTTGGGAGAATGATGAATTAAAATGCTTGCATCCTAATACTAATCCTTAGTCTGGAGACCAGGGGCAGCTAACTTGATGCTCTGATTTGGGAAGGGACTGTATCTGAATAGTTAAGTTACAGGAAATAATCATAAACTGAAAGGGTCATTAAAGAACCCATCAGACCCAGTGCCCTTTTTTCCCAAGTTAAATATTTAAACCAGTCAAAACAGACACTTATTTATCTTAAAGTTAATACTTTCCCAGGTCTATTAATGACTCATTAATCATGTATTTAATACAACAAATTTTTATTGACTACCGTGTTCAAAGCTGTGTAGGAGATACAAAAGCAGACTACAAAAAGGGTCCCCTAACAGTCTACTGGGGAAAGATAATAGCAGACAGCCCATTTACTGGTAAATCAATGTGCCATATGTGCTAAAGTGGACATAAAAGTGCAGTGTGTGATAAACTTACTATTAAAAATATCAGGAAAGGAAAGGTTATATCTTATATGGTATGGAAATGAAAAGACTGGAAAATGTCCTGTCAGTGCCTCCTAGCACACCATACTGCTAAAATTAAATCAACAGGAATAAAGAATTAAGTATTTTTTAAAATCATAAGTCAACATGAAACAAAATGAAATATATATGCATTATTTCAGATTGGGATGGACTTTCTAAGTGAAATCTTTGAAAGAAATAATAAAAATGTTGATAAGCTTGACAGTAAAAATTTAAAACTTTAGGAAAAAATAAGTGAAATTAGAAGAAAAACTAGGAAAATATTTAACATAGAGGCACAAAAGATTTATATCTTTACTATAAATAAAATTTTTACAAACCTGTACAAAGAGCCCTGAAATAGAGAGTTGGTCAAAATAAATGGTAGGCAAACAATTGCATTTAAAGGCATAAACATTTGAAAAAGACTATTCAAAAAAAGATTGAAAAATAATTTCTTCTCACAAAAAGTTAAAGGAAAAGAAAAATGAAACAATGTTTCATACATCAATTTATCAAAAAAGTTACATGCTAATATTTTATACTAATGAAGTTGAATTAAAATAAGTACTCATTTTCTGGAAACTGAGTTGGAAAACAACTTATAAATCAACTTTCTAAAATATGCAATTTAAAACTAATGATTTTTGCAACTTAATCTCAGAGACAATAATTATTTTTACTATAATAGATCACAGGTCTATCATCACCATCATTATCATCATCATATTTCCCAATAATTGTATTTTATGATTTTCAATGACTTCGCACACCATTTTTGCTTAACTATAGTAAATGGGATGTATTGTTTAAAAACATGTGAGACAACCAAGTAAATTTAAATATGGGTTGCATATGAGATCATATTAAAGTTATTAATTTTGTGAGTTGTGGTGACATAATTGTACATAAAACATTTCAATTAGCAATGCATAATTAAGTATTTATAAATGCAGTGACACAATGTCTGAAATTTGCTTAAATACTCAAACCAATATATATAGAGGGGACTAAATAAAACAAGATTGTCAAAATACTGCTAATTGTCAAAATACTGAAGATAGATGATCAGTTTATAAGAATTTGTTATACTTTTTTCTCTGCTTTTTGTATATGCTTTAGATTTTTCACAATAAAAAGTGGAAGGAGACTTGACTTGGGGTAGTAAACACAACATACAATATACAGATGATGTATTATAGAATTATATACCTAAAACCTGTATAATTTTATTAACCAATGCCACCCCAATAATTTTTTAATTTAAAAGAGTAATTTGAAACTTAAAATGTAGTATTTTAATACAGGGCGTCCCAAAAACATGTCTACACACTTTAACAGCTGATAGTTCAATTGATGTTTCTTTCTTTTCAGCCAAACTAAGCTTTGAACAAAGGAAATTCATCCTAAAATGCTACTGGAAGCTTGAAAACACAGTTGAAATACAAACACTGCCTTTGTAATTATTCAAAGTGTGTATTTTGGGGGACAGGGTACCCCCCCAAAAATGTACACACACTTTAATAGCTGAT
>NW_006288267.1:102933-104276 GCF_000327345.1 Myotis davidii
CATATACATACCTATAGTTTTTTTCAGAAAGGACACATTAGAGTAGTTTAAAAGGTAACCTTACATTTAATAAAAATATGTGCAATTAAATATATGTTTGCAATTCCCTTGTTTCGAATATCAGCAGTGCCTGTACCAGAATGGTCATCAGTTTGAAAACAGGCGTTGACAAAAAACTTTATTCATTTCTGTAGATTCTCCGGTCAAGGGCATGTACCTGGGTTGCGCGCACTTCCCCAGTGGGGGGTGTGCAGGAGGCAGCTGATCGATGTTTCTCTCTCATCGATGTTTCTAACTCTCTATCTCTATCTCTCTCCTTTCCTCTCTGTAAAAAATCAATAAAATATATTTAAAAAAAAATATGTGCAATTATTTACATAAATAAATAAATAGGAGGAAATAACTAAAAAAGTGTTTAATGTGTTAATGGAATAGTTTTGGACAGCCAGGAAGGTTTTCAAATTAAGCTACTGATTAATGTATTTTACAGGTAGAAAAAATTTACCCTAGAGAAATCAGAATGACACTTTCTAAGGCAGTAGAATTTTCCTCAGTACAAAGAGTTAAGGTGTAAAGTATCACTAGCTTCTCAGTTATCTCCCTTCCTCTGGACTTCTCACACAATCTCCTCCTTTTCTATTAACAGTGGATGTCACCACAGGAATACTAGAAGTGGGTCAAAAGCCATGGTGAGAATCATTTTTAAGTCTAAATAATGCTGTTTTTGTATATACTTAAAAGCCTATTTTACAGAGAAATTTTATTGAATAATTCAATGTGCCCATCAGTTATAGATAAAAATAAAAAATTTATTTGCATAACTGGTGTCGATGTCAATTTGCAAAAAACGTAGTATCCAAAAAATGGCTCCTACCATGCCATAACCTGTAACATGTTCCTTGTTGCCACAGTTTGGGACAAAGATTGAGAGGACAATTAATGTGGAATACTGTCTTGTGTCATTTCAATTTTGGTCCTTTGTTCTGCTGTGGATTTGAGATAGGCTGCAGTACAGAAATATATTACTATAGAAAATGAAACTACTTGCTTATGAAAATCTCTCATCACTTCCTACCAGGTATGAGTCTTCTGCTTATATATGACAGGTTTTGTCTAGGTTAGTAGTCTGCCCGGTCCCAGAATCTTAAGCTTATACTGGTCTGTTTTAGTGGTGGACTTGCCATGTGGGATTTGCAAACACAATGGGGCTTGAGGTCAACAGACTCCTTTGATTCTTTCATATCCTCATGATCCTTACTCATCTCTGAACTCCTGGCTCTATGACCTAGCCTCCATCCTTGCCTGTATCTTTATAGATCTTGACATTTATAACTTCTTTCCCT
>NW_006288267.1:104302-106653 GCF_000327345.1 Myotis davidii
TTCAATTTCCCCAACAGACCCTGATGTATGACGCTTCGGTTACTCCCCACTGCTTTAACCTTGGTTTGAATTAATTCTACATGTTCCCTTCGCCCACAGCTTTTCTAGCCACCATGTTCCCCTGCCCTCCCCCAACCACTGCAACCACAACCCAGCAGAGCTCCACATGGGTATCCGATGCTCCCATACAGAGTTTTGCTATCTCATCTACCAGCTATAAATGTGTGATTCTTACAACATCACTTTGACAAAGATTTATAAAAATTTTCTGGGGTGTTACTATCATCTTGGCCAAAAGGAAAGGATGCGGGCTTCATTTACAGTTCTGCAGGCAAGAAGCACCTTTAAAAGTTGGTGTATGAAAGTATGACTTCCCTTGCACCTGCTCAGTTCAGATACTGCTTCTTAGTAACAAGGAAAATGAGTAAAACTTAAACCTGAGTCTAAAACTAGTTAAGTCAGTAATCTCTAACTTTGCTATAACCAAACCTCGAACCCTTTTTTAACTACTTACTTATTCCACAAAATGTGTTCTCTTTATGACCTAGATACCAGGGTAACAGAAAAGGAAAGATTGTGTTTTGAGTGAGGTAGATGTGGGTTCAAATTAGATATAATTCCTGCTATGTAACCTTGGACCAGTTTCTTAACCTGCCTGAACTTCTGTTTTCTTAACTATAAAATGAGGATAATAATACCTATTACATAGACTGGCTATAATAATTAAATGAGATAATTGATGTACAGTAGGTTCAGTTATTTTTTTAATTCCCATCATGTCATAAGAGGGGAAAAAACCTAGGTTTATCTCATTTGGGCCAAGAATCTCCTTCAAATGGAAATCACTATACCCTAAACTAGGCAAAATACAGAAAATGTCAGAAAAGAGAATGAAAGAAGCCCAGTCACCTTGAATGACAGTCTGGTACACCACAAATGATAGGCCATTATTGGGAAGGTCTGAATCATCAGGGAGAACTGGGGTTCTATTAGAGAAGGAGTAAGGAAGGCTGAGTAGGCAAAAACAGCAGGACCCATGGCAAATTATATGTGGGTGGTGTGAGAAAAGGTACAGGAGAAAACATAATTCTGTGCAAACTTACTTTATACCATTGATCAAAATGTGTTACAAGCATTCCTTTACCCGGGTCCCCCATGACATTATAAGCTCCTGACAGCAAAGGACTGCTTTGAATATTTGTCCTCAGTAGCTGTCCCATAGGGAACTCAGCAAAATTTAGACTCACAGAAAGTTTCCATTTCACTGCACTAGAGTGTCACAATGGAACCATTATTGGTTGGGTCCCACAAAGGAAGGATGTTCATTTACACAAGTCATGCATATGGTTGTATAAAATTAAGAATTAGAAATCAATCAAATTAGCGAAAAATTCATTTTGCAGTCTTTAGAATTTGTGACTACTGTAGGTAAGGGAGAAAAAAGATCTTAAAGGTCTAGTAAACAATAGTAACAATATTTATGTGTATTTTGATGTGTGCAATAAATGTATTTCTGGCTAGTTAGTTTTAAAAGAAAGTCAAAATCTCATTTTTAAAAAATGCAATTGAGCCCAGCAAGTGTTGGTCAGTGGTAGAGCATCAACCATGCACCAAGAGGTTGCCAGTTCCTTTCCTGGTCAGGGCACATGCCAGGATTGTGGGCCCAAACCCCAGTTGGGGGCATGCAGGAGGCAGCCAATTGATGATGTTTCTCTCTCATTGCTATTTCTATCTCTCTCTCTCTCTGACTTCCTTCCTTTCTCTCTAAATGTAATAAAAACATATTTTTTTAAAAACACAATTGAGATGCACACAGAAAGATGCCAGCCCTGTATAGCTATCCATGACAAGGTAATGACATAATTTATCCACCACCACACCCCAACAGCCTGCGATTCAGTATTTTCTCACCAGAGCATGTCTGTATATTAATTTACCCATACTTCTTGCCAAGTCCCCTTAGTGAGAAAAGATATATTTCAGAGGGTTAGAGACATAGTATAAAACCTTGGTCTTAAAACCTAATGGCTCATGTGGGAATCAAATTCATGGACACTAGGAGTTGATAATAAATGACTTGTGGTATTCAGGTGTGTGTTTTTTAAACCTAATCTGAATGAATTTTAGAGTCAGAGTTTAAATGAAAATTTATGGAAGATAATTGGAAATTGTTATGATTATTTTGACCTAAAATAATTACAAAGTGACCTTTAAATTTCATTTAATTAATGAGTCCATTTTCCCAAGAAACTAATTTTTTTCCTTATCAACCTTAGATGGTTATGTAATGACCTTCACATATTGCATATATGTTTCTCTGTTGGTTAATGTATTTATCACCATTGCTCCAA
>NW_006288267.1:106714-109209 GCF_000327345.1 Myotis davidii
CCCTTTTCTGTCATCAAACAAAATCGTTAAAAACCCTCATGAACCCATCCCAATATTCTTTTTCATCTTCTTTAAACATCATCATTGGAGTTTTGTAAATAGTTCATTCTAAGAAGAACATATTTTTCATTAGACATGGAGGCTTTCTTTTTTAAGGTGGAAATTTACAGTTAATTAACAAAAAATCAATTAGTAGATTTCTACAGTGTCAATAATGAAGCTAAAGGGCATTAACTCTTATCACAAAGTTATCAATCAAGGGATTGTGTGATAATAGGACAAAAAGGGAAGTGTTCAACTAATGGTACTTACCACCTGGATTTTCAGGGGGCTATAAAATGCCTCCTCTCCTAAGTGTGAAGCAGATAAAAGTGGCTCTCTCCTATTGATTACAGGCCTAAAGCAAAAGTGGTCAATTGACTTTCCTGGGCTAATGAAGTCACCTCTGTTTAGAGGTAAGGTCATAAATTCTTTGTTATCTGCAATGGTTAATTTTGTGTGTCAACTTAGCTAGTTTATGGTACCCAGTTGTTTGGCCAAACACCAGTCTAGATGTTGCTGTGAAGCTATTTTTTAGATGTGATGAACATTTAATCAGTAGACTATGAGTAAAGCAGAGTACCTTCCCTAATATGGGTAAACTTTATTCAATCAGTTGAAGACCTTAAGAGCAAGGACTTAGGTTTCCAGATATATAGTATATCCCCATATTGGTTTTTTCCTCAGACTAATACACTATCTTAGAGTGTTTCCAAAGATTTAGTGAATCGAAAGCTAGTGCCTACCTTTTTAAAATTTGAAATAGTTCAAATAGATTATTTTTTCTGATTTCATTTTATAAGTTTATAAATAGCACCACATTTTCTCTCACTTCCTGTTTAAAACTCACAAATGGCTTCCCGAACCCCAAAATCCTTAGCATGGCCTAAAAGGCCCCGTGTGATCTGCCCCAGATAGAAGGTTCCTCTAACAAGATTACTGGCATCAGACTTTTGTACAAATCACTTCCTACTGTCAGGTATGAACAATCAGTTAACAAAAGGTGCCCTTGTGAACACAGAATTAAAACAGCTGGGCACAGATATTCTTAACAGTTTCAACAGAGTATCTGAGTGGATTGTTCTATCCCTTGCTAGATACGTCTATCCAGGCACCTGGGCCTGTCCTCAGAATCAGATTACCTTCTTCCCTGAGAACTACTGGCAACCAAATGAGAAGGCTTTACTCACTGGTGCTCATTTCTCCCAACTCCATTTCCATAACTCAATCTGTTTGGACAATACAACATCCCCATGGGTGTGTTGCAATACTACTGCACTGCTTTCCTAGGGTACACACCCTAATCACGTTGAGGGAACTCGAGAAACACTCTGGTGCCATGAAAAATCAGAAGGGACATCTTGATCTCCTTAGTAGCACATTTAAAACACTATCACTTAGGTTACTATCTCTCTGGACACATTACATCTACTTTGGATCTATTTTTACTTCCCGCAGTTTGATCTGGCACAGTCCCTATAATCTGAGAACAGTTTGGGATCTAGTGCTCCCTGTGCACTGATTAATTTGTCCTATTCCTGAGCAGTATGACAATGTGGTTTTTCCCTATCTCTGAGTCATTCATCACCCTCTTCTAAACCTGTCTAAACATCTCTATTTTCAACACATTTGTCAGAACTTAGGTTATCCCATTCCCATCCCTCACCAAATATAGTGTAATGTTTACCTTTTGAGAGATTTCCCATAATAGAAGTAAAAATCTGTAGAAATTTCCCAACAAGAGACTCGTCAAAAAATGAACTTGTCTATCAGCATGGCTATACCACCATAGATCATGCCCATCACACACACACACACACACACACACACACACACACACACACACACACACACACTTACCACTACCACTGCCAGCACAACAACAACAAGGAAAGGGAAAAACCTCACATAATCCTGATCAATTATAATTACAGGAGGAAACCCTGACCAAATTAAGCAAAATCTAGAGTATGTGGCTTTGAGTATTAAGTGTATCAGCAGAAAGAAGAAAGTCTGTATAGGACCTAGAAAAAGTGAAGCAAAAAGCAAGAAGTGGTCAGTACATCTCATAAAAAATGAACTTGTCTATCAGCGTGGCTATACCACCATAGATCATGCCCATAACACACACAGACACACACACACACACACAAAAAACTCAGAGAGACTCATGAATACTGATATGCCCTCCAGCTTTGATTTCTTCTGTAATGTTGGACTTTCTCACTTACATCTAAATGAGTCTTTAATTTGAGAAATTGAAAATGTACTCTGAGACATCTTTTTTCATTAAACATAACACTCTCTGTTGACTCATATAATCAGAATAGGGTGTATTAAATGAGTCATCCTCAACTCAATTTGACCAGTTCAGAAAACAACTGAATTTCCTGTTTTTGGTTTGTTTTTTTTTTCGTGCACGCGCATGCATGTGTATGTGTGTGTGTGTGTGTGTG
>NW_006288267.1:109370-124488 GCF_000327345.1 Myotis davidii
GGCACTTGCCGGTTGTAGGCTCAGTCCTCAATGTGGGGAGGGTGGGCGGGCAACAGGCAGCCAATCAATGATTTGCTCTCATCATTGATATTTCTATCTCCCTCTCCCTTCTTCTCTGAAATCAATAAAACTATATATATATATTTAAAGACAAAAGCCCATCCAAGGCAGAGGCCTAGCCTCTGGAGATAAACAGACATTCCTGAGAATGAAATCTGGCTCTTCTTTTATTTACTGTGTTCCTCAGGGTAAGTCACTTTACCTCTCAGAGTCTCAGTTACCTCATCTATAAAATGGAAAAATAATTTCTCCCAGAGTATTGACTCAAGGATCACATCATATACATTACCCTAGGCCAGTGGTCAGCAAACTGCGGCTCGCGAGCCACATGCAGCTCTTTGGCCCCTTGAGTATGGCTCTTCCTAAGCCTTAGGAGTACCCTAATTAAGTTAATAACAATGTACCTACCTATATAGTTTAAGTTTAAAAAATTTGGCTCTCAAAAGAAATTTCAATCGTTGTACTATTGATATTTGGCTCTGTTGACTTAATGAGTTTGCCGACCACTGCCCTAGGCCATGCCCAGAAAACTATAGCTGGTATGGTACACTTTCCATTTTTTTAGGAGCAAGTTAACTCATTTGCAGAACACAGATGGATTGTTAAGAGCATTCATTCACACACATACTACTAAACATGGTGTGTGTGCTGACTAGGAGGATATACATATTTTTAAATATTGTGATAATTGTTGCCTCGGAGATCAAATATGCACTGCTTTGACCTACAACTACAACCCCACCAGCTGTAGTCTGCTCAGTTTACCTGCTCAGCCTCTGTCCAGCTCCTTCCATCTTGCTATTCCCACCCCATCATTCTCCCAATCCTGGTCAAGATTTCGTCTCTTTTCCCCTTTATATAATAGCTGTTGTCTAATCTCCCCATGTATGCAGTTCAGCTAGGAAGGTGATTAGGGCCCAAATCCCCTCTGTATCCAACAACAGTTAACTTGAACCCATATGACACAGAACTAATATGGTTATATTTACAGATTATTGGGGATTTTCTGTGACTTTCCAGCACCTTGTCTCACTTGCAAGCCTTCCCACACACAACTACATCATCCACTACTGTTTTCAACACTGTTTTTCTCAGTTAATTTATATTTGACACTTGTATTATTCTACTAGTGGCCCAGTGCATGAAATCTATGCACTCGGGGGATGGGGGGTGTCCCCTCAGCCTGGCCAGCACCTCTCACAGTCTGGGAGCCCTCAGGGAATGTCTGACGGTCAGCTTAGGCCTACGGGGAGCAGGCCTAAGCCGGCAGTGGGACATCCTTAGCACTGCTGCAGAGGCGGGAGAGGCTTCTGCCACCGCTGCTGCACTTGACAGCCATGAGCCCAGCTTCTGACCGAGCAGCGCTCCCCCTGTGGGAGAGCACTGACCACCAGGGGCAGCTTCTTCACTGACCATCTGCCCCCTGGCGATCAGTGCATGTCATAGCTTGACCATCTGCCCCTGGCGATCAGTGCATGTCATAGCAACCGGTCATTCCGCCATTGGGCCGAAACCTGCTCTCCAACATCCCCTCAGGGGTCCCAGATTGCAAGAGGGTGAAGACCAGGCCAAGGGACCCCACAAGTGTACAATTGAGGCCAGGGAGGGATGTGGGAGGTTGGCCAGCTGGGGAGGGACTAAAGGAGGGCACCAGGGAGTGTCCGGCCTATCTTGCTCAGTCCCAATTGGCCGGACCCCAGCCACAAGCTAACCTACCAGTCAGAGCATCTACCCCTTGGTGGTCAGTGCACATCATAGTGATTGGTCAACCAGTCAACTGTCTCGCTTCTGGTGGTCAGTGCACATCATAGCGAGCGGTTGAGTGGCCTTAGCATATCATTAGCATATTGCACTTTGATCAGTTGAACAGATGACCGGACAACTGGACACTTAGCATATCTTGCCTTCCAAATGGCCCTTCAGCTTATGTTTCTATGCTGTTAATGACAGAACAATAATTTCCTTTTGAAGATGCATCTTTTCTGGTATTTTGATAATTCTGAAAATTTTCTTTCTCTCATTAAGCCAAATTCTGTTTTTGGATAACAATAATCTGAATTTTTCCTTCCCCATAATGATTCTCAAATATATATATATATATCTAATTCCTTTTCTATGAAGTAAACTCTTCCAATAAAATCCTATATAAATCAGGCTATGCCACAAAGATCTGATGCTAAGTGAAAGGTGACAGTCTCAAAAGATTACAGATAGTTTGACCCCATTTATATGACATTTGGAAAAATGTAAAACTATAGGGATAGAAGACACATTAGTGTAGCCAGGGACTAGTTGCTGAGATGGAAACAGGAAGCATCCGTATTTGACTATAAAGAGGCAGAATAAGGAAATTATTTGGGGTATTGAAATTATTCTGTATACTACTGTGTTGGTGTGTTTGTAGTTACAATAAGCTATACATGCATTAAAAGTCTAGACTATATACCAAAAAAGATGAATATTACTACGTGTAAATTTTAAAAAGAGTTAATATTAATCTATTACTATGTGCCAGATACTTATAATTTTTTAATTTTAATCTTCATGATCACCCCACAAGTTAGGTAATATTATTATATTCCCCACTTTGAAATAAAGAAATTGAGACACAGAGAGGTTTATAACTTGCCCGAGGTCATAAAACTTCATAGAGGCAGAGCGTGGGTTTTAACCGAAGCAATCTGATTCCAGAACTGAATGTCGTCACCACTGTCCTATGCTGTCTCTGAAAAGAATGAGGCGCTTCATTCATTCTCTCTCAATGAAACTATATGACCAATATAAGGAGTAGAACATCAGCTAGAACTACATCAGCACAATTAGTTTGCAAATGGAGCAGAGCCTAATGCCACCAAAATAAGCATGTCTCTGGGCCAAAGAAGTCTTCATTGCTTTTTTAATAGCTAATATTCAATCTTTTTTAGTTCCAATTTCCTTTTTAGTAAAATGTCTTCTTGTTAACATAATAAATTTCAAAATCAACTTTCTAAGGCCTATGAACTCTAACAAAAGAATATTTTCTTAACTGTTCCTTAAGAAATTCTGAATCTGATGTAAGAAAAATAGAATATGTCAACTGGAAGCTCAAGTAAATTGTTTAAAATTTCAAAAATCTTATTCCATTCCTTCTCCCTCCCCAGTCCCCCACAACAAAATCCTTCCGGACATTTTTTTGAACTAAAACCTCTTAGTAATGAGACAAACGGATAAATACACCCACATCCGGGGCCTTGTGGTCATTCTTACACATTCATTTAGAGCTTTCAGCCGACAGTCTACATCCCCACAAACTCCATTCAGCACTTTGCAAAAATAAAGCTATCCACTGTAAAAGTAGTGCACGGCATCCCTGATAATTCAGCAGCTGCTGAAATGAGAGAATAAAGGGAAAGAATTATGATGGTTTTTAAAACTAAAAATTACCAAAAGTATGTCTAAATTTGGTAAGCACTCTCTTGAGATGGTAACGGTTGTGTCATTTTGATGTGAAGAGCTGGTAGAAGAGAATTTACTTTTGGGTTTTTAATGTTTGTGATAGATTTAATCACTTCAGCACTGTGTCCTGACAAATTGCAGACATAGTCATGTACACATGTAAGAATGATCCAAGTTCTATATGACATGTCTTTCTTGTCCCCACCTTCCCTAAAATGTCAAGAGTTTAATGGAGCTATTCTCAGTCCATTATCATCATCCTCCAAACATCTTTAATCTGAATGCCCTAATAATTCAGAAAATTTTTTAAAAGAGAAATTTGTAGAAAAATATAGTTGGTCTTTGAAGTCAAACAGCCCCAGCCCCCTTCATCACTCTATCATTTATTATCAATGCCACACATGACACATTCCTGTGTATTCTCTGATCTTCTTTCTTCTATAAAAGTGCTTTAGCCGTATTTCTCTTTCAGGCTACCATTAGAATTAAATGAAATGATGCTGACCTTACAGAGGTCTTAACCACATACTAGGATGTTGGTAAGTGGTAGTTATAATTACAATCAAAGAAAGAAATCCTACAGATGGAACAGTGTTCATCTATGGCTATTTGCAGCTTTATTTCACAATATTTCCTTAGGCAAATTTCTCTACTCTCTGCCTCAATCTTAGGTTTGATCTTGTTATAAACTCATGGGCTTTTCAGTATTAATTATTAGTTATCAGCATACCTACCATGAATACAGTGATTTTTGGCTTATAAAATTAAGCTTGCTAGAGAAATATTTAAGAGACATTAAATGACTATAGCCTGATGCAGCTTACCGGCTAATTTCACAATCCTAATTCACAGGCACAAGCACACACGCCCACACACCCAGGAAGTGCGGGCGGGGCAGGGTGGAGGTGGGGCCTGGTGGAAGTCAGTGGCTTATCTATTATATGCACTCACTCCGGAGCTGTAAACAAGACCATGTGAGGACTCAGCTAGAATGCTTCCTCTGAGTCAGTATTAAGCAAACTTCCGAACTGTTAGGGAAGGAAATAAAAACACTGTACCCCTAAAGCCTCAGGACAGAGAGCACGGACTGTGGGAGTTTTGTTTAATATTGTCAGAGACTGGTGCAATCATTAAAGTAAGTTTTGTAACAAAAAAATGCTGCTTAATAATAATAGCTGGCATGAATTAGAATAGGTAGTGATCTCCATATAGAGTACCCTATCACAAATTTACATGACTGTTTATGTGGCATGGCAGGAATTTTTAGCAAATTTTTGGTGCTTTACTTTATGAGAATGCTAGCAAAACTTTCGATTTGGTGATAAGAGCCTTAGTGTCATGGTCTCTGACATGATTTTGGTTCAAAAATCAGAGGCAAATATCTCATCAATGGTGAAAAAAATAAAACACCCAGAAATCACAGATTCTCATAGACAGCATAATATGATGCCCTGGAAAGGGCAGACTGTAAAATCAGAAGTGCTCCAATTCCACACTTCATAGATTTGTGATCTTGGGCAACTTATATCACCTTACTGAGACTCCATTTCCTCACTTAGAAGATCATGATATTCACGAGGTTCTTATTAAGATCAATTTAGATATTAGATGGGAGTAAGCACCTTGACAACTATGAAGAGCTATAGAAATAATGAGACATTACAACTGACTGCTCTTGTCTGTAAATGTCCTCAGGTCAACTAAAACAGACTTAGAAAATCTGTAGTTATAGCTCAATACAGAGACTAGAGCTCTTACATATAATTTTATTTCTGAAGTTATAAGATTTAATATAGAAATCACAAGTCGTAAATTAAGAGGACATAGTTAAAACAATTTAATCCTTCCCAATGTCCACAAAATAGGATGTTTCATTAAGTGTTGTCTGGGTGCTCAGACAGTAAAGCACATGACCATTTCCGGCAACCCAAAACTTGACCTCACACTTGGACTTCTGAAGGTAAACTTCCTGGGAGGAAATTAAATACAGGGGACCTCTTCCAGCTTTGGATACTAGCTTTTAAAAAAAAACACAGTAGGAAAGAGTTAAATTAATTTTTAAACTCTTCCCCTAAAATTATTAAAGCCGACAGAAAAGGCAGTGTTGGGGTTTTTTATTTGGAATAGGAAGTGAAATCAAAGATGTCCAAAATATCCTTTACTACTTGCCTATGTCTTTATAAAATATGTTCTAAAGTAAGATAACAGTTCCTCCTTCCCTCCCTGTAATATTTTTACTTAAACCCTAATCTCCAGAACTTATAAATGAAAACATTCAACCAAAGGGGGAGAAAAAGGACTATAACAGTCATAAGTTACATGTGTGACATATATAAACAAAGTAAAATAAGAATGTGCTCCCCCTGCCTTCATTACTCACGCTACCCAAGATCATTCAAGCTTTCTTTCCTCTCTAAGGTGTGGTGTGCCTGCTGAATTCAGTGGACACTTTGAAAGTTCAAATAGAGTCCATCTTTCAGGCAGATGAGATGCTCTTCTATTTTTAAAGACCTCTAGAAAAGGAAATTCCACTAGCTTCCCCAGCTACACATTCCAATGTCTACCAAATCTCACTGTCTGAAAATTTTTCCTTTTCTCTTATCTAAATCCCTCATGCTGTAACTTAAGCCTGTTGCCTCTGGTCCCTAATGGAGATAGTCATCATCCTTCACAGATCAACCTCCTCACACAGGGCAGAAACCACTTGATTTCTAACTCCCTTTATCACAGCTCTTTAATTGTGGTTGTTACTCGCCTATCATTTTCTTCCAAGTTTTCTTCCTTCATTTCACATATCCTTTTAATATATTTTTAAAAGTAAAGAAAATTATAATTATCCAGTAACTTTACTACACTAGAACAATCTATTTTCAGTTTTCTTTGTTCTCACCTCTCTTACATACATATACATACATCGTTGTCACCATAATGTGTAATTTTATTGCATTTTTCCAAGTTTTTGTAATTCCTTCACAGTTTCACAACCCAGAACATGCCCAGATTGAGCCAGTTAACTCTTATAACTTGGACAAGACTGGCATAAAGTTCAAAATTTGAAGAATTTCCTTTTTTATTCAATAGACTTAAAAATGATTGATTACTAAGTATTGAAGCAATGCCAGGTCCTAATTAATTAGAATTAAAAAGATCCTGTATACGTAGATGATTCCTGCATCTGCCTATTCAGTGCAAACTTATAGGGTTTGATTGAGAGAGCTGGACCCCGGGGTAGGCAGACCCTGCAGAAGCCAGGAGTGAGGAGTCAGTCGCCTGGCAGGTGACCCAGAGCAGCAGGAGCTCTGGATAAATTGCCACAGCTTCCTCCATCCACTAGGAGGCCAGAGACCCCAAGGACAGAATGCTCAGTGCTATCCAGAGTTTAACTGGGCCCCTGCCCCAAGGACAGAATGCTCAGTGCTATCCAGAGTTTAACTGGGCCCCTGAGGGAGGGTGTTTGATGAAAGGCTGAGTTCAGAGGCAGCTGCTACCCAAATCTTTTCTGAATTATAAGGAAAGAGATTGTTTACCAGCATGAAATGGCAAATGTGTGCAACTGGGGGAAAAAACAACACATGGTTAATAGAGTAAGGTGACTCTAGGATAAGACTTCTCTGAGGATTCACTTATCAAGTGGTGAAACAACCCACTATCATCAAGAGAGCAAAAACCTGAAAGGAAAGACGGGTTCAGTAACAGAGTATCCTTAAACAAGTCAGTCTTTAGGTCTGACCTTCAGTTACTTCACCTGCTTAATAGATGCTGTTTATGTGTATTACATGATTTAGGTTCCAGGAAATAGGAAATATTTTTAAAATACATTTTATTTTCAAAAACTGAACATATGATCCCTTCTTTAATGAAAAGTACCTATGCTCATTCTTGCTTAGATTTAAAAATGGAATACACAGACTATGCCTCAAAAAGTTTCATTTTAAAAATAGAACCCCATGAAAATAAAAAGAAAATAATAAAATTAAAATAAAATAGAACCCTGTTTTTAAAATATTAAAGGAGCTTGCAGCTCAATAGATTCTGGCTGAAGAGCCCAAATGCCCAATTATTCCTCCATTCATTCAACAAAGATGTTGAGTGTTACCTGTAGCAGGCAGTGTGCTAGGTACTGGCAATAATATATTTTGGAGAACAAAATTCAAGGTCCCAGAAAGAAAGCGATGTCATACTTGAAACAGATAATTCAAAAGAGTTTAATAAAGAGTCTGTAGAGGATGTGGATGGCAGTAGGAGAAACTGAAGCCAGCAAATGCCTAGGAAGAGCAAGAAGAGAAGCCAAATAGCTGAAGTTTATTACCCATGGGCCTAAACCAGCGGTTCTCAACCTGTGGGTCGCGATCCCTTTGGCGGTCAAACGACCCTTTCACAGGGGTCGCCTAAGACCATCCTGCATATCAGATATTTACATGATGATTCATAACAGTAGCAACATTACAGTTATGAAGTAGCAACGAAAATAATTTTATGGTTGGGTCACAACATGAGGAACTGTATTTAAAGGGCCAGAGGGTTGAGAACCACTGGAAACCATCAGGGAGAGGAAGTAGTTATGGAAACCAAAAGTGTAGGAGATGACTCCCTGAAACAGGAGCTTTGGCCTTCGGTAGAAAAACACAGCTACCTCCAAACCTTTCCTTCCGCCCTATGATCTCTGGTCTCGCTTAAACCCAACTAGAAGCCGGAGGGCAGGGGAGCCCTGCTGGCACAACTCTAAGAAGTCAGCCTCTCAGGACACAGAGCAGGATGCAGACACACAGACATCACATCCCTGCTCTGTGAAAAGCATCTGATTGTGGTGCAGAGAGATGGTAAAGAAGAAAAGAAGACATTGCAGATGATCACCAGTGGTCTTAACAGTTTAAGACAAGGACATGATTGAGGAGGTGAAGGTAACTGTGAGATGATATTTTTGCTAAGAACTTAAAAATGAGAAGGAGCCAACTATGAAGTTTCAGAGGGGAGCATTCTAGGCTGGGGGAAGAGCCAATGTAAAGGTCCTGAAGTAGAAGGGCTGGCTCTTAAAGTATTTAAGAACTGGGGGAAAGGCCAAATATTTCCAAAGCATGTTAAGGAAGAGGAAAATTTAAAAAAATATATGAGGTCAGAGTAAGTAGGCAGTGCCCCTATTTTGTGGTAAAAGGCAAGGGAATCATAGCAAGGAGTTTGGGCTCTTCTTCAGTGCAGTGGGAAACCACTGAATGACTAGTGCAGGGAACTAACATCATTTTGTGTACAAGTTCCAAAGTTCACGTAGGCTGCTGTGTAAAGACTCAAGTTCAAGGGCAAAAAAATAGAAGCAGTGAGGTCAGCTACATGGGTACAACAGTCCCCACTTATTTGCAAGGACTGTGTCCCAGGACCCGTGGATGCCTGAAACCACAGACAGTACTGAACTCCAGATATATTGTTTTTTTCCTGTACACACATAACTATTATAAACTTTAATTTATAAATTAGGCACAGTGAGAGATTAGGAATAATAACTAAAAATAAAATAGAGCAATTATAATAATGTCCTATATAATAAAGGGTAATATGCAAATCGACCAAACGGTGGAACGACTTGTCACTATGATGCACACTGACCACCAGGGGGCAGACACTCAATGCAGGAGCTGCCCCCTGGTGGTCAGTGAGCTCCCATAAGCTGGGCTCACGGCTGGGGAGCGCAACTGTGGTGGCAGAGACCTCTCCTGCCTCTGCAACAGCGCTAAGGATGTCTGAATGTGGCTTAGGCGCATTCGGACACCCCCCACTCCTCCACCAGGGCTCCTGGACTGCTAAAGGGCGCAGGCCCGGCTGAGGGCCCCCTCACCCCACCCCCAGTTCTTGAATGTTGTGCACCGGGCCTCTAATACAGTGGGGCCTTGGCTTACAAGTGTCCCGACTAACGAGTTTTTCCAGATATGGGCCGTCTCTCGGCCGATTTTTTGCTTTAAGTTACGAGCCAAAATTCAGGTTACGAGTCAGCTTCAGATACCCCACCGCTAGCTGGCACAGCGAACGTCACAGCGAACACCACCACATCAGCACAGCATCACGTGTCACACTCGCTCACTTTTTGATTTGATATATGAGTAATTTGAGTTACGAGCTCCGTCACGAAACGAATTAAACTCGTAAGTCAAGGTCCCACTGTATTACAATAAAAGTTATGTGAATGTGGTCTCTGCCTCCCAAAATATTTTATTGCAGTGCACTCACGTTTTCACTTTAAGAAGTACTCGGCGGCTTCGCGGTGGCACACCTGAAGTGACAGCATAGGAATTCTTGCTCTTTGGGCCGTTAGTAAGTAAACGGACGGTTACTTAACCACAAGCACTGTGATACCACAGCAGCCCACAGTTTAACCCCCGCAGCTACTAACGGGGTGGGAATATTTACTGCGTAAGCACGTTCGCAGGACGCAGGATGACGCCGGTCAGGGCGGGACATACAAGACTTCGCGAGATTTCTTCACGCTACGTAGGGCGTAGGGCGGCGTGCAATTGAAAACCTAGGAATTGTTTCTTCCTGGAATTTTCCATTTACTGTTTTTGGACCGTGGCTGACCGCAGGTAAGCGAGTCTACCCAAAGCGAAACTGTGGAAAAAGGAGGAACTACTGTATTTCAGAAGAAGTCCGTAGAGAGTTGATGGCTTTTTGGACTAAGATAGTAACGAGGGAATTAGAGATGATAGTGTACTTTCAGAGGGATTCGAGGTAGAGGACAAAAGAGAGAGAGAAAAAAATATCTCCCATATTTTATCCACTCATACATATTGCTCTTCCTGCAAGTTATATATATTAAAAAATTGCACCCAGCTGGCAAGGCTCAGGGGTTGAGCATCAACCTATGAACCTATGAACCAGGAGGTCTTGGTTGGGTTCCAGGTCAGGGCATATGCGGGGGTTGTGAGTTTGATCCCCAGTGTGGGGCATGCAGGAGGCAGTTGCTCAATGATTCTCATCATTGATGTTTCTCTCTCTCCCTCTCCCTTCCTCTTTGAAATCAAGAAAAAGATATTTTTTAAATTGTATTTTCCTAAACATACATTATTTACCCATACTTCTCTGCCTTTCTATTTGTAGTTTTATCTTTCAGGAATGTGCCCCTTTCTGGTCCATGTATCTAATCCAGACAATTCATTGTTCATGACTCAGTTCCAGAAATACCTGACTCCAGAAGCTGCTCCTAAAACCCTGGTCTGAGTTGGCCTTCTCTCCTCAGAGCTTCCCACAGCAACTTCTGCCTGCAGCACTTGTTCCCTTCCTGTTCACCTGGCTTATAACGGGAGCAGGAAGGGAAAACACCATAAAATAGGCTAGGAATTAGAAGATAGAGAATTATTTAAATTTCAGGACTTTTTTTTTTTTTTTTTACCTTGAGTGTTCCCAAAAAATAGTGCCCAAGGCAAGAACTTGTAAGTGGAGGCAGGAGTGAGGGCCTGGGAAGAATGAGGGAAAGTGGAAAAGCAAATACACAGATTTGTTATTAAAATCACTGTTGTAGGCAACTGGCACTCAGTCCTGCCTAGAGTCTTCTAAAGAAAATGCAGAATGCCTTCTGGAATTGTTTACCTGAGGATGGGTGATTTTTATCTATAGCTCATATTGCACACTAATTATGATTTACTTGGAGGCATAAAAATCCCTGTATACTTCCAGACTGAGCATGCCCGCGTGAACAAAGGGCTTCCCTAAGGCAGCTGTGGCATAGGAAAAGCCCAAGGACAAAGTGCAAAACATCCAGTGCTTGAGAAAAGATGTCAGCATGAGGTAAGCCAGACTATTCACTGCGTGTGCACTAAAATCAGAAACCAGGCTAAGAGGATGTGAGTCAGGAATCCAAAAGCAACTCATACAGTCTGTTTTTTTGTGTCACTCAGATATACATGTGTTCTAAAATAAGTCCCATCCGCCTCTCTAAGTCTTCAAGGTGGTGGTCAGCCACAGGCTCTACACATGACCTAATGAATACATATTAAACAATAGGCTACAGTCTTCATTGCTGCACCTGGTCCTGAAGTTATAAGTGATATTTATCATCTCCTTCCTCCACCATCCATATTAAATTTCCCTCTCGCTCATCCAGCACTCATACTTCCCTAGGTTTCTAGCCTGGTGGGATGATGCAGGCCTTAATCCCTGAGCAGGCTGAACCCTTGATTTCCATGCCTTTGTCAATTCATGGTTGCTAAAATTGCCATTGGCCATTATCAATGAGCAGTGAATGCTAAGAAATACCGATGATTGGCCCATACCTTGCCAATGCCTTGGCAATCTCAAATTGCCCAAAGCTTCAGTTCCCAGTGTCTCCTCATCTAAATCATCCCCAGTGTGAACCTAGTACCATATTGATTAGATTGGGTTCTACCAATAAGCAAAGCCTCAGTCAAGAAGTTAATCCCAGAGCGCAGGTTGGGAACCAGAGAGAATTGGGGAAGGGGAAAAAGTTGGTTTAAAGGTACATTTTTTTAATATCATAGCTTTGGGAAACTGGGGCTTAATCCTGGTGTTTAAAGAACATACAGAATGTATCTCAGAGCTGTCTGCCAGAACAACAACTAGGGGAAGCATTTATTCATAGGTTTCCATCCCTCATTGATAGAGAATTGCTTTGATGGAGAGTCAACTTTCATTAATTTAGGGTCTGCGTGTATGAGCTTAACAAGTGGGATTCCATTCCTAGTTGTAGTACTGGAGAAGTCCTGAACCTAAAAGTCAAAAAGCATGGTGTACATTTGAGATGAGATTCTGTTGTAACATGAGTCAAAGGCAGGATGCCCATTGCATCCAGGTTGGAATCAGAGGTGAGACTGAGGAAATGTGAGTTAGGGTCCCAGAGGCTCTGAAACAGCCTTCTCAAAGAATTTGGATTTAATTTAATAAAACATAAGCAAGTATCAGGCATCTTTTTTTCCTTTTTATTGAATTTATTGGGGTGACACTGGTTAACACAATTATGCAGATTTCAGATGCACAATGCTACAACACATCATCTGTACACTGTATTATGTTCACCACCCCATCACCACTTATCCCCCCCTACCATCCTCCACCTCTCCCAACCCCTGTTCTTCTTCCGCCAGTAATCACCACACTGTTTTTTGTGTCCATGAGTGTTTTTCTCTTTTTTTCTTTTTTGCTCAAGCAAGTATCAGACTTTTAAGCAGAAGTGTGCCATAATTAGGTTTGTATTATAAGAACATTATACTTGAGATACTGAGGAGGGTGACCTAGTCAGAGAATGGAATGGTGAAGTACAGGGGACCATTTTGGATAATAGGGCTCTGTCACTGGAGATGAAGGAAGGGAGGCATTAATGAGCTATTTCTTAATTGATTTTTTTTGAGAGACATGAATTTTGTTGTTCCATTTATTTATGCATTAATTGATTGATTCTTGTATGTGCCCTGACCTAAGATCAAACCTATAACCTTGTCCTATTAGAATAATACTCTAACCTGAGCTACCCAGCCAGGATAAATTAATGATCTGTTTAATCAGTGGGGGAAAGTTGTGAAAAGTTTCATGTTGGGAATTTGCTAGAAGATCCTATATAATAAAAGAGTAATATGCAAATAGACTGAATGGCAGAACAACCAAACAACCAAAGCATAATATGCTAATGATATGCCAAGGATGCTCAACTGCTCGCTATGATGTGCACTGACCACCAGGGGGCAGACAGTCAACTGGTCAACCAGTCGCTATGACGTGCACTGACCACCAGGGGGCAGATGCTCCAACAGGTAGGTTAGCTTGTTGCTGGGGTCTGAACCGATCGGGACTGAGCAAGATGGGTCAGACATGCCCTGGAGCCCTCCTGTGGTCCCTCCCTGGCCTAATTGTGCACCTGTGAGGTCCCTCAGTCTGGCCTGCACCCTCTCGCAATCTGGGACCCCTCAGGGGATGTCAGAGAGCTGGTTTCAGCCTGATCCCACAGGCCACTCCCCTTGGGAGGGTGCCAGACGCAGGGCTCATGGCTGGCAAGCGCTGCTGTGGCAGTGCGAGCCTCTCCTGATCGGGACTGATTGGGTGTGAGCCTGGCAGGCACAGTGGGGCTGGGATGAGCAGGAGTGGCAGGGAGGAGCTGCAGGTGGTGTTTTACTGTGGGTTTCAGCCGGATCCCTACAGGCCACCCAGAGGGACCCCACCCATGCACGAATTTGTGCACCAGGCCTCTAGTATTATTATAACCAAGTATCATCAGTTAACCATTACCTGTAGTTAGTAGAGAGTTTGTTGATGGAATCAATGTGGTTTTAAGCTTAGGTCAATGAATGGATCATGAACCCACATAGTATCTATACTAATAAAAGGGTAGTATGGTAATTAGGGCAGACAAAGCCACAGCGTCTGCTACGGCCTAGGGCTGGTGCCACACAAGAAGGGTGGGCCATTCTGGCACTCACGCCGGAGGGGCAGGGTGCACCCCCTTCCACAAAGGTGGCACAAGACAGATCACAGTGCGGCCTGGTCCCAGTGCTGCCCCTTCCTCAGAGGCAGCCACAGAGGCAGCAGCACAGGCCCAGTCCTCTGCAGAGGCTGGACAGGGTGCAACCTGCTGTGCTTCAACCTCCACAGCCCCTCCCTCAGCCAGCCTGACCCCAGCTCACCCACCACCCACTAGTAGGTAGGGGGTGGGGCCAGCACTAAGAAGTGAGGGCCAAGGGCCTGCAGCTGTGATGTCTGGCAGTGGCAGCAGCAGCAGGGTAATAAGGGCAGCACCTTCCCCTGATCAACTCAGTAGCCTCCTACAGAGGAGGACATCCCCTGAGGGCTCCTAGACTGTGAGAGGAGGCAGGCTGGGTTGAGGGACCCCCCTCCCCCACCATGCATGAATTTCGTTCACCGGGCCTCTAGTATGCATAGAAAGAAACAAATCAACTCATGTGTTAACTGTGGTTATATCTAAGGCGATGGATAGGGGAGAAATTAATATAATTTTTACTTTCACTTTCCAAATTATTATCTTTGCGGCATTTTAATCTTTCAAAATGAAATGATAGTCAATATTAGGTTCTAAAATTGGGCTGGAGGGAGGAAGACATTAAAAATAAAAATTGGAACTTTCCTCCTTTATACAAATGTATGCAGAAGAAAATCTTGTCTCTTATGCCTCTCAAATTTTTATGTTATACTAGAGGCCCAGTGTACAAAAATTTGTGCACTCGCGGGGGAGGGGAGTCCCTCAGCCCGGCCTGTGCCCTCTCGCAGTCTGGGACCCCTAAGGAGATAAAGACCTGCTGGCTTAGGCCTGCTCCTGGGTGGCAGAGGGCAGGCCCAATCACTAGGTGCCAGCCCCTGATCGGGCTCAGAGCAGGGCTGATTGGGGAGTTGGGGCGCCGCACAATGTCATGCACAGAGCAGGGCTGATCAGGGGGTTGGGGTGCTTTCCCCTGTCACAAACAGAGCAGGGCAGATAGGGAGGTTGTGGCCCCGCCCCCTGTCACACACAGAGCTGCAGGGCAATCAGGGAGTTTGGGCACTGCCCCCTGTCATGCTGATCCCCGTGCCGGGAGGCCTCTCAGCTCCTCTGATCCCAGTGCTTGGAGGCATATTACCCTTTTACTATATAGGGTAGAGGCCTGGTGCCCGGGTGGTTGCCAGCTGGTTTGCCCTGAAG
>NW_006288267.1:124993-126441 GCF_000327345.1 Myotis davidii
GCTCCTCTGTATGTGTGTGTGTGTGTGTGTGTGTGTGTGTGTGTGTATAGAGAGAGAGAGAGAGAAAAAGAGAGAGAGAGAGAGAGAGAGAGATGTGAAAGAGACACATTCATCGGTTGCCTCCCGCACACTCCTTGACAGGGCCCTGGGTTGGAACCTGCAACCCAGGGACATGCCCTTCAGTGCACTGACCGACGCACTAACCACTGAGAAACTGTCCCAAACTTCAATATTGGGACTTTTATTTCTTTTAGAGTTGTAAGGATTAGTTTTAATATATTATTTAGGATTCAGTCTAGACTGCTTTAAAAAATTGGCTTAAACAAGAGAGAGTTTTATTTACTTCATTTTTTCTCCTTCAGAACAGCATATTTGGTGACAGTGGAGTTGGTGAGGCACCGTCCTTCTCTCTTACACTTGTGCTCTCCCAAGGTGTTATCTTCAGCCAAAAGTAGAGAATCAGATGGCTTACCACACATCTTTATTCTGGCCAGTTGAACACGGAAAAGAGAATGTATGCCTATGTCCATTTCTTTTAAGGACCTTTCTATTAACTTACATCACTCTCTCATCTTGTTTTCAAGACCTTACACCATGTGTAATATTTAAATGGAAAGGAGGTTGGGAACCTCAGACTGGGGTCTTTAGCTAAGAGATCATGTGTTCAGCTAACATATCTGCTGGGGTAGAAGAAGGGGGAAAAGCACATGATATATGCAGAGTGGGAGTTGGTAATACTCTACCAAAACGTGTTTTCTGGAGATCTTGATTTATAGATGGGATAAATTTTAACCATGCAAAGGTCTTTAAAGGAAATATTTTCTCATTTCTTTATGTTCTTAACTATTCTCCAACAGTGTACAGAATTAATTGATCTGCAATAATCTATCACCAAACACAGTTGCAGTGTTTGTGGTTTGGAGAAGTTTTGGGCCCTCTGTTCTGTTCCATTGATCTACATGTCTGTTTCTTTGCCAGTACCAGGCTGTTTTGACTATAATGGTTTTGGGGTATAGTCTAATATCCAGTATCGTGCTCCCTCTGACCTTTTTCTTCTTTTTAAAGATTGCTGAGGCTATTTGGGGTCTTTTCTGGTGCCATATAATTTTTGGAATATTTTTTCTAGATTTATGAAATATGCCATTGGTATTTTAAAAGGGATTGTGTTGATTCTATAGACTTCTTTGGGTAGAATAGACATTTTAATGATGTTGATGTTCATTCTTCCAATTCATGGTCACAGATACTTTTCCTCAGAAGAAAAAAAACAAATTGCTAGAAGAACAAAGTGCCCTGCAAAGTTCCCCGGAGGATGGGAAGTGTCTTATCTGAGCAAAAATTTTTCAGTCATGAGAGTCCCAGCAGTTCTCATCTGCAAGTGGAGATGGCCTCAGTTTGAAAAGTGAAATTTTACAAAAGCATGGGGGAGCAGATCAGACTGTACAAAT
>NW_006288267.1:139730-163297 GCF_000327345.1 Myotis davidii
AAAAACTCTGCATCAACTCCAGCTCTGAGATCCCAGCCAGCTGAAAGCTGGTTTCTGGGGTTTTGTTTCGCTTCTATATTTGTTACAATGTTTCAAACTGCAAGCTCAGAGGCCGGCAAGGCAGGCGGGGAACGTTGGAGTCCTCCGTCACTGAAGCAAGCAAGCCTCATGTTCACTTCCAGCTGCCTGGCTGCGGGCTGCATCTTGGCTGGCAGTTAATTTGCATATTGTCCTGATTAGCCAATGGGAAGGGTAGCGGTCATACACTAATTACCATGTTTCTCTTTTATTAGATAGGATAGTTGAAAAAGAGGTTTTGGGATGGGGGATAACATAAAAGTAAGTAAAATATAATGTATGCAAATAATTTCTGCAGAAACAGACCAAATGTCACCAAAATGTTGAAAGCACCAAAATCTATCGCTTCATATAATAGTGATATATGATGTAAAATGAGTCTATAAAACCCTTTAGTCTCCGGGCTTATCAGTCCTGATGTGGCTTTGTGCTATTCGGCATCTCTTTAGCTATTAAACAGTTATTAAATTACATGCTAACCTTTTTTTCCCCTTTGTGGAAGTTGTATTCTTCCAAATTCCTAGCATAACCCTTTTTTTCTTCCTTTATCCTCAATGATATTTAAAGAACATCTTCTATGTACCATTGTGCTAGGACTATTGATTAATAACATAACACTTGTCCTTCTGATAATTAGCATCTAGATTTGTGTCTGACTTTAGCACTTATTTAACAATGTAACTTCAAATAATTTATTTAATCTTTCTGGGCTTCAATTTTTTCATTGTTAAAGAGAGAGGACTAAAAAAAAAAGAGAGAGAGAGAGAGAGGACTAGAGGCCCGGTGCACAAAATTCATGCACAGAGGAGGGGTTCCCTCAGCCCATCCTGCACCCACTACAGTTGGGGACCTCTCAGGGGATGTCCAACCATCGGGCCTAAACCGGCAGTCGAACACCCCTCTCACAATCTGGGACTTCTGGCTCATCCACTCACCTGCCTGCCTGCCTGATTGCCCCTAACTGCCCTCCCCGGCCAGCCTGATCTCACTCCCAACTGCCCTCCCCTGCAGGCCTGATCTTGCTCCCAACTGCCCTCCTCTGCTGGCCAATTTGGTTCTGATTGGTCAGTTTCTATGCCAGTCAGCATCTCTGGGCCTATCGACGGGGCCTGATCAGAAAGGCAGAGCTGATCAGCAGCCCGGGTGGAGGCCTGGAGAGAAATGGAGATGTGGCTGTTGGCCAGGCTGGGAGAGGAGAGGCAAGTTCTGATCAACGGCTGCCACAGAGCCTATGGCTCAGACCGGCCTCTCTCTCTCTGCAGGCCTCTCTCCAGGCCTGCTCCGCAGCCCCCTAGGCATTCAGTGCTGGGTTGAGGCACCTGCGGCAGCCCCAGTCAGTGCTGAGTTGCCACGGCAACCCAGCACTAACTTCCGGTCTGGTGGAGCCTTTGGTCATTTCAACCCTGGCTCTCTATTATATAGATTGTGTTGAGATAGATATCATTAATTTGTTCATTCAGGCATTAATTCAATAACACTAAATTATGTGTATGCAATTAAACTGGTATATTTTGCTTATTGGTTTGTTGGTTTTGTTTAAAAAGCTTTTCCAGCCACTGTTTTCTGTAAATTTAAGCACCAAAATGTCATTTTCTAGTTCAGCTACAGTTACCATTTTAATGTCTAAATTCAGCTAGTAAGTTGTGCATCTTATGAAAAGAATAACATTTTACTTATAAATAATCAAATAGACACTCAGCCAACAAAACTAGTAAGTAAATTGAAACAAGAAGAAAACATAAGGAAAAGCAGAAAATTTGGGAGTATGATTTTGAAATGTGCTATCTCAAAATTACATGTGCTCACTTTCTTTCATTGCCATTTTTAATGTAAGGACTACCACAAGAAAAAGTTACTTCACTGATAATCAAACCTGTAGAGCATTTCATAAGAATGACTTAACAGGAGATGCCTTTGATATTTATGTTTTGCTATTTGCATTACTGATTTTTGAGACTAAATCCTATACATATCTTACATTATAATACATAATATAAGCAATAACTGTGGTGGAAATTTGATGGTACACAAGTTGCACTTATTTTGCTGGAAACAGAAAATTTAAGGGAAGAGAAATATTTTATTATAAAGCCCACAACTTCCATCCCACCTTATCTCTATATATATTTTGGTGGAATTCATTTATACATAAACATTTTTATACTTGCTATCTGCAATCAAATATCAGTTTTTCTGCTTGTTCAAGTCTGCATTATAAATATATGCACATATTTATTTTATGACCTCAAGGTATTTGAGAATTTCTCACATATACCAGCTGTTCCCTTTATAATCATGTCAGCATAATGACAGACAACCAGGAACAGAAAGTAAACCTGGATAGAAAATGCAATAAAATAAGAGTTAAAAATCAGTGGACAGACCACATAGCTTTGAAATGAGTGGAGTCCCTAAGACTTCAAGTAAAAGGTACTGTACATTCGTAGTCTACTCTAGCTGATAAAGTTTTCCACAAGGATACAGGTCAGCAATTCTGATACTGCCACATATGTGCAAGATGGGGCAAAGTAGGTTTATAGTTGTGAATACATGTAACACAGAGTTTATTCTTGTACTATTATTTATTAATTATTGTATTATTTTCTGTACGAACAACTCTAACCCTGCCTTTGCCCCATCCTGTATACGGAATTGGCAGATGGTGGGAACAAGGTTTCTCACTGTGGGAGTGAGAGAATACAGATAAGCAAGGAGATCCAAAGTGATATAAGGGGTAATGAATTAGAGTCGGAAACATCAGCATCATGTTTAGGTTGCTTTTGAAACGGACAGTTACATACAAAGATTATATAAAGACTAGAGGCCTGGTGCATGAAATTCGTGCACGAGGGGGGTGTCCCTCAAACCGGCCTGCACTTCTCCAATCTGTGACCCCTAAACTGGCAGTCAGACATCGCTCTCACAATCCAGGACTACTGGCTCCTAACTGCTCGCCTGCCTGATTGCCACTAACCACTTCTTCCTGCCAACCTGATCGCCCCCAACTGCCCTCCCCCGACGGCCATCTTGTAGTGGCCATCGCGTGACGGCCGTCTTGTGGTGGCCATCTTGTGATGACGTGAGGGTGGCCATCTTGTGGTGGCCATCTTGTGACAACATCGCAGCAGCCATCTTGTGATGATGTCACACAATGCCACCTAGGCTTTTATTATATAGGATGGCTTAGCAGACCCATGTAATACCTTGTTCTGTCAGCTGAGAGGCCCTAGAAGTAACCACGCATGCAATAAACATGCCTAGTGCCTAGACCTTGGTTTCTATTAAAAAGAAACTAATTAAAGGAACCAGAGATTCTTAGAGAAATAGCTGATTATAGGACTGAGCAGGAGGTATTCAAGATAAGCCTTTTATATCTTGCAATGCCAGAAATTTAAAAAGTTCTTTTAAAAAAACACCCATTTTGATACGGGTATGTCAGATATAAGAGCTAAACTACAAGAGCTCCCAATGGCCCAATCTGGAATAATTTGAGCAGCAAAATAAAATAGAAGTATTAGATTCTAACATAAAGTGTAAAATAAATACCCACGAGTCCATGCTGATACAACTATAAGTAAATGATGGGCTATATAAATGAATGAGGAAGTAGAGGAAAACCTCCCATTCAGAAGAATTCCAAATAATGTAAATATTTTCATCCTCAAAGAGGGAGCGCATATATCCCCATTCCTTCTTATATTTTTAATCTGATGAGATGCTTTGATTTTTTAAAAAAAATTTAGCTTTATTGAGGTATAATTTACATTGTAAGATATTTAAAGTGTACATCATGGTGATTTGATATATGTATACATTGTGAAAGGCTTCTTCCTATCTGGTTACATAGCACATCCATCACCTCACATATTTCTTTTTCTGTTTTTTGGTAAGAACATTTGCGTTCTATTCTCTTGACAAACCTCCATTATACAATGCAGTGTTACCAACTGTAGTCACAATGTTTTACATTAGAGCTTCAAACCTTCCTCATCTTAGAGCTGAAAGTGTGTACCCTTTTACCAACCTCTCCCTAATTCCCTACCTTCCAGCCCCTAGCAACTGCTTTTCTACTCTCTGTTTCTATGAGTTTGACTGATTTTCCCCATTTTTTAATGTGGACTGTGCATAGTGGCTTCTTCACACAGAGTTCAGTATGAAAAGGAGGGGAAAGAATAACTTTTGAGTGATGAAACCTGATGAACACTGCCCCAGCCAGATAACCAAGGTTAACATTGACAGTGATATGTCATGTTCATAGAGGTACCCTGGATATGATGTGATAAAAATGGCACTTAACCTCTGTGGTCTTCCTCCAAAATAGCTATAACCCCAGTTTAAAAACACTGTGAAAAAAAAAAAAAAAACACCAGGCCACACACCAGTGTTTGTGGCAGCATTATTCATAATACTCAAAAGGTGGAAACAAGCCTAATATCTATCAACTGATGAATGGATAAACAAAATGTGGTATCCCCAAACAAGGAATATTAATCAGCAATAAAGAAATAATGTTTATCTGAAGTCACCAAAAAAACACAAATTTGAAAAATATATACTAGTATATCCATATGTTCATCACAGAATTATTTACTATAGCCAAAATATGGAAGCAACCTAAGTGCCCATCAATAGACAACTTGATAAAGAAGATGCAATACACACACACACACACACACACACGGACATACACACACATCACACATACACACACATTGGATTATCCCTCAGCCATAAAAAAGAATGAAATCTTACCAGTTGTGACAACATGAGTGGACCTAGAGGGTATTACACTAAGTGACGTAAGTCAGACAGAGAAAGACAAATACTATATGATTTCATTTATACGTGGAAGGAATCTAAAGAATACAACAAATGAACAAACAAAACAGGAACAGACTCATACAGAGAACAAACTGATAATTGCCAGATTGGGAGTCTGGGTAAAGAAGATCAAGGGAGTAAGAAATACAAATTGGCAATTATAAAATAGTCATGGAGATAGGAAGTACAGCTTAGGAAATATAGTCAATAATATTGTGATAACTACTGAAAATATCGGGGGGAAACACTGTGAAGTATATGGTTGTTTAACCACTATGTTGTACACCTGAAACTAATATAAAATAATTAAGTGGTAATTGAAAAATAAAAATTAAAAAAATTTTAAAAATCAAGAAAAAAATAAGAAATGTTCTTATAAATGCTACACGGATAAATCTTGAAAATATTATCCTAAGTGAAAGAAGCCAGTCACAAAACACCACATATTGTAAGATTCCTTCTTATATGAAATGTCCAGAATAGTCAAATCCATAGAGATAGAAAGTAAATTCTAAGTTGCCTAGAGCTAGTGGGGGGAGCAGGGAGGGGAGGAGCAGTAAATGCTAATAGGTATGGGGTTTCATTTTGGGATGTTGAAAATATATCTAAAATTAGTGTTGGTAGTTGTACCACTCTGTGCATTTACTAAAAAACACCAAATTGTGAGTGTTAAAGGGGCAAATGTTTTGGTTTGTGAATTATATTCCAGTTAAACTTTTATCATGAGAAAAAAGAAAAAAAAAAAACACCAGGCCAATTTGAATAGAGGAGCAAAACATCAGTACTCCTTAAAACTCAGGTATCAAAATCAAGGATAGTATGAGAAGCTGTCACAGCCAAGGAGAGCCAAAGAAATATGACAGCTATATGCATTGTGTCATTCTGGATGAAGTCCTGGAACAGAAAAAGAGATAACCTTTTTAAAGAAACCAAATAAAATATGAACTTCAGTTCATGATAATGTATCATTATTGGTTCATTAATTGTAGAAAATATACAATATTAATGTAAGATGTTAATAATAGGGAAAACTGGGTGTGGGGTTAATGGGAACTCTTTGTACTGTCTTCTTAATTTTTCTGCAAGTCCAAAACTGTTCTTTAAAAAATCTGTTTAAAAAGTGGACACTGGTGATGCATTTGAAAAAATAAAATATCAATTCTTAGTAATTTTTTAAAAGTAATAAGATATTTTCTAAACGTGATATATTGGGGAAATTTCTAAATGTAGAAGCTTTGGGAGAAATCATAGAGGAAATTTTATATAGATTAAATAACATAAGTTTTGAAAAAGATTAAAATTAAAGGGCAAAAAAAAAGAGAAAATATACACGGTGGGGCAAAAGTAGGTTTACAGATATGAGTACAGGAAATGCAGTTTATTCTTTTATTATTATTTATTAATATTTTACATATGAACACCTATAAACCTTTTGCTCACCTTGTATTCAAAGTAAAATACCATAAATAATGGTTGACATTCTGAATTATTATAGAGTCCTTACAAATTTACTTTTTAAAGATAATTTTCAAAATGGCAGCTGAGAAAAGAGGGGGAAATAGTGCTAAAAGAACAATGGGAAATTATTTTGTCTCAGTGCTACTCAAAAATTACAGTATAAATGAGATCTGATGCCAGTCTATATCTGTTAAATTCCAACATTATATATAATGTTGATAGCTAGTTTATATATAATATAAAAAGTATACAGCCCTAACTGGTATGGCTCAGTGGATAGAGCATCAGCCTGCAGACTAAAGGGTCCCAGGTTCGATTCCGGTCAAGGGCATGTACCTGGGTTGTGGGCACATCCCCAGTAGGGGGTGTGCAGGAGGCAGCTGATCGATGTTTCTCTTTCATCGATGTTTCTAACTCTCTATCCCTCTCCCTTCCTCTCTGTAAAAAATCAATAAAATATATTTTTAAAAGTATACAATTATGTATATAGGTGGATTATATATATTCACAAACAAACATATTCTCCTCAGAGAAATGCTGGTGAAAGTGTCAATGGATCCATAAACTTTTGTTGTGTGTTTACAAGAGCCTTAGAATATTGCCCACATGTGACTCTAATTATCTACCCAAAGGCCCCGCAAACTGTGTCTGCACAGGGCCAGAGAGCGAGTATGTTAGGTTTTGTGAGCCACACAGGCTTTGTTGCCACTACTCAGTCTGTGTAGGAAGGCAGCAGCCATAGACGATTCTGCAAATGAATGAGTAGGACTTGGTTTCACTAAAACAGGGCACCATGCTTGGCCCACAGTTTGCCCACACTGATCTCTCCTAACAAATAACAAAGGTGAAATAAAACACATAAAAAAAATTACATGTTCAACTATGTAAAGTATTTGTAGAGAAAATGTTAGCAGAAACAGCATTAAAATGTTAAGCAGAACACTTGGATAGTGGAGTAAGGATTATTTCTCCTGAGTTTTCCTATAATTCCATGTTTGTATGTATTAAAAAACAAGAAAATAGAATCCTAAAGCTAGTTTCTTTGAATCTGTGCTTTATCAGTAAGCTGGAGATTCCCTGGCCAATTTAAGATTTTAATGCATTCTTATTTGTGATATATAGGGTGTCCCCCCAAAAATGTATACACATTTTTTTCTGATACCTCAATTGATGTTTCTTTCTTTTCAGATTTAACCCATTGAAATAAACAATTATTCAAAGTGTGTATACATTTTTGGGATACCCTATATTTATGTACATTCAAGAAAATATTTTGGTTAATCTTCATTTAATTCTCCATAATAATGGGCTTTTTGACATTCATAAATTGTATTTTAAAATATTACTCTCTTCTAATCAATCTATGTTATGATTCTGAATCTATTGTTAGTTATTCATGAAGCATCTCACGTCCTCTGGAGCTCCTGATATTTTATGGGGATCGCCTACAGCCACAAGTGGAAAATGCTGCCTGCTTTTCTAAAGCTCTTTTTAATGACTCATATTCTTAAAAGCCTCTTTTAGGTGACAAAAGAACCACTGTTGTTAGGAGGGATGTACAGTGCATTACACAAGTTTACCCTGGCAAGCCACAGGCCCTGATCTGCGATTCTGTGTCAGCACTTTTCGGCCCCACGAATATGGATACAGATGGGTGTGTGAGCTGCTCCAGGCTCCTCACAGGGCCAATCAAAACAAGGAAAACAAAGGCCTTTATAAGCTCAGTGCTGACCACAGTCCCTACAGTATTGCTAGGGCTACATTTTTCTCTCGACTTTCTGTATAGAGAATGCCTCTCACCTGAGAGAAACCAGATTTCATTCAGAGCCTAGGACTTCAGTTTGTTGTTCTAGTGAGAGTATATAATCACTCTCTTTGGAAAAGGGAAAATGAAGCCTTTTTAAGCCTTTATCTAAGAACTTCCAAAACACCCCAACAGCTTTCTGAACACACAAGATGCAAAACAAGGATAAGTGGATAGCCTAGAGCAAAGGCACACAGTTGGGCTGACTCTACATAAATAAAGGAAAATTTTTAAAAAATGAAACCATAATCTGAGACCATTTGAGGAAGAGAAAGATGTGTTAGTTTAGTTTCACTAGAACCTCAAAGAGCCCTACACTGGCCACCGTAAAAGTTGTCGTCTCCTGTCCTTCACCCCATCCATTATCCTCTCTCAGAAGGACATGTGCTATTATAAGAGTTTGTCACCAGCCGAAACCGGTTTGGCTCAGTGGATAGAGCGTCGGCCTGCGGACTGAAGGGTCCCAGGTTCGATTCCGGTCGGGGGCATGTACCTGGGTTGCCGGCATATCCCCAGTAGGGGGTGTGCAGGAGGCAGCTGATCGATGTTTCTCTCTCATCGATGTTTCTAACTCTCTATCTCTCTCCCTTCCTCTCTGTAAAAAATCAATAAAATATATTTAAAAAAAAAAAGAGTTTGTCACCATATTATGGTTTTTACTTACTGGTTTTTTGTCTGTTTCCCTCACTAGAAATATGCTCTTTGTGAGGGCAGAGACCACAATCTGTTGTTGTTGCTGCTCTGTTCTATTTTCCATAGGAAATGCATGGAAAATATGTGCTTAATGTGTAAATATACAGCAGAATAATTTAGTAAAAAGACTGGATTACTAGTCAGACAATGTATTCTAGTCTGGCTCTACCATTAACTAGTTAGGTGTATTACTGAGGTTCCTCTATATTAATACTATGCAATACCCACCTGAAATCTCAGTAACTACATCAAAAAGCATTTATTTTTGCTCACAAGTCTGTAAATTTGCTGGGCTCAGCTAGGCTTGACTACAGTCAACCTTCAGGTTGGGTCAGGTTGTCTCCACATCTCTTCATTCTGAGACCAGCAACTACTTGGAAAATGTTTTCTCCTGGTGACTGGCAGAAGCACAAAGGGGACAGCAGAAACACAAACACTTCTTAAAGCTTCCACTTGGGACTAACACACTGTCACCTCTGCCTACATTTTATTGATCAAAACAAATCATATGGCCAAACCCTACGTCAGAGGAACAGGGAAATGTATTCCACCAACAGTATACCACAAACAAATAATATAATTTACACATCAGATAACTGAAATTCATCAAGTTTCAGTTTCTGGGGGGAAAAATAACACTTCTAGTCCTGACCATGCACTAGGCTCTTGTGAGGATTAAATGCTTTTGTGTAGACATTATGTAATTAAAATTGTTTGACAAAGAACTAGACATTATGTAGGTACCAGATAATGACTGCAAATGGCCATTTTCTTATAGAAAGACTACAATCAAAATAATATAATCATTGCTTAGCATAAATTGTATATGAAATATTGTGGGAATAGGAGGTAAAGTTTTCAAGTTGGCCTGCATGATGTTCTTGAGGCTACTTTTATTTTATTTTATTTTATTTTATTTTAGAGGCCCAGTGCACATTGATTTGAGAGAAACATCAATATGAGAAACATCGATCAGTTGCCTCCCATTTGTGCCCTGACTGGGAATCAAACCCGCAACCTTTTGGTGTATGGGATGACACTTCAACTGACTGAGTCACCTGGCCAGGGCTCTTGAGGCTACTTTAAAAATAAATAAGAATGATCATTGCAGAAGAGAACTGGGAAATAGAAAGAGTATAGGGAGAAAGGAGGCTTTAGTTATATCAGTATTTCCTTTTTAGGGTGAAAAGAATAGAGTTAAAGCAAATGTGGCCCAAAAAATGTCATCTGATAATCTAGATGTTGAGAGAATGAATGTATGTTATATATTTTCTGTGAAGGCTTCATATATTTCATAGTCAAAAATAGAAGTTTTTAAATTATTTTTAAATATGTACCTGGCAGACAGAGAAAGGAAGGAAGGTTTTTCTGGGCAGAAAAATCACAAGTGGTAGGAAAAGCCATTTGGTCTTAATGAGGGAAAACAATGGAAGAGAAGAAGACAGAGGAATGGGGAGGGACTATATTAGTTTCCTAGGGCTGCTGTGACAAATACTACAAATAGGTGGCTTAACATAACAGAGATGTATTGTCTCACAATCCTGGAGACCAAAAGTTTGAGATCAAGGTATAGGCAGGGTAGATTCCTTCTGAGAGCTCTGAGGAAGAATCTATTCCATGCTTCCCTCCTAGCTTCCATGATGGCCAGCAATCCTTGCTATTCCTTGGCTTATGTATACATCACTCCAATCTCTGCCTCCGCCTTTACATGGCATTCTACTTGTATGTTTCTGTCTTCATGTGGCCATCTTCGCACTGCATGTCTCTGTGTCCAAATTTCCTTTTCTTACAAGGACACCAGGCATGTTGGATTAAGGGCCCACCCTACTTCAGTATGACATCATCTTAACTCAACTAATGGTGTTTGCAAGGATCCTATTTTTCCACAAAAGCACATCCTTATCTTCAGTTTTTGTCCTAGCTCCAAAGTTCTGGGAATTAGGACTTCAACAGATCTTTTTGGAAAACACAATTTAACCGATAAGAGGGGACCAACATAATGTTACTATTTTCTGGCTATTATTATCAACAAATGTTCATATTTACTAAAGAATTCAAACAAATAGCATAATATGTTGTTAAAAGACATCCTCAGGGGACCTGTGACTTAGCTGACTATGGAAGAAGGATGATGCTTTCTGTGTTTCTTCCATCTATTCATGTGCCTCCCAGGCTAACCCACATTATGCTCTGCCTCGCACCAGCCCACGCTGAGTGACTCACCATCCTGCCCCACTGTCCTCTGCTGAACAGTTTCATCATCCAAAGAAAAAACTCTGGCTACTGCCAGCACCGCCACTGCAATGTTGAAGTTAATTTTTAACCCTGGGCTCTTCAGCAAGTAACTTGAACACCAAGATCTGGCACCAAGGTTCTGTCTCATATTTTCATTTCTGCTTTAGAAAACTTTATTAGTACATTTCACAATGTAGATGCTGATTAGGCAGAATTTTTAGCCCTTCATAATCTATTTCCCAATTTACAACTACAAAAATAGTGAACGATTTCAAATCAGTTCTGACTGCCAGGCTCATCCCTTCTTAAATGTGGACTCTAAGCAGGAAATGTGGAAGTATTTGTGTTAGTTGCCTGTTAGTACTGACATACGAGATCCCTGGTTCTGTAACACAAACTTTTTTTGGCCTGGGTTACTGACGTGGTATTCTGAAGTCTCTGATCTTGGATTTTTGTCTTAGCTCCAAAGTTCTGTATTCCAAACTCTGCTTACAAAATCCAGGAACCTGGAGTATCAACTGGTCTTCTCCCTGGCTCTTCCTAAACATGACCCCTTATGTGCTGACTCTTATCATATCCACTGTTCTACCTACCTTATTAACCACAGAATTGACCCCAACCTGCCAAAGTCCTCCTAGCCTGATTCAACTCCTGTCCTCCCTATCCCTATCGTTTATCTCTATCGTTCTACTCTAAATCTTCCTTCTTTCATGTCTACCCAACTCATGGCATGATTGTAAGCATAAAGGAATGGTTAATGTGACATATTTTTAAAAGCTAATTATTATAACTCACAGTGCCCCCTCTGTTGGAGCCTTAGACAAGACGCCTAGTATATCTGTCTCACTAGATACAATAAATCTCCAAGACAATAATTAGGATTTATGCATTTGCCAACTCTAATACAGGAAGTAGCTAAGTCTGCAATGTGTTCAGCTCTGGATAATTTTAAACAACTTTTAAACACACTTGAGACTTTATAGCATTCACAATGTGTATGCTTTAAAGACTGTCCTCTATAAACCTTATTTTATCACTTCTCTTAAAATTTAGTGTCCACAAAGTAAGAAAAGCTACTGTGAGTCCAGCTGGTGTGGGTCAGTACTTGAGTGTCAACCCATGAACCAAGACAGGAGGACACTGGTTTGATTCCCAGTCATGGCACATACCCAGGTTGTGGGCTCAATCCCTAGTAGGGGACATGCAGGAGGCAGCCAATCAATGTTTCTCTGTCATTGATGTTTCTATCTCTCTATTCTTCTCCCTTCCTCTCTCTCTAAAAAATCAATTTTAAAAAATCTTTAAAAAAAGAAAAGCCACTGTGAGTGGCCTGGATATTTTCCAAGCTCTAGATACCATACTTAGTCACATGGAATGTGGAATGGGCTAGACACCTTGGAATTGCTCTTGTTAAACTGGTGTAAGCAATTGACCCAACAATTTTGAGAATCATTATTTGTTTTACAAGTTCCTGTGAGGAAAGCTATGCAGTTGTCTTGTGAAGTAGCTTCTTAAAAGGCTTTTATTTTGTCTGGCTATGATAAGGATCATTACATGGTATGTCTAACTGATGACTTAGTGCTCTTTCAGTGGATAGAAACTTCTATGGGAAAAAGAATTAGACAATAAGTACCAATGACTTAATACATGCCATGTTTCCAATTCAATTTGCTTTGATAAAAATCAAATAATCTTCAGGAACACAAATATTTATCTAGAGCGATTAGACAGTCTGTTAAAATTGGCATTCTCAGTCTGTCCAAAAGCCTCTCATTTGTCCTTTATATGACCTACACATTGTCAAGAGGTTAACAATGTTGGAAAATTCCTGTGGTCTTCTTAGTTTTTGTGCTCTCTGGCAGAGAAACATCAGGACCCTTACTTTTCTTTTCAACATAGCATGTGCTTTATTCCCAACCAGTGCTCCTCTGTCTTGATTAACAAAATAGGAAACAGATATTTGAATTCTAAATGTACTGTAAATTCATAACATTTTTCCTTTGAAGTAAAATGTTTTATATGACTACAATGACACAGGAAAAGAATTCATGTAATCAGAAGGCTGGACAATTAAAAAATAATACTTTGTCCTCAGTAAAATAGTCCAAGATTTTAAAGGTAACCTGGTATTATTAAAGAGTTTGGTAAAGTGATTTTTAAATGTGCTAGTTTTTATATTATGCTGTATATTTTAAAACACAATTGAGCCCTAAATGCAATTACATACCACATTCCCTATATACAAAGATTATTCTTTCCTAGTTAGACATTGTTTTAAGTATTACATTTTGCCTTGATATCAAGTATCCTGGCACCAAGGTTAAATGTACCTTTAAAAAAAGATAAGCTATCTACTCCAATAAACCATAGCCGATAAGCCCTTTTATCAAATATGCCAAGTACATGTTAAATCATAAAATATATAGAACTAACTATAGAGGACACCTTCATACTTTCAAGGTTACTATCTTTATATATATACCTAATGTGCTTTCAAACAAGACTGAAAAAAATAATTTATTATTAGTAAGATATGACAATCAAAATCATAGGTGATTTTCATGTCCTTCAATGAGTCTTAAATGTTTAGAAGGAAAATGCAGCAGGAAGGGAAATCCTCAGATAATAACATCAGGAAAGGAGGTTAGAAACCAATTCTAAGGGAGATGGAAGTCTCTAAAAACAGTATATCATACAGATTCCCATTACTCTGTGTGATAGCATGTTGCTAATGAAAGCAAAGCAGTGGCCACCATTTCTCTTAAAGTGACTTGTAGCCTACCTTCCATTGTCATCTCCTCTCCCCAAATTCTTCCTTGGACCTTCATTCCCTTCCACTTCCCTCTACCACTGTTCATGTACCTTACCACTAAGCACCCTTCCTCTCCTCTCTACCACTATTTTCCCATTTCCTTTGCCTCCTACAAACGCATCTTTCCCAGGGAGCCTATGTTTATCCCTACCTTAGCACTACAGCTTCACTCTCACACACTCAAGGATCTGCGTTCAGCACTTGGGGTGTGTGTGTGTGTAAGAGCTTGGGTTCCAGGGTCATTCCACCTGTGCTCAAGACCCAGCTCTGCCCTTCCTATACTGTGAGGTAGGGTAAGCCTCAGTGCCCCCATCTGTAAAGTGAGGATTATAACAGGAATATTGTGAGGACAAAGTGAGGCAATGCAAAGAGAGCACTCAATGCAATGCTGGTAGAGAGTAAACACACAATAAATCCTGGTTATCATTATTGTCATATTTATTATTTAACCAACACAGAGTCAATTCTCTCCAGTGCAAAGGCAAACTTTTTGGTATCATTTTTTATCGCCCTGTAAGCTTGGTGACTGCACTGTTTGAACTAAAAGCGGAACAAATGATGCAGGAAATCACATGCTCTTATGTGGCAAAGAAACACAAGCTTTGAAATACAAATAACAGGTAATTCAGGGTGGGAAAATCACTATGCTTGGTTCTTTAATAGATTGAGTCCTCAGATAAAAGCATGCTAGGTCTACACAATAAGTAAAGGACTGATCGGAGGTGGGGGGTACGTTTTATCAGCAAGTAAAGGTAAGTTTTTTCCGTCCTGCATTGGATGCATAAATATAGACAACTAAACAGTGTACTTGATTATGCTCTTTAAAAAAAACATTTTCACTTTGCACAACTTATTCTGACAATATCAGGTAAAAAAACAACAAAAACAAACAAACAAAAGCCTCCCTAATAGCAGTGTGGGAGGGGTCAGCAGAAGGGAGAGGTGGGGGACTAGACTTACTGCCATGTGAAAACCTGGAGGGAGCTGCTGATAGAGCTGGAACCCCTATTGACAAAGAAAATGGGCCGGAAGGAGTGTGTTGTCTAACAGCTTCAGTAATTGTATCTGAGGACAGACTTGGAATTGCTTTCAAGTCTGTTAACGGAATTGTCTTTGGAAGATTTCAGCTTAACTCTTAGAACCTCATCTGTTTAGTTGTAACTTTGTCAATATTTTAAATGTGTGTTTATAGTGTGGAAGAGCCAGGACCTTTAGAAAGCCAATCATTAAGGTAACACCAGAGAGAGAGAGAGAGGCTAAGGATTGGCAAAACAAAAAATAGTTCCAGCAGGGCCTGGTTAAGACAGAACAGCCTCCTTGCCTACTAAAAGAAAATTGCCAAAATAGACACACCCCCTAGACCAGTGGTTCTCAACCTTCCTAATGCTGTGACCCTTTAATACAGTTCTTCATGTTGTGGTGACCCCCAACCATAAAATTATTTTCGTTGCTACTTCATAACTAATTTTGCTACTGTTATGAATCAATGTAAATATCTGATATTCAGGATGTATTTTCATTGTTACAAATTGAACATAATTAAAGCATAGTGATTAATCACAAAAACATATGTAATTATATATGTGTTTTCCGATGGTCTTAGGCGACCCCTATGAAAGGGTCGTTCAAACCCCAAATGGGGTCGCGACCCACAGGTTGAGAACCGCTGCCCTAGACAAATGTAAGTACAGCAAGGCATTCCAAAGTCAAATACAAATGAGTGTTTATTATCTTTCATCTTTTGTAATCCAGACCTCTGTTCCCAAGCATTTGTGTGGATAATTGGAAAATGACAGTATGGCACATTTATTTCGTTAAGCCTACATTTCTCTCAGGGCAGATGAGCTATGATACCTAAGGCGGACGGTCCATGTAGCAAAGGACATTGTGCTTCTCGGTCATCCAGTGGTCTGCCACCCTCTTACCGTCCTTCCCAGCCTTGAATGTACACACGCTCTCATGCCAACAGAGAGGCTCCAAATGGTCTTTTGTTTTCATTCTCCTGATCTTCCCAGTCTTCACACTCTTCTCCAGATATTGCTTTATTTCTCAGGCAAAATATTTATATCTCTACTGTACCTTATTTTGATAGCTGATTTGTTGTCCTCTCTCCAATTGTGCTTTTTTTAAAATGCCACTGCTGGAAACCCATTAAGACTTTGTACTGGAAGAAAAGAAAAATTACTCATCCTGGGCAAGGTAAGAACTAGGGCCTAAAGGGTAAAAGTATATAATCCATTATCTACTTACCACCATATGCACAAACACTATAATTTATGTCACTATTACACAGAGCATAAAATTGGGGCAGAAATCTTTAAAGCCAGTTGAGGTGCCAGTTTTTCATTATTTTCTCTAGTGCAAGCTTGAAAATTTCCATCATAAAAAAATAACTTTAAAAATGTACATGAGAACAGAGAGACCATCGTGGGAAAGCAGGTGAAGTGATCTGCACGCTATCCTCTGATTTCAGCTTACAGTCAGCAGCATGCCTATACCCGGCAGAGTACCAGTGTTCCTCTCCCCGACCTTGGGAAGCTGAAGGGGTGTTTATTTTTAGTGCGAGTTACTTCAGTGAGAGAGTGCCCAGTGTTCTTGTTGAGGTGGGCCAGGCATGAAAGTCCAGATAGTCTATTTTTCAAACTAGATGGCGGCAAGGTAATGGAGAGTATGAAGGCTTTCGTGTTGGACAGACTAGATTTAAACTAATTTCTCTGACCTTTGATCCCTTGTAAAGTGGAGGTAATATCAGCTGCACAGAGTCATCATATGTGAACTGCCTACTGATATATCTGGCAAATAACAGATTCTCTATGCATGTTTATTTCCTTCCTTCCTGTCATAGTTTCAGTTGCTAATCATATAACCTGTTTAAGAAACTCCGAAGACATCTAGATATAACTTTGAAAACATTTTCCTTTCTCCAAAACAACAATAAGAGCTTGGCATATTCAGTCACTGGACATTATTAATAGGAGAGCTATTAATAGAGGAGGAACCCATGTCTTCAGATAGATGAGACACCCCATTGTGTGGTGTGTTAGGTAGGACAGTGGATTCTCTGCTAGGGACATGAATTCTCATCTCCACTCTCTCATGAAGTAGCTGTTGCCTTTGAAAAGGACACCTAAGCATTTTTAAGTTCTCCTCTTTCTAAAACTAGAGAATGACGAGCGTAGAGACAGCTTAACATATATAAAACTAATAATTTGATATATCACTATAATAGAGAAAAATCAGTCTGGTTTTTCTCAGATATGAAAACTTTCCCTATTGAATTCTGACACAGTAAAATCACTATACAAATATGAGGTTTTGACTCTGAATCAAATGGCTTTGGCCAGAGGCCACAGCAAATAATCATGCCGTGTGATTATTATTATTTCTACTAGGATGGACTCAGGATTGTGAATTAATGTGCAATAAGCAGCTGCAAATTAGCTCACGTCCATCCCAGAGAATAAGCAGTGTGGGGGACCAGATGTCTGGCAACAGGCCCCAGCGTGGCCCTGCACCGAACAGCGGCCTCGGCAAGTTACTTCGCATTTCCGAACCTCATCGCCTCATCTCTAAGGTAAGGCATAGCTACCTTTAAAAGTTGTTAAAAAGTTAAATGAGAAAATATTGGTAAAATGTTCCTAGCAGTGAGTACGTGCTTATTTTATTCATGAATTTCTACTTTTTGATATAGTATACCAGCTTTTTGTCAATAGTGTTGATTCTTCTCAGAGCTAAAATTAAAAATTTTACTGTTCATGTTTATGATACATTTCTCATCCTGTGTGTGAGAGGTTGCACATTTGTATGGTTTGATAAAAAAAGCAAAATCTTGTTTTTCCTTTTCTTATTGAATTTATTGGGTTGACATTAGTTAATGAAACCATACAGATTTCAAGTGTCCAGCTCAATAAGACATCACCTGCTTACTGCACCGTACACTTACCACCCAAAGTCAAGTCTCTTTCTGTCCCCATTTACCCACACTTTGCCCACTTCCACCTCCCTCCACCTCTCCCACTTCCCCTCTGGTTATCACCACACTGTTGTCTATGTCTATGTGTCATAATTTTTTCCTTAATTCCTTCAGTTTTTTACCCATGGTCCCAAACCTCCTCCCCTGTGACAGCTGTTAGTCTGTTCTATATTTCTATGCTTCAACCAGCAAAATCTTAACAAAACAGCAAGAAGAGAGCAGTCACTGTGGCTGGGCAGTCATGGAGACAAGAAGGACTCACAAAAGCCTGAAGGGATTTACAGATTGGTAGGAAACTGTTTTTCCATCAAAAGCCACAGATGTCTCTAAAGCTCTTTCCACCACAGCCCTCATCACAGGCAATTTGTGAAGGCGCTTGGTCAAGACAATTTGCAATTCATCCTTGAATAACCGAGGAATCACACCTCCAGCATACCTGGAGAACTCAAAGCTAAGACATGAAATGGGCTGCATAATACGTGTAACTACAGCTACAAAGTCTGCATTTGAGCCACTGCATTTTGAACAATTGCCAAAGAAGACAGAATTCTGTTAATTGGAAAAATCAGCGTTGATTCAAGAAAGTGACCCATAAAACCTGGACAGTATAGGATATGCTAGTAACCCAGCAGGCTGACACTGACACAGATCAGCAGGTGAGTCAAAGCCCAGACGACGGGAAGAAACAAATGCCCGAACACAACAACCCAGACGCAGCATTCCCCGATCACATTTATCATAACCCTAATGGACTGGAAGAGACCACAAGCTGCTGTTCCTTTCTAACCCTCTCTGTGGTGTGGGAAGGCTTTGCTATATATAAATTACATACATATTTCCATGGTTTAGGTTGAGTTTTTCTCAAAGATGACCTATAGTTTTGTAAAGAAAAATCAGGTGAACTGGTTTTTCTGCATTACAACATTTACAGAGAAACATGCTCATAACAGTCATAATCCTATTGGAGTGTACTGTTGTATAAATATTACAAATATTGATTTTCACTATTATAATTTTGAGGCCTCTCACCACAAGATGGGGTTCAGAACACTTACATAAGTTGACTATCTTTTTAAAATATATATATATATATATACCTTTATTGATTTCAGAAAGGAAGGGAAAGGGAGAAAGAAAGAAACATCAATGATGAGAGCGAATCATTGATTGGCTGCCTCCTGCACACCCCCTACTGGGGATCGGCCCTGCAACAGGGCATGTGCCCTTGACCAGAATCGAATGCAGGACCCTTCTGTCCACAGGCCAATGCTCTATCCACTGAGCCAAACCAGCTAGGGCTAAGTTGGCTATCTTTATTTAGGGGTTCAACATAATCACTGGTGCTCCCAGAGCAGAACAGACACTAGGGCTTTATTGATTTAATAAAAAAAGATTACCTTACTGTTTCCAGGGCAAATTGAAAAAGCAAATTATCTCTCTTTACTCATAAGTCTTTCATAATATTTAACTCCTTATTTTTCTCCTTTCCTTATATCCTCACAGTTTCTTTCTCCAACAGTTATTAATCTTTTCATCACCTCCATCAATGAGGAAATCATTTCTTTAACTGATGAGACAGTTGCCCCAATTTACTTTCTTTTCAAAGACAGACTTTCCCCACAAAGGAATCACTGCCAGAAAGCTCCATCACCTCCTCCACCCCCACCTTCTCATCCTTGGAGTAAGAAAACCCAGATGCGTATCTGGACCTGAAATGGCTCTTGCCTGAGAAAGCACGAACCTTTGAGACAAGAGAGGAAATGCTTTAGACAATAGCAGAAGCTGCACAGTCCACAAATGCTCAACTTTCCACCACACCCATTGGTGGAATTTGTTACCAGTAAACACACATTGCTCTAAGCACCATTTTTTATTAGAGATGAAAGAGAAAAATCATCTGTTCTTAAAGTCAACTCCAAATATGATACATATGAAAAGTGGATATTTTTGCTGAACTAGAAACTAGACAGGGAAACCATTGGCTACCTAAAAGAGTGTTCTTTTCCATGTACCCTGAGCTCAATCTTTCTCTCTTGAAACTCCAAGATGGGCAGTAATTTCAAAATTGTAAAATAATGAGGGCAGGAAACATGATGGAAAAATAATGGAACACTGTTTGAAATCTTATCAAAATTCCCTAGAAATTGTATCTACAAATGAAATCTTATGGCTTATAGGTAGCCTTACTAAGCAACAAGAAATGTTCAATATCTAATGTAGGTAAAATAATAACAAAAAGAATAATGAAGAATAAGGAAAAATAACAGTGAAAGTACCACTCTGAAGTGATCCCACTGTTGTTAAAACCATTATGGGGTCAAAGTTGGTTTTTAGGGGCCTCCCACCCACTTCTTCACTCTCTTCCTTGCCTTCCCTTTCCCCTTCCCATGGGGGCCTATAGAGAACACTAAATTCCTTCAAAATTCCCCTCTAAACATTTTCTCTTCTTTCCTCCTTAGAGCTCTCGTAGACTCAGTATCTCACTGTTCGACCAGCTGTGAGAAAGGGAAGCAATTTAATGAAACTCACTCATCCTTAAGAATTATTATGTGACAATATGCCAAGCATACTTACTTTACTTTTAAAGAAAACACTTAGTGCCCTGGCTGGTGTAGCTCAGATAGTTGCAGCGCCATCCAGTACACCAGAAGGTGGCAGGTTCAATTGCTGGTCAGGGCACATACCCGGGTTGTGAGTAGGATGTATACAGGAGGCAACAGATCGGTATTTCTAGCTCACGTCAATGTTTTTGTCTCTCTTTTATCTTCTCTCTCCCCCCCCCCATAAAAAATATTTTTAAAGAAAACCCTCAGCTCCCAAAGGATAGTAATTGATCAAGTGTCCAAAAATAAAGGTTTCTTTATTTCTTTTGTTTTTAGGTAGAAGAGGTCAGATAATGTAAAAAGTTTGGTGCAGAATGTCTTTCTACTAGGCTCAATATTTCACCTTAAAATAAAAAGCTATGACATTCTGACTTCTGTTTACACTAATCCCCAGCACTCATTCCTTCCATCTCCATCCAAGTATAGCCAAAAAGCAAGAATCAAGAGTTTTGTTCATCACCTTTGAAAGAAGACCAAATATTGTTCTCAACCACACCTGAGTCAATACATTTCTCCATTGTATATTTTATCTTTTAAAACTATTTTTATTATTTTGGTTTTTTCATTCTTTTGAAAAGAATACTTGCGCATGATAAAACACACAAGAAAATATTCAATATTTTCTCACCTATAATAGACCTCTTATTTTAGTCTCTTAATGTAACTGCCATCACATTTTCTTATGTACCCTTCCAGATATTTATCATATTTCTTAAATTGAGAAATAGAAATAGTTTTTATTTGGCTTTTTTATTTAACAATGTTTTTGCAAATAAACCATTCTATATATGTATATTTTTCAAATGTATGTTATTCTTTTCTTTAGATATACCATAATTTATTGATCAATTTGCTTATTGATGGACATTTGGTGGGTTTTTTTAGTATTTGCTTATTATAAACAATACTGTAATGAACTAATTTTCACATGTTTGTGTATATTTATGGACATACTTATAGATCAAATAGCTCAACTTGTAATAAAATAGTAAGTGCATTTTTATGTCTTCCAATAGTATATAAATATTACTTATTTTGCATACCTTCACACAATACTTACTGTAGATCTCCCTTACCTCTGGGTATAGCTGAGTTTGAGCTAATTTTCATGAGTGCTCAGTGTGAGGAGTGACAGTAGGGTGTGACCATAATTAGAAATGAAGCGGTAACATGAAAAGTATCCTAAACAAGTTGGGATATGTAGTGGGTTTGGTTATTATTATTTTAGAGATGTTTTAAGAATTAGACATTTACATATATCCTTCAAAATAACATCTTGAAAGGCTGTTCTCTCATGCTAAGGATACTGCCAATATTCCAGCTATCTTTGTAGTTCTGCTTTGGGTATGGTCTTCAGAATCAGCACCCCTTTATTTTTTACCTCTTTGGTGGTAAAAACTGTCTCTTAATAATGGGTTTTATTTTTCTGATAGCCAGAGCATTCACAACCAGTCCTCTTGGAAATAAAATTGATTGTCAAGCAAGATAAAACATTTTTGGTTAAAAATAAAGGGTACCTTGGTGATGGGTGGTAACTAAACTTTTGATGGTGATCACTTTATAGTGTATGTCGAATTATAATATTGTACACCTAGACCACATGTCATATACCAGTTTTACCACAGTGATATGGTGTGCCACCCTAACTGGTTTGGCTCAGTGGATAGAGCGTGAGCCTGTGGACTGAAAGGTCCCAGGTTCGATTCCGGTCAAGGGCATGTACCTTGGTTGTGGGCACATCCCCAGTAGGGAGTGTGCAGGAGGCAGCTGATTGATGTTTCTCTCTCATTGATGTTTCTAACTCTCTATCCCTCTCCCTTCCTCTCTGTAAAAAATCAATAAAATATATATTTTTAAAGAAATAGTGTACCTTAAAATAATGTGTGTGTGTGTGAGAGAGAGATAAACTGGACCAGAAGGATGTTTCCAGTGAGGAATTCAAATATGGTTCTCACCAGAACATGGGAACATTTTCCCAAGGTCACAGCTCTGAAGGACAGCTTGCATCTGAATGCAGACACTGTGGTATGTTTGTTTTTAAAGACTGATTATTTTATAGCTACCACTCATAAAGCCTGTGGTCATAAAACACCTCCCTCTGTCTTGGAGGCAGACCACACTTGTGTAAATAATGGTGTCAGGTTCTAACTCGGCTAAGACCACTCTGGCCCTAACAGTGGCTGGACTCCACTCTCTACCCGAGTAGCAAGGACCACTTCTATTCCCACATCACAGAGATGACCTCTAGCTTACGTAGCAAAATAGACGAGGAAATTTTGTTTCAAAAGAATAAATATCGTTGAAGGATGAGAAGGCCCTAAAAATAAAAACAGCATAAAAGATAGAAATAAGCATACTATTGGTTTGGGGACATTTTTACTCATTATAAAGGGCTTTACATTTAAAAAGAAAGAAAGGCAACAACCCTGTCTTAATTCCACACCCGCCACTTGCCAGGATGACCACACCCGGCTGCTCTGCCTCCACAGCCTTGCTTTGTCACAATTCAGTTCCAGCTGACTTCATGGTCCTCTTTGTCACCTTCCAGTCGCAGCCCCCACGCCAGTTCCTATTTTAGAAGCTCCTAATCTCTTACCATTTAGTATTCTCTGCCTACTGCCTCCATGTTTTGTCTTCCCATTCCCTTCTTAATTCCCTGAATTTCAGGATTATGGGTTTCTGGGGGCGGGGGGTGGAGGGGGACTACACTTTAGGTAGACAGGGATGGACTCAAATCTTGGCTTTTAGTTGTGACCTCAGAAAATGTCTTGAACCTTTCCAAGTTAAAAAATATACATATGATAGGTTGTTCTCAAGTACATAATGTTCATTTTAAAAAGAAATTATTACATTAAAAGGTGTATATAAATTTGGTGTATTTTTGTATGCACACGATACATATATAAGTTTTAGGAAATGAGAATATAAAATTTATTGGTCTGAAAGCTGCTTTACAACATTACCAGTAATCCAGCCTCTGCCTCCACATCTATCTACAGTGACCAAGAGCTGCATGATTGTGAAAGTTGCCCTTTCTGTCACTGTCGCTGATACTGGAAGAGTCTTCTCCATTTTGCTTTTAATCCTTTC
>NW_006288267.1:163449-207339 GCF_000327345.1 Myotis davidii
AATCTAATCCCTTTGTCACATGGCAGCCCTAAAATATTAAAAGTAAGCCTTCATAGCTCTCTGACTCTTTTCTTCTCCAAACTAAGATGCTTGGGGTTTTGGTTTTGGTTTTTTCCATTTCTTATCCAACATTGTATCTGGGTCCTTGGTCATTCTGAGCATAGCACCTGTCAGTTCTTGAGCCTCTCCCACCCCCGGACACTGCTCTCAGCTCCATATCTCACCTGAAACCCTCAGTGCAAACTCATCTCTCTTCCCCAGCTCCTGCTAGCCTTGACTGTTTTCATTTCTCTCCTCAGCGAGGCTGCAAAAGACATGTCTCATATTTCTTTTGAACAAACCACCTCTCCACTCTTCACCTCTGCATCATCACCCCTGTAGGAGAGTGTCTCAAAGCAACTTTAAATTAGTTTGGTTGACTTTAGCAGTTATTGCCTCTTTTCATGTAACCAATACATTTTATGTGCATTGTTTCAATCTTTAAAACATTCTCATCCTAATATGTAAAAGTCCAGGGTTGTAAACACGAATCACAACCAAATGCTGACCAACCCGAAAGTCCTTCAGTCAGGGCTGGGTTGCCGGGGCGACCCAGCACTGACTGCCCAGGGGGCTGAGACCCAGAGAGAGGCAGGGTCTGATTTGCAGCCTCAGTGGCAGCCTTTGATTGGTACTTGCCTCTCTCTTTCTCTTCCTATTTCTTTCTGAGCTTAGCCAGCAACAGGGCTTCTCCTTCTCTCCCAGCCACTGCAGGGGCTGCTGTTCAGCCCTGCCTCTCTGATCAGGCCCAGAGATAGGCCTGGAGATGCTGACTGGCATAGGAACTGACCAATCAGAACCAAATGTGGGTAGTGCGAAGAATCAATGGCTGCCTAGGAGGCAGAGCTTTTGACATTGATTGGCATAGAAACTGACCAATGAGAACCAAATGTGGGAAACCAATGGCTGCCTAGGAGGCAGAGCTTCTGATGCTGACTGGCATAGACACCAACTAATCAGAACCAAATGTGGGTAGTGCGAAGAATCAATGGCTGCCTAGGAGGCAGAGCTGCTGACACTGACTGGCATTGAAACCGACCAATCAGAACCAAATGTGGGTGCTGTGGGGAGCCAATGGCTGCCTAGGAGTCGGAACTTTTGATGCTGACATAGAAACCGACCAATCAGAACCAAATTGGCCAGCAGGGGAGGGCAGATGGGGGTGATCAGGCTGGCAGGCAGGTGAGCAGTTAGGAGCCAGTGGTCCCTGATTGTGAGAGAGATGTCCCACAGGGATTGGGCCTAAACTGGCAGTCAGACATCTCCCAAGGGGTCCCCAGTTGGAGAGGGTGCAGGCTGGGCTGAGGGAACCCCTCATCCATGCACAAATTTCATGCACCCAGCCTCTAATCTATACTAATAAAAGGGTAATATGCTAATTAGACCAGACATCTTCGGGACATCCATCTGGATGTCCTTCTTGACAAAGCCATGGTGGTGAGGGCAGAGGCAGAGACAGTTAGAGGCAATCTGGTTGGCAGGGGAAGGCAGTCGGACATCCCCTGAGGCGTCCCAGATTGGAGAGGGTGCAGGCTGGGCTGAGGGGGACCACCACCACCACCCCCATGCACGCGGGCCTCTAGTAACAAAATAAACTGATGAATAAAATAGATGCAGAGACACAGAAGCATGGAACAGACTAATGAATCTCAGAGGGAAGTGGGGATAGGGCACAGGCAGGAAGGAATTAACCAAAGAACTTTTAAATGCATATAGACATACCCCATGGACAGACAATAGTTCTCTGAAGGCCTGGGGAGGGGTTGGGGCTGGGGAGAAGAGGGGTGTTAATGGGAGAAGTAAGGGGGACATCTGTAATACTTTCAACAATAAAGATACATTTTTAAAAAACATTCTCATAAGCTAACTAATAAATAAGTCAAAATGTATTATAAAGTGAAAACAGAAAGGGTCAAACATAAAAGAGAACAACATTCATCTTCTGAGCCCAGCTTTATTTCTCAAAGTGTGTGTGTGTGTGTGTGTGTGTGTGTGTGTGTGTGTGTATAGCATCATTGTCAAAAAGATTATGCTGGAGTCAGACTGCTGAGGTCCAAATCCCAGCCACTTGCCACCGTGTGACCTCTCTGTGCTTCTGCTTCATCTGTAAGATGGGGATGACAGTAACCACCTCATGGTTGGTCTAAAGATTACATGGGTTTCCCCTAACACATGGAAAGTGCCTAGATCAGTAGTTGGCACTAGGCAAGCACTATATTTGCTGCTACGATGATAATGGAGATGATGATAATGGGTTTGGGAAAATCACTTTTTGTCTTTCTGGGTATCAGTTTCCAAACCTGTAAAGTGAGAAGGAAGGGATAGTGTTGATACTAGTGAGAGTAATACCATACAATCCTAGATCCCTTGACAATTTACAAACCACTTCCATATGCAGTACTTCATTGGGAAACACGCTTCAGTATTCCATGCCCTCAGCTCACCTGATTAGCTGGAACAGCTGGTCAATGTGCTGCAAGGTGTAAATACTGACTCTGGCCCCTGGCCTCCATTCTAGCAGAAAGCATCAAAGGCCTCACATCGCTGATGCCTCCTCCAGTGACTGACTTGCTATGTGTGACATACTTTAGAACTGTAAAAGTTGGACTCCCCCAAATGCACTGGGAGACTGGGAAGAAAGAGACAAGAAAATAGTAAAACAAAGGCATTCATTTTTATTGAGCATTTACAATATAGATGATTATAACGTCAATCACACTGAATCTTCATAACAATTTCCATGGAAGGTTTTATTGCCATATTTCTTTGATAATTTCCACATAGAGGTTCAATACTAGATCACAAAGATAGTAATTATAAACCAGGATGAAAGTCCCTCTGAGCCCAAAGCTTGAGCTGATGCTAAAGTTCCATGCTATCTCACTGAGATTTTCAATCTACTAAGATTAGATGTAGGTTAGCTCTTTAACTCCTCTGCTAAATTTCAAGCCCCGAAGAGCTCTGCTTGATCAATGGTACCAAGAACATAATGAAGGGAATTTATTTTATTATGAACAATTAGCCTATCGATGGCGATATCTTTCAATAATGACTGACTTAGTCTGGCAGTCCTAGCAAAGGCTTTAATGCAAAATGTCACTGTATTTAAAAGGCACTTTGAAACAGCTATCTTTGCAAGTCCACCTGATAAGCGATTGAGATGGCTACTGAGTAATTATATTCCTTCCATGTTCACAGTACAGCAGAGAACAAATATCTGAGGGGGAAAAAGATCATCATTTCATATAACAAGTATTGTCAACAAATAAGTTCATGACACTTTTTTAATCCTTGTTCTTCCTCATTTATTTCCCACCAGCATACTTGTCAGCTCCCTGATTTGATGGGTGATAGCCCTCAGGGCACATGAGGGGTGAAATCAGCTTAATATACATTGCTGCACAGTCTTGAGTCAATCAACTGGAACTACAAGGAAGTTCAAAGGAAGCAGCATGAACATGAGGAAGCAATGAAACCATGGTTTTGAAATCTTGGAGACTTAAATTTGAATACATAGGTTAAATAAACAAATCACAATTCCATGTTAATATACATCTACAACATCTTCATTGATATTTTCATAAACAGTGACTAGACACCAGGCGAGGTTCACTATATATTACTGCACTCAGGCCTCACAATAATACTACGCAATAGGCACAGTGATCATACCCATATTTAACAAGGAAACTGAGGCACAGCAAAGGAATATAATTTCCCCACTGCTATAGAGAAACACATTGGTAACATAAGGGTTCATATCCCAGTAGCCTGACATTCTCACAAGTGCCCACCTTTTCTCAAAGCAAATTTCTGATTGCCTCTGGAAGATGATCATATATGCATCAGATATGATCCCTAAAAGATGAACTTGTTTAGTTTAATGGTTTTCATGAGATTTCCAAATCCATGCATTAAGCAGTTGGTGTGATAAAAATGAACACAAAGATCTGTATGCTCTAAGAAGTCAAAGCCAATGTGTTTGCATGAACTTCCTCAGTAGAGTCACTTCATTTACCTACTAGATCACAGACCACACACTTGGGTTAGAATGACACTGTGAGTTTGGGTATGATTGGAACTAACTCATGGTGAATATACGTGAAGGGTTGAATTTTTTTTTCTTACTATTATTTTTCCTCTATGTAACTAACAGTGACCTGTGTAACTGTTAGAAAGGAAGGTAAGGGGGAAATTGTCAGCCTCCAGAACTACTTATCACTGGTTTGTTTCAGAGTCTAGAGCAGTGGTTCTCAACCTTCCTAGTGCCGCGACCCTTTAATACAGTTCCTCATGTTGTGGTGACCCCCAATTTCATTGTTATAAATTGAACATAATTAAAGCATAGTGATTAATCACAAAAACAATATGTAATTATATATGTGTTTTCCGATGGTCTTAGACGACCCCTGTGAAAGGGTCATTCGACCCCCAAAGGGGTCGCGACCCACAGGTTGAGAACCACTGGTCTAGCGTATACAAACCTTCTCCTTGTTACTCCACAAAGGTCCTTATCCTTCCAGAAAGTTTCTCTTCCCAACGCCAAGGACTGATAAGGAATGAGGACCAAACAGCAGGAGACTTGTTATCTCAAGTGGCTTGTTGACATCCCTAAGATTTTTCAGACTGGGTAACACCCATTTAGCTCATTATGCCCCTCATAGATAGCTATAATGTTCTTTAAGAACTTTCTGTGGATCTGAAGTGGGATAGGGAACACACTATAATATACACTGAGTGGCCAGATTATTATGACCACCCCATCAGTACAATGAAGTGAATTAGTTATGCAAATAATAATACTAAAACCTTGAGAGTATTTGCTTAGGAAGTTTTCAATATTCAGTATTTTTGGAAGTGTTAATGAAGTACTGATGGGGTGGTCATAATAATCTGGCCACTCTGTGTATGTCTCTCTAACCCTCTTTCAATCTCTCTCTCTCTCTCTCTCTCTCTCTCTCTCTCTTCATTTTCAAGTTTAATGAAACTCAACCTATGTCACAAAAGGAATACCCCATTTCAGAAGCTAGTTAGAGGTGGCCCAGAAATACAACTGAAAGGCAAAAAAGGGTAAACAACTAGTGACAGGGAGCTAGGAGATCCCACCCTGGGCAATGCTCCCTTGTATTCCAAACCTCTGCTGCAGGCTGATGAATGGAGGATGGCATCGCCCTGGGAGTCAGAAGGTCCCGATCCAAGTACCACTCACCCGCAGTCTTGGGCAAGCCCCTTTTCCTGCTGCGGCCCCAGCTGTCTCACTGTCACAGGGACTACAGCCTCACAGAGACTTGGGGGGAACTGATGTGATCTTTTTAAGGCAGACATGCTCCAGGTCACTATAGAGGCCCGTGTTAAATGCCAATGGTGAGTTCATTTTTCAGAGGTCTTGCCTCTCATCTGCTTCTCAATCTGACCAGGAGCTGCTCCTTGATCCTTGAACCATTTTCCAAGCCCAGAAGAGATCAAAATCTGATGTTGTTTTAAGTGTGGCCCCAGTCATTCTTATTAATAAAATCCCTTCCTGTTTCTCCACAGTGAGAAAGGAGGACGGAAGCAAGGTGCAAGGGGAGTGGAGGGGCCACAGCAAGCAAGGACCTCAGCGGGGCCTGGAAGCGCTCTCTCCAGCTGAGTCAGCCCCGTGTTTTTTCCTGTTAAATGATTCACATGCTGAGGCAAATGGGTCCAAAATGCAAAAACTCTTTCCTGAGCTTCTAGATGAGTTGATGGTTTTTGTTGTTGTTTTCCAATTCCACTTCTCTTTTCTTGGGAACATGAGTGCAGTGTTTTCCATGCCAGGTGGAGGTTTCCTCCACCTCATTTAAATGCCTTGGGGAGGAGGGGTTATCATATCAAGGAAACACTGGCTATTTTAAGTGTTATTCATATTCCTTAAACTTCCTTGTGTTTTTTACTCAAGTAGGTTGAGTATATTATAAATAAAAAAATTTCATAGTATATTATCCACAATAAAGTCTGAGCTCTTTAGAAATCAAGCTCTAGATAGGTGAATTTCCACGTGTCTTAAAAGGCTTATTGCTGTAAACATAAAATACTTTTTTCAATGACTTTAAGTGGGAATCTCTTCTGGAATATATAAGATATATACCATGTTTCTTCATAATAAAATACAACATTTCATTGATTATTAGAAGTCATTATCCTTACATCCTTTTAACAATCCTCTATTTTGTCCTCCTCTCTTGTTTAAGTGAGGTCAATTTTAGTTGAGGTCCTTCTTCCATGTTCTGCTTAATCTTCATGCATATCCATAGCCACAAAATCCTCTTTAGTCAAGTTATTCAGAAAAAAGATGGTTTACTCTTTGGCTTAATCTGACTAGTGGTAAAATTCCTCATCTTAAGGCCCTCTAGTAATTTCTCACTGTACAGTGGGGCCTTGACTTACTAGTGTCCCGACTAACGAGTTTTTTGAGATCCCAGCTGTCTCTCTGCCGATTTTTTGCATTGAGTTGATAGAGTAATTTGAGTTAACGAGCTCGGTCTCAGAACGAATTAAACTCGTAAATCAAGGCCCCACTGTAGTTAGAAGATTAGCCAAACTCCTCTCTATTACCTACAGAGCCCTATATGGTCTAGCCCAGTGGTCGGCAAACTGCAGCTCGTGAGCCACATGCGGCTCTTTGGCCCCTTGAGTGTGGCTCTTCCACAAAATGCCACACGCAGGCGCACACGTACAGTGCGATTGAAACTTCGCAGCCCATGCGCAGAAGTCGGTATTTTATGGAAGAGCCATACTCAAGGGGCCAAAGAGCCGCATGTGGCTTGCGAGGCGCAGTTTGCCGACCACTGGTCTAGCCCCTGCCTTTTCTCCAAATACTCAACCTTCATCCACTGTGGTGCACACACTAGCTTTCTCTGTGTTCCTCCAAAGAGCCAAGTTGTCTCAGGTCCTTTGCATTTACCATGGCTACTTCCTGAAAGATTCTTCCCTCATTTTCACCTGACTGCCTCTTTCTCCTTATTTTGGTCTAAGGCCAAATGTCAAGTCCACAGAGAAGCCATCACTGTCTTCAACACCAAGTAGGCTGTAATCCCTTTCTTGCTTTATTCCTATCCCAGAAATTAAAGCACTATTGGAATGCTTTAATTTGTATTCTTATTTATTCATTTGTATTGCTATTCTGTCTTGCTCACAGCAATATCACATTCTGAGGAATAGCTCCCAGCATATAGAAGGCACTCAATAAATACTCTTGAAGAAATAAATCCTGGCTGGCTCATCTCCACACCTCCTGAAAGCTAATCTCTGTCTATAATGTAAAGTTCTGCGTTCAGTCTTACTACACATTGGGAAATCTAATCTAAATAATCAATTACATCCCAGCCTGTATGGCTCAGAGTTTGAGCATCAGACCATGAACCAGGAGGTCATGGTTCGATTCCCAGTCAGGGCACATGTCCCGGTTGTGAACTCAATCTCCAGTGGTGGGCATGCAGGGGACAGCCCATTGATGTGATTGATGTTTCTCTCTCATCAGTATTTCCATCTCTCTATCCCTCTTCCTTCCTCTCTCTAAAATCAATAAAATATATTTTAAAATAATAATAATCAATTACATAATATCCTAAGATCGCTGTCAAAACATTAAGAAGCTGGCAATGCCGAAACCGGTTTGGCTCAGTGGCTAGAGCGTCGGCCTGCGGACTGAAAGGTCCCAGGTTCGATTCCGGTAAAGGGCATGTACCTGGGTTGTGGGCACATCCCCAGTGGGGGGTGTGCAGGAGGCAGCTAGTCGATGTTTCTCTCTCATCGATATTTCTAACTCTCTATCTCTCTCCCTTCCTCTCTGAAAAAATCAATAAAATATATTTTTAAAAAAATAGAAGAAGCTGGCAATGTCCAATGTCATTTGATCCAACTTTGGAAAGAGACAAAAGAGCTAAGAGAATGTTTGGACACACTCTAATTTCTTGGATAGTTCAACAAGATATAACAAACAGCTTAAAATAGTGAATAATAATACAAGGAGATCTAAACATAAGTATAAAGTGGCCCCAAAAAACAATATATGTTTGAAGTGTCATAATTTATTTTTAAAATCCAGATGAATTTTATATTCTCTCCATACACACACACACACACACACACACACACACACACACACACCCCTTCTTGTGTAGTAGGCAGTTAGTCCTGAGCAGAATAGGACAATAGGCCAGTAGGGAAGGTCACTAGAATGGAAAGCCCTGGGTACCTAGCAATGTGCAAAACTGGACTGGATAACCTTTCCTCCCCAAGCATATCCTGGTTTTGCAGTTTAGACCCTCTGACCTTTCATATCACTGGTCATGTGGTTCAGGCCCTCCCCTGGCCTTTCCTCCCTTGGCATGTTCTTAGTCATGTGGGTTAGATGCCCTTAGAATGAGCTTGAGAGAGAGGAATGGGAACCAGCCAGGCTGCGGCCCAGGAGAGGGACAAGCTGCTTGCCCCACAGTCCCGGGCACCTGTGGCTGTGATGCGGGCAAAGCCACCTGCCCATGGTCCCCTGTGGTTGTGGCTGGCCCAGGCAAAGCCAGCCGAGGTCCTGGATGTTTGTGGCCAGCCAGAGGAGGGAATCCTGGGTCCCAGGTGCGGGATGAGGCAGAGGAGATTAAGGGCAATCAGGCAAGCAGGGGAGCATTTAGGGGTGATCAGGCTGATAGGGGAGCAGTTAGAGGTGATCAGGCAAGCAGAGATGGTTAGAGGTGATCAGGCAGGAGGGCAGAGGGGTTAGGAGCAATCAGGCAGGCAGGCAGGCAGGTGAGCGGTTAGGAGCCAGCGGTCCCGAATTGTGAGAGGCAATCAGACATCCCTCGAGGGGTCCCAGATTGGAGAGGGTGCAGGCCAGGCTGAGGGACACCCCCTCCCTTGCACAAATTTCATGCAAATATACATATTTGTTTCATATAAAAGAAATTTCCCCTCAAATTGTTGGGGGGAATGTACCCTCTAAGAAGTTGTGTCCTGTTTACCCTAGAAAACCACCAGGAATTCCCCCAACTACATGTGCTCCAAACTGATAAACACCTAGAAACGATTCTGGAGGAACCTTGAAGGGAGCACAATCCCCACCCACCCCTTCCTGCCTCGTCCACTTGCCCTCATCTTCATCCAGGGAGAAAGAGCTCTGGAACAAAGACACCTAAGTGAACCAAGAGTCCCAAGGAATGCGGAGTTTTGAGACAGAAAACAAGGTTAAAAGTTCTATTGTTCTGTATCATTCGCTTTTCAGACATCTCTCTCTTCTAAATCATTTCATTGCTTTCTTTCCAGGTGCTTGGTGAGGTAAGAGGTGCGTCTGGCGTCCAAACCTTGGTTCATAGTAATGAAGTTTCCTTTGATATATTTCTTCAGTTAAAAATCTCTAATCACTATTGGTGGGCTCATTGAGGATTGGAGGTTCAAGATCCAGGCCATCATGCATAAATTATAATAATAATAATACTTATAGAGAGAAGACAGAAGAAGCAAACAAGCTGGTAATGGTGAATTGAGTTGATTAGTAAAAGTCTTTTAAAATAAAATGTGATGAATGGAAAATATTCAGTCAGAGATGCCACATGAATTTGAATAATCAGCCTTTTTGTGACCTAACATTTGAAGGCATGAAAGAGAAGGCCATTATCTCATGAATGTACCAAAAAAGCAGCTTACCGAGATAGTAATTATGGTGGCTCCTGTGGGAAGCATCCTAGACTGATGGTCCCGGCTGCAGCCCTCTGAAATTCGTCATCACATTTGTTCTAAAGCCATGCTTTCTGTAGCTGCCGCAGCCATGACTAAGCACGGCAGGGCTCCTAAGACAGGCCCGCTCCTGGAAGATGCAGGATTACTCTGATGGGCAACTTTAGCATAAGGACTTCCAATTAACCTTGTAAAACTTTCTTCCTTGCTTTCCTTCTTTCCCTCCTTCACAGGAAACAGTTTTGCAGAGTGATCTGATGGCCCGCCCAGCCTCCTCCAGCTTTCTCTCCATTTTCTCCCACAAAGTTTTCCTCAACAAATCTCATGCACATCTAACGTCGTCTGCTTCTTGGAGGGCCTGAACTAACACAAGCAAGGAGCTATTTGCGGAATGAACAGGAGGAATTAGGCCATTTACTGCAGTTAGGGTAGTTTGCAGTGGTTCTCAACCTTGGCTGCACATTAGAATCACCTGGGAATCTTTTTTAAATCCTGATTTCTGGGCCTCATCCTCCAGAAATTCTGTTTCTTTGTTATAACAAAGAAATCCCAGGTGATTCTAATATGCAGCCAAGGTTGAGAACCACTGGTTTAGAGTAAGACTAAGAAGATTAATGGGTCATCATAACAAGACCAGATTTAAGAGGGAGCTTTCTGAGAATAAGTAGCAGGTAACACAAGAGGTTGTGATGGTGGAGATGGAGGTAACAGTAATCGGAGTTTGAAGTTAATTATTTGCATACTTGATGCTAATTAAGCCTAAGGCTCAATTAGAGAATCTGAAATTAGAATCTGAAATTAGAGATTTCGTTGTTTTTGGCAACCGCATAGTTTAGTTGATATATGTGGGTGGAGCCCTGTTAAGAGGACTATATATTTTTACTTGAACTCTATACAGTCCTTTTAAGAGAACTCTATAAAATGTTTTATTGGCTTTAAGGTGTTTTGCTTGCAGTTTTTAGGTTTGTGATTTTAAGGTTTTGCATAATTAAAAGTAAATAATATGCCAAAACCAGTTTGGCTCAGTGGATAGAGCGGACTGAGAGGTCCCGGGTTCGATTCTGGTCAAGGGCATGTACCTTGGTTGCGGGCACATCCCCAGTGGGGAGTGTGCAGGAGGCAGCTAGTCGATGTTTCTCTCTCATCGATGTTTCTAACTATCTCTCTCCTTTCCTCTCTTTAAAAACTCAATAAAATATATTTAAAAAAAAGAAGTAAATAATAAAGTTAATTATTTGTATCAGATATCAGCATTTTCAGCCTATAGTATGAAAAAAACTTATATTTTTATAGTCTTTCAAAGTCTCCATGTGTGAAGCTCCGTATCCCCAATGAAATGCAGTAATGTCTGTAAAACTGAATTGGAAATTGTTTGGCATGTGCTAGTTCACTGAAACCTGACATGGATCCTGTGAGGTAAGGAGGGCAGGTAGCCTTAAAGCTCACTTTTACCAAAGATCAAACTGAGGCTCAGGGGGGCTAACTAGCTAACACCTAGTCAAATCCAACCCAGGTGCAAGGTTGCAGTAGGCAGAATTTCTAGGAATGACTCCTAAGAGTTCATAACCTAATCCCAGTGATGTGTGAAATGTGATGAAATGTCATTTATTCCCATGACTCTGCTATGTTATATGGTGTAGTTGACCTTATTAAAAGATTATTCAGGTGAATCTAATCCAATTACATGGAGCCCTTAAAAGCTCCTTCTGCCAGTGATCAAAGAGAAGAAAAAAAGTCAGAGAGAAATATGGCAGAGGGGGAAGTTAGAGAGTCGAAGCATGAGAAGGATTCGAGGTACTAATGCTGGCTTGAAGATGGAAGGGGCCATGTGGAAGGTGTGAGAAGGAAATGAATTCTTCTAACAACCAGTGAGCTTAGAAAGAGACCTAAGCTCTGGGTGAGACCTGCAGCCCCAGCTCTTACCTAGATTTTGACCTTATGAGATTCTAAGCAGAGAACCGAGCTGACCTACACTGTGCCCAGGAACTGTGGGATAATAAATGGGCATTATTTTAAGCCACTATGTTTGTATTGATTTTAAACAGTGACAAAACAAAACAAACAAATAAAAACAAAAAACACAAAAAAACTAATACATGGGTTTTCTAGTTCCATCACTGTTTTCACCATACCACCCTACTCTTAACTAATGCCAATAAAAATAATCAACGGTGAACTGAAAAAGGCACAGCACTAACCTTATAATTTGGCTCACTTCGTTTTGATTAGAAGTCTAGCTTTCTAAGATTTATTTTAGGCCTGACCTCATTTCCTTTAGTTCTCAGCCTGTGGACTTGAACTCATTTTCAAGACAGACTCTCATTTCCTCATCCTAATTTGAAAATAATTCAGGTAACATATAAATAAGAAGAAAATATTATAAGATTAAAACTTTTGTCATTGTTTGGCAAAGTTTTAAAACTCTTACAAAATACTGAAAATATCATGGGGATTGTTGGAACACATATAGTGAAACACTGTTGTTTTATCTATCCATTGTAACTCCTTTAGTAAACTTTACTCACAATCTTTTGGGAATGCTCTTCTCCCAGTCAAACCAAGTGGGTCTGAGGAAATGTCCACACTGTGAGAGAATTAAATAAGATTGTAGATGTTTAGCAACAGATCTAGCATATAGTAAGCTGTCAGTAAAAAGTATATCTTCATCTCTTGTATTCCAAGATGTCTGAAAATCTATGTTAGAATCACAGTCCTATTAGAGAACGAAACTTTATGGTTTTCAACCTTCATGCATCCAAGGGTTAGTACCAGAAGAGATTCTTAGATCCTCAGTCACAGACATGAATTTTACTTGGTTACCTATCAGGTACCCAGTGGATATTCATATGGATGAATAAGAGGTATTTAGCTACCTGTTATCAGAGAATTAAGCCCAACCTTTAAAGAAAAAATTATTCATATCTGCATCTTAGCAGAGAAAATAATAAACAGTAGGTCATGTGTTGGCTTCAAACTATTCTAGCGTCTATTCTGGAGAATAATAGAATATAGGATTAGTAAAGTAAGTAATTATTTGTTTATGTATTTATTAATAAATAAAGCTCAGGAAAGAAGGTATAGCTCAGGGAAGTTAGTTGACTTCTACAAGATCAACAGTAAGTCTGTGACAGAGTCAGGTCTGGAACACAAGCTAGGATGGAAGCTACAGGAAATGTCCTACTATTGGTGGTCACCACACCAAGAAGAAAGGAAGAAAGGAAGTGGCTCAAAGTAGCAGGGCAAGTGAGTGAGATCGAGTATGGGAGATCTAGCACTTAGTTCTTTTCAGAGGAGCTTAGGAGCTGGAACCCACTGAAGTCTAATACCACTATTGGGGTAACACCTCTGAATGAACTCCTTTGTGGCCAAATTTCTGGAAAGAAGACAGACTAGGCTGAGTCTAATAAGACAATATCTCATATGCCATTTCAGAGAATTCAGATACCCTCAATTTCACCCTCATATCCATCACCTGTGTCTAATCCATTTGATGGGCACACAATACTCTTGCTTAATTACTCTGCTCTTGAATCATGTTTACCATTGGCCAATCACTAATCTAAGGCTAAGTTTATAAGTATATTATTCTTTAAAAAGCACTCACAGGAAACCTGTCAGCGATAAAGGCTCTATACTAGGCATTAGGAATTTGCTGAAAAGTGTTTAATCCAACTCCATTTTCCTTGTCCAATCAGAAAAGAGAGTGAGTTATTCAAAAGAAAACTAAACTAACCAGAAGTAACTCTGTATAACCTAATCCCTCCAACCCTTATGTCATAAAGACAAATAAAAGCTCATAAAGAACCTTTGCTTGCTTCAGAACCTTATCAACTTGAGCCAGCTGATAGGGAAAGTAAGTCTTATGGCTGAACTCTTGAACCAGGAAAGGATCAGTCCAAAGTTTCTGTCAGGTGACATGACCTACAAAAGTACTCCCAATCCTTGGCTTATCTTTATGACTGATAAATGATTGCCAGTTATTTGCTCTATAATATATGCTTGGAAACTGCGGTTAAATGGCTGAAACTGTCCCAAGAAAGAGATTTCCTTCTGGAAAAAAAGAAAAAAATCATCCCCGACATGCAAGGTTTAATTAATGAAAAAGTTGCTTAGATGATCAAACTATGGCTTTTTTTTTTTCTGACCCAATGTTTTGTGGTTTGGGAGTTTTTTTTAACAAGCAAAAAAACCTTTAAACAGAAACCAGACTCTTTTATATTCTAATTTTTTTCCACTCCATTATGTTGTAGTAGTCCATAACAAGAATATGACCTCATCAGTTATTTACTCCCATTTTGGGTTTCATATGATGGGTTTCATTGGAAATCCCCATTTATGGGGGAAATTTCTAAACCATAGAGCAGCTCATTTGTTGGGGGAGAGGGGGGTTCTTTATAAATGAAAAAAGTTGAATTGTAATGGAGGAACAGTGAGTGATTTCTCTAAAGGAGAAAGTTTCAGCCTCCCCCTGCTTATTAAGGAAAGCTAGGTTTGAGATCCTAAAACAGGACTATGACCAAACTATGTGAGTATCTCGGGACCTTATGGACTTAGAGCTTAACTAGTTTATAACTTTATGTTTTTAATATATTTTATTGATTTTTTACAGAGAGGAAGGGAGAGGCACAGAGAGTCAGAAACATCGATCAGCTGCCTCCTACACACCTCCTACTGGGGATGTGCCCATAACCACAGTACATGCCCTTGACCAGAATCAAACCTGGGACCTTTCAGTTCGCAGGCCGATGCTCTATCCACTGAGCCAAACCAGTTAGGGCACTAGTTTATAACTTTAGACACCGAGAGCCAACGATAGAGTTAATAACGATACTGAATGACCAAGCAATGTGCATAGACAAGTGTTCAAACAATTAGGGTAATACTCTCTTCCCAAGTGATTTCTTGTCTGAAATACTGAGTTAAATGGAGTACCTACTACATCTAACGAAAGCTGTTCAGTTAAATGCCAACCTCCCTGGCCCATTAGGAGAGGCAATAATGTATTCAAAATGTAGTTTAAGGATAAAGTTACTTTTCAGAAAGTAATCCTAGTAAAAGAAAAAAAAGAGATTGAAGGCACAAGCAAGTAAATACTATATCAGACAAAGTCACAGTAACTTTTTTTAATTGCAGAAATTATTCTAGTTTAAAAAAATAATTTGAAAAAGCAATTATTTTCATAATCAAGAAACCACCAACAACAACAAAAGGTTGGGGGTTGTCTGTGGGTTTCTTTGCTTGTTCTAGTTCACTTTCCTAAGAGCCAGTTTAGCTTCTCAGACCTTGACCCAGTGATAGATTAAAGTCCTTAATCAGAGATATGGAATGCCTTATCTAGTGACACATGTTCTTTCTCTGTCCTTTGAAGCACATATTGTCCCTCCAAAGGAAGTTCACCATGAAACTAACTGACACAGCCAACAAGTACCTCCTAGGAAGAGCCCCCTGAAGACCACACCACAGCACCAAGTCATCCTTTTTAGGAACCAGCAAATTGTATGTGTAGTTACAGGAGAAAGCAGCCTTAGGTCATTGTCCCAAGGCCCTGATGTGGAAGGAACCACCTAGAACATACAAACAACCATTGTGATCCCTGGGACAGGGGTGTGGGCTGTGGGAAAGGAAGCTCAGCATGGAATTTGAGAGCTAGAATTGCAAGGTAAGAGATCTGAGAGCTTCCAGAGGAGTCTGGTTTGTTTGTTTTCCGTCTAGACTGAGTGTGCAAGGACTTAGGAAATATGCTTTAGGTTAGAAGACACCCTGGAGCTGTTTTCTTTCTCCACTTAAGCCCCATGTAATAATGCACATGCCAGTGTCTGCACTCAAAGCTGACTTAACGTCTACAGAAATTCCCTCTCCTTCTCTGCACATCCGATCAGTAACCAAGGATGACTGCCACTACTTTCACTGGGCCTCCTCCACATCTCCCACACTACTCATGTCTTCAGTATTTCAGATTATCTCAATATTTCTCACCTGGATTAGAGCAACTATATTCTAACTGCTCTCCCTGCTGCCAGCTCCTGGTTCAGATTCTATATTGTTTTCTACAGAGCAAGACTGGCCATAGGACTAGCCAGTTTAAAGTTCTTTGGTGGCTTCCAACAGTCTCCTGGTTAAAATTCAAACTATTCTGGTACAGGCTCTGATAGAACAGTTACCTTGGTTCATATCCTATCTTTGCTATTTACCAATGTGATCTTCAATTCTCTGTCTATAAAATGGAATAAGAATAGTTCTTCTTCATAGGTGTGTTGTTAAACTTCAACGAGATACTTCTTTTAAAGAGCTTAGTACTATGCCTAGTAAGCAGTCAAGCCCATAGTTGAGATCAAAGCTCATCATACCCTAGGTCTGTTTTTAATGACTACATTACACTACCTACCGTTATTCCACTTTATTTCCCAAAACACATGTCATAACAGTATTTCTGGTTCCACATACAGAGCCTTGCCACTTTCCTACTCAGAGAACGAATCTATGTCCCATCCCCTTGAACTTGGACATGACCTGTTGACCACCTCAATTAATTAAGTCTGGCACAAGTTAGGCAATGTCATTTCCTAGGCGGGGTCAGAAGAGGCAATATACCTACTGTATGGCAATCTCGTGTGCAGCATGCACCTTAGGAGACCTAAGCTTCTGTATGAGAAGTTCAGCTCCATTAAGCTACCACGTTTGAGAGGCCATGAGAACAGATCACCGAAAGCTAGAAATGCATGAGGGCTCCAGGTGCCCAGCCATCCTTCACACAGGCCCCCAGTCACTTCGGGGAGTGGAAAGGAGCTGACCCCACCCACCCTGCCCACATTGCAGATGTGTGAGCAAAATAAGTGATCGTGGTTATTGCAGTCACTAAGTTTGGGAGTGTTTTGTTATTGCCTAATGAGAAACCAGAACACCCACATAACCCTCCAAATCTATTTACTCACTTTCATTTCCCCTTGACAACACACCTTCCATGGCCTTCACATATGTTTTTATGCTTAAAAATCGCCACCAGCACAAACATGCCCTCATGTAAAGCATTACTTTGCTTTCAAGAGCCATTGCAGGTAGTTCTTGTTGTGGCTTTTAGTCATTGTTACTCATTGTTGTAGTTTTAATCATCTTTCCCCAAATCTGGAAATGCGTGGCTAAGGACCCAAATTTCAAGTCAAAATGTTTGGGCTTAAGGTTTTTGTTGTTGTTCACTACTTCCAGGCTGTTTAGGACTTTATCTCCCCAGATTTTCTGTTCCTCCAAAGACAGAGTAATAGCCAAACCCTTATCTGAGTATTGTAGATATTCATTTATAACTCATAGCAAAGTTCCTGGTATCTAATGAGTTCAATGCATGTTGCTGTTATTAGAGTGCTAATTTTATTGCATCACAATTATCAGCTTCCTTTTCTGAACAAGAACTGTGTATCCTCAATGCTTGGGACCTCAGATATGCAAAAACAGTTTTGTTAAATGAATAAATAAAGAACAAACAAACAAATGGATGGGTGAATGGGTGGGCAGGTATAATCTAGCTTCTCTTCAACTCCTATATCAAACATGTAGGAGAGGTAGGACAATAGAGATCTCCAGTCTTAATGGAAGCAGCTCTGGTGCTGGCTGCATACTTTTCTTCATGACAGGTCCAGTTCTCTCTTGCCCTAGTAGTTCTATAATACCACAGCCATTATTTCTGACACTCCCTCATTCCCAAAGCCATGCGGAGAGCATCCTCACTTGGCTGAGTAAGCACTTTTGCTCCTGACAATCCAAACCATGTGGTAGGACTGTGAGGAGAGCTAGTGCCAAAATCCGATGGCTTCCTCTACAGATTCCTTTTCTAACCACGCTATAGCATGCTATCTAGATGCCTGACCTTGCCAAGTAAAACCCAGTTAATCGTTTACAATGTCAGCCTTCTTTATGGACTCTAAGATATGGCAATGTCATATGGTGGCAGTGCTGTAGAAGGGACTCTGCTCTTACTGGCAAGCAACTTTATGCTGCACTAAGCAAATAATTTACCCTTCTTGCCTCATGCATGATATTTCCCCACTGATTTCTGCTCAATACAAGAGACATTATTAAACAGCAATACAACCTTGCTTAATAAGGTGATAATATATATTCTACACCTACTTTTTATTTTCATCATAGAATTTACATAAAATTCTATGTCACAGCATGTTGCATATTTATCCATAAAATTCTCATTATAACAGCTAATAACCTATGGATATGATTGCTAAGTGCCAGCAGTTGCCGTTGCAACACAATGTTCTACCACGATATCAATGTTGTTCTAGTACATATTAATTTCAATGTTAAAATAAAACAACATTGGGTTCCAACAACAAAGGGGTCTGTCAGTGCCCTGTTATGCCCTCTTGCCTCAGCACAAAAGAAAAAGTTTAAATATTTTTAAATGAGTAAAATCCAGAGCGTTGGCTGTACATACTCCTAAATCATTTCCCAAGAAAATATGAAGTTAATGTAATTATTGCTGTTACTCTTGTAGATTCCATGCTTCTCATAAGTGTAATCATTTCTGCATTCTTTCTCTGCTTGAAGGTCAGAGAATGCTGAGGGTTAGCAAGATTTCTGAGGCGTGGCACCACCTTCTCTGATTGGGCAGCAGCTCTCGAACGATGTGGGCCTTTTGCAGTTGACTCACCAGAGGGCAGCAGCTTTGCAGCTTGATGTCAGCCTGCAAGAATGTCAGACACTTCTCTCTGCCAGCTGCTGCACCGCCCTCCCCCCCACGCCAACCCCAGCAGTAGCCCAGAATTAAGCAAAGCTGTTTGGGTTAGCCTCTGACCAGCCTCCTGGCTGGGCTTCTTGCTGTCCTGGTTACCAGCTCCAGTAAAAAAATCCCCAAAAGATCTCAGCAGCAACACTAAGCTCTTCCAACTATGTGTCTCTGGGGATACCCAATATAACTGACCAATAAAGGTTTGGATATTTGGGGGAGTGTGTATGGTTTTCTGGGTGCCCCTCTGCAACATACACACCACACACACTCTCTCTCTCTCTCTCTCTCTCTCTCTCTCTCTCTCTCTCTCTCTCCTTCTCTAAAACACCAGAATGCGTTAAGAAATATTTAAATAAGCACTAGCAAAATTTCTAAGTTCTAAATGGATTGTATGCTATTTGTTCTCCCGGTATTGGATCTGCCTCAGTTTCCCCCACATTTCTGACTGTTCCAACTGAAGTCTCAGATGGGAGCTAAGACTATTCCTGGGGTCCTTTCTGCTGTAACAGTCTATGATCCCATGAATTTAGACAACTGGGAGTTTCTGAGAGGAATGGCTTCCTGATGCTCATGAGGCGTGGCAGAGAGGCCTGCCCCACAGTAGCTAGTCCTAGCTCTGTGCGGACCGATTTTTATATATTACTTAGTTTCCCCTCGCTTCTAGTCTCTTCAGCATCTGTTCTTTTAGCAGTTTTGGTTTAGTTTTAAATTTTAGTCTTAGTTTAGTCTCAGTTTTCACCTTTTAGATGGTTCGTTTGGCTTTAGGCAACTGCAAGCAGTAAGCAGGTGGTAGCTTGTAGACCCAGTTAAGGTAAAATCATGGTCAAGGTCAAGCAAGCAATTAAACCAATATAGGTAAGCCAAGGTGAAGTTGATGAATCACAGAAACTAAGCCTGCCCTAATTGAACTTGCTAAAGTGTGAAGATGCCAGGGTTTAAGGCTGTTTGGTTCTCTCGGTACCCTAAGACTCAAGGCACACTTGCTCTTTCTGATCTTGCCCCTGTTCTGTTTCTTTATCCTGATGATTGGTAGCAGCCTCACCTCATTCTGTTTGAGTCTCCTTCAGGATTCTCCAGTTTGGTTACTCCAGTTTGTAGTAGGCTAAATTGTGGCCTTAAAAAGATATGCCCATGTCTTCATCCCCAGAACCTGGGAATGTGGCCTTATTTGGGAAAAATTAAGGATCTGGAAATGAGATCATCGTGGATGGCCCAGGTGAGCCCTAAGTCCAATGAGTTTCCTTATAAGAAACACAGAGAGGAGGGACGCAGGGAGAAGAGGACAAGGCCATATAGAGACGGAGACAGAAGTGGAGTGATGTCACCACCAGCCAAGAAACCCTGGGAGCCATCAGAAGCTGGGAAGGATGAGGAATGGGTTCTCCTCTCGATTCTCTGCTGACAGCACATCGCTTGCCAACATTTTCATGTTAGACTTCCTGCTCAGAACTATGAATACGTTTCTGTTGTTTTAAAGGAACCAGTGTTGGTAATTTATTAAGGTAGCCATTGGAAACTAATACAGTTACAAGCTCAAATGCCTTCTAGTTTCAAGGAACCCAATGGAAACAGACCAGAAACTACGTACACTTTTAAATAGGTAACAAGAGAGTTACTCATCTTCTGAGCAGTTCTCAACCTTTGGGTCATGACCCCTTTGGCAGTTGAACGACCCTTTCACAAGAGTCGCCTAAGACCATCCTGCATATCAGATATTTATATTACGATTCATAACAGTAGCAACATCACAGTTACGAAGTAGCAACGAAAATAATTTTAGGGTTGGAGTCACAACATGAGGAACTGTATTTAAAGGGCCCAGAAGGTTGAGAACCACTGCCTTATAGGAATCATACAGTAATGAACTGAGCACACAATCTAGATAGGGAAATTCTGGATTTAGCATCTCATATTATTTTTCATTCCTAAAACCGGTCATTTCAATGGCTGGCAAACAACAGAAAGTGCAAGTGGTCTGAAGCAAATGAGAGAACAAATGTCCTAACCAAAGAAGTATCCATCAACCAGACCAATAATTGTTACCATGTGAAAACAAGCCCAGCATGGCCACATCTTCCCACTTTTATTGGATCTTTACTTAAAGTCTCCTGCATTTTCAGTGTTGGCTCAGAGAACAACCAGGCAAACTGCACTCTGTGGGCCCAATCAAACGTGTTTGAGAGCTGAATTGTAACCACAAGTGGCCAGTTGCAGTGTCTGGAGCCAACTGACCCTCCTAACAGTATCTAAGGTATGTGCCACGGAGAGTTCATGAAACAACCAAGAGCAGAGCCTTGTTTCCTTGTTTTCCACATACTTAACCTGCTCTGCCAGCCCAGGATACTTTCACTCAAAGTCCCTCCTTCCCTGGTGTAGGCAGCGAGAAACCGTTTGTTAGGACCTGAGTTAGTGTGCCTGCCTCTTCCTTTTCAGCCTCTCCTCTTAGTTTCTCTAAGGCAGCTTAATTTAGACGCTGACCATTTAGTATCTAGAAGAAGGTGTGTGTGTGTGTGTGTGTGTGTGTGTGTGTGTGTGTGTGTGTCCATTATGTCAAAGCAACGGTGTCAGCGGGGCCATTTCTGGACAGACTGGGACGTGCGGTCTCCCTGCCCATCGGGATGAAGCTTCCTCTGTTCTGTGAAATGCATTTCACTTTTCTAGACCTTTCATAAATGATCTCATGGAAGAATTCTGACAATAGCTAGGGTAGGAATGGGGATTGACTAAATAGGGAATGAGGGATCTTATTGAGGAAAATGTCCTAAAACTATTGTGACAATGGTAACACCACTCAGTAAATTTATTAGAAATCAGTGGGTCGTGCACTTAAAATGGGTGAGTTTATGGTATGTAAAGTGTACCTCAAAAGTTGTTTTAAAAATTATAGTTAATCATTAAAAGAATAAAACTAGACCCATAACACATTCTCTCTCGCTTATCCCATAAACACTAGTCAACAAATTTGTCAACTGTTCATATAAAATGTGTAAAGTGTGCCTCAAAGTTGTTTTAAAAATTAAAGTTAATCATTAAAAGAATAAAACTAGATCCATAACACTTTCTCTCTTGCTTATCCCATAAACAGTAGTCAACAAATTTGTCAACTGTTCATATAAAATACCATTTTTTAATCTTTTTACATATTTCAAGTGTATAATACTTAATTCAAACATAACATGTACAAAATAGAACACAATGAAAAATTTTCCTCCCTCTTCTCTCCCTTAGGCACCCAACTCCCCTTCCCTGAAAACAATGTTGTCAGTTTCTTGTGTATCATTCTAGAGACATTTTATGCATCTCCAGAATGGTTCCTGTGTTTATGTATTCTATCCCCCAACCACACACACCTTTTTCTCTTTAACTTGTAACATATTATACACAGTGTTCTGCAATCATTTTTTACTTAGTAATCTACATCATATCAGAATTCAAATAGTGCTCAGATCTTTTTATCTTTACTGTCCCACTGCCAGAGAACTCATTGGACCCTCAGCACCTCTTGCCTGGACCATTTTGTGTAATTTGAGATGCCATCTGTTATAAGATTCACTGGTCTTTGGGGGTCTTTAAGAGAGAAAACTGTTGCCTATTAGATTATTATAACATGCCATTGATTGTAAGATGCATCCTATTTTCATTTAAAAACAACAACACTAACGCTAAACAGTGCATTTACCTGTGTGTATGTATTCTATCCCCCAACCACACACACATTTTCCTCTTTAACTTGTAAATATTATACATGGTGTTCTGCAATCTTTTTTTACTTAGTAATCTACATCATATCAGAATTCAAATAGTGCTCAGATCTTTTTATCTTTACTGTCCCACTGCCAGAGAACTCATTGGATCCTAAGTACCTCTTGCCCAGACCATTTTGTGTAATTTGAGATGCCATCTGTTATAAGATTCACTGGTCTTTGGGGGTCTTTAAGAGAGAAAACTGTTGCCTATTAGATTATTATAACATGCCATTGATTGTAAGATGCATCCTATTTTCATTTAAAAACAACAACACTAACGCTAAACAGTGCATTTATGTGTACAAAGATACAAACAGTAAGTATGACCTTGTGCCGGCCAGTTCTCCAACCTCCAACCTCGCTTCTTTTTAATTCAGTTTCCTGCCAGTCATTTTTCTAAGCTCTGGGTTTAACCTTTTCATGCCTCTACTTTAAATCCTTTATGGTCTCCCGTTGCTACCGGAGGAAGTCCAAATAACTGAGTGTGATCACGAGACCCTGCCCTTTTCTGGCCCTCTTCCTCTCCACTAACCTATGCTCTAGACATGCCCAACTATTGACTATTTCTCAAAAACGTAGTGCTCTTTCAAAACCTTCTGCTTTTGTACATGTTGTTCCCTCTGCCTAGAATACACTTGACCTCTTTCTTCCTAGCTAAATACCATTTGTTCTCCAAGACTCATCTCTGGGAAAACTGCCATGAACTTCCCAAGTTCAGTGAAATATCCTCTCTCTACTGCCACTCTCACTGTGCTTAATTCCATCAAAAGCACTTCTTGTCTCATATTAGGCTCGCATTTCCTTGCCTGTCCTCACTACTCTTATTTGCATCACAAGGGTTTGCCAGGGTGCCTCGTTTATGGTAAGCATTCAGTGTTTATTGAAGAAATGTGTACTTTGGCCCTAGATGTAATCTGCAATCATGGAGGTGTGGTCAGCTCGGTGTAGGGGGAAGTACACTAGGTCTGAAATCAGGATGCCAGCTATGGGCCCTGACACCTCTGCCCCTCTGGTCTCAGTTTGGTCAGTTAATGTTTCCAAGACTAGGTTCCCTCACTTGAAAACATGGGCAGTGGTACCTGCCTGCCTACAGGGCTGCAGGGATTCAACGAGGGGAGCGTCCGAAGTAACCGGCATGGAGAAGGTGCTCTGAACAAGGCGGCTTCCATCAGAGTGGCTGGGACACCCTACGCTGGTGAGCAGGGTTCATGTGCCCTGGAAAAACAGACACCACTGACACATGCTGTAATACCAACTAGACTTTGGTTTCCTGTTTTCATTTCAGTTTTCACATTTGAGAAATCAAGTTGATGGGGGGAAAAAAAACCCACACATATACACTCAATTCTTGCTCATACCATTATCCCCAAATCCTGTAGGCAATCAATCACCTTTAATGGTTTCTTTTAGACCCTTCCCATGTTATATATTTTTTAAAATATATTTTATTGATTTTTCACAGAGAGGGAGGGAGAGGGATAGAGAGTTAGAAACATCAATGAGAGAGGAACATCGATCAGCTGCGTCCTGCACACCTCCCATTGGGGATGTGCCTGCAACCAAGGCAGAATCACCCTTGGCCAGAATCGAACCTGGGACCCTTCAGTCTGCAGGCCGACGCTCTCTCCACTGAGCCAAACCGGTTAGGGCCCCATGTTATATTTTTAACACAAACACAAGTACATAAATACATATCTCATTCCCTTTGTTACACAACATGTACAATATTTTTTTCATGGTATATCCATATGCGTATTTCTGAATATCGCTTTTTTCAGGGGCTTTGTGACCTTCCGAGTTTGGCCAGAAGAATTCCAATCAAGTAGACAAGGATGTGGAAAGAGGTTTTAGTTACTGCTTCTCATCACAACTCTGACTCTCAGGAAAGGTAAAAGCTTTGACCCATAGCCTCAGCTCCTTCTTCGGGGAGCCACAGAGGAACAGCATCCCTGAAACAATGAAAGACCTAAAAGTCACAGCAGGCCGCAGGGGAAGAAATCTGCACTGGGGCAGAGGGCAGTGCCGATCCCAGCAGCATGAAGTCAGAAGAATGCCGCGAACAGCTCCAACGCTCAGACTCCGAAGTCTTCAGCACCACTGTCTCCTGCATGTTTTCACCATATGAGTGAGACGCTCCCTAGTGAGCCTTCCCCCTTAAAAGAAAAGATTATTTTCAAAGTTGCACACAGGTTCTATTTAGGGGCTGCTCTGGTATAGAACAAGATCTGTTTTTTATTTAATACTAATTTATTGGGCTAGTATTTAAAAAGATTAACCATTGTATGTGCTGGCAGAGTCGCAGGAAAACTGGAATTTTCATTACTGTAGGTGGGTGGGAAGGCAAAGGAAATGACCATTTTAGATCACAGTTCCACATATCTTACAATGCAAATCATTCGCCTAAACAACAGCAGTTTGATTAGTAAAACATACATCTGGATAATGAACTGAACGCAACATGCCCAGCAGATTTATTTATAATACCCCAAACCTGGAAATAACCAAAATCATAGACAGATAAATAAAGTAGTAATTCACAGTACACAATGCTACACAGCAATGAAACAATGATCTATTCACATAAGCATTTGTGTTGAATCTCAACATAACTATGTAGTGTGAAGGAAACCAGTATCGGTGAAAGACTACACACCTTCTAGTGCATATCAAATCATGAAAAACTGGAGATCCCTCGGCGTGGCCTGTGGGCATCGGGCGGAAACTGGCAGTCCAAAGCCGCCTGCCGCTCCCTCTCATCCGGGCCCCGCTGCGCATGCCGGCCAGTCCTGAAGATCTGCTTTTTTTAAGGCTTGTCTTTAGACATGAACATTTCCTTATGTGTTCAGAAATCAAGAGTTGGTAGTATAAGGAGGTAGGTGGGGCTTTATAAATAGCTATTATTCTTTCTCTTTCGTTGATCACATAAATGATAAAGTAACAAATACAAGGCTATTAAAAGCTTGTTGAAATGCCCGGTCGACGTGGCTCAGTGGTTTAGCACAGACCAATGAAACAGGAGGTCACAAGTTTAATTCCTGATCCAGGCACGTGCCCCAGTTGTGGGTTCAATCACCAGTAGGGGACATGCAGGAGGCAGCCATCAGTGATTCTTTCTCATCATTGTTGTTTCTATCTCTCTCTCCTGTTCCTTTCCTTTCTCTGAAATCAATAAAATAAAATTTCTTTTTTAAAGTTTGGTAAAATGTGGATATTCAAATAATATACCTTTGTTTTATTGGCAAGTTTAATCATGACCCAGGTTGCCCATGTCCTCTCCCCACTTCTCCGATTTTTTCCTCAGGCATCCATTACTGGAGTTGGTGGTCTGACATTCTTCAAACTCTCTCATATGAATGGCCCCAATGTAATCGCTATGCTCCCCACTTCCAAATCCCTGACTGCCCATTGCCTTTACTGAAGATCTCCACATGGACAGGAAAACAGACTAATTAGGAGAAGTCTAATGAGTCAGTTGGCACAAATAGCAGATTCACCATCTTATGCCCAGGAAATCACTGTCGCTCTGTCTCCATCAGTCATGTGTACTTACCTCAGAAAAGTTGGCAGGAAGATAAGAACGGGCTGGGAAAGAGAACAGAAACTCCTAATGGTCTTCATGGTGTGTTTCTAATCACAAAAGCCCAGAGACACGGAGGCCTCCGTCCGCTTTCTATACCATACCAGCCACAAACAGTGCAAACCCAGCAACAAAGAAAAATAAGTGCAGGTATCTATGGGAACGAGTAAACAAAGGCACTGAATCCAACACAATTAATGGGGACAAGGACCATTAATAAGGCAATCAAGTGGAACCCATTAAGAGCTTATTTCTCAACTCACTATAAAGATATTGACACACACATCCCCAGTGGGAGATGTGCAGGAGGCAGCTGTTTGATGTTTCTCTCTCATCGATGTTTCTAACTCTCTATTTCTCTCCCTTCCTCTCTGTAAAAATTCAATAAAATATATTTAAAAAAAAAAGATATTGACACAATGTATTTATTTGGTATCTGAGCCAGAATAATAGTATAGTCTGATGAATGAGCTGGAGATGATGAGGTGGAGAAGAGCAGTGGGATTAAGACATGCAAACGCACTAAATCTCTACATCATGAAGTAACGGCAATTTTATAGCCCCAGATAGTTCTATGTGAGTGGATACAGAGACAGGGCCAGCGTCATGGTAAGACCAGGTGAGGCTGGAGAAATGGCCAGAGCCAAATGATGAAGGACTTTGTGAGGTCATGCTGTGAATTTTAGGTTTTATGTGAAAGGCCCTCATGGGAGCCACTGCAGGATTTTAAACAGGGAATAACAGGAGCATATTTAAGTTGTAGGAGGGCACTCATATATGTAGATAATGGATTTGAGTGCTGTTTCCATAGCGCCTACCATACTATACTGTAATAGGCATCCATCTGTCCCCACACTAAACTGTAACCTAATGAGGACAGCATGGCTGCTTTCTCATTATATCTAGTGTATGCATAGCACATATTTAGTCATTAATGAATGAATAGATGGATGGTGGATATTCAATCTCATTCATCTTTCTGCCTCTAATGCTTATATAGTACTTAGTACAAAAGTAATTGATAAGGGTCTGTTGAATAAATTAATGAATGCAGACTTCTGCCTCACTCTCCACACTTATTTCCCAGCATTCTCCAAGAATCATCTATATACATAAAAGGCTAAGTGACCAACCATACATCTGTCTGACCGTCCAACCAACCAGCCAGTACATATGACGTGAACTGGCAATTTAAAAATAAATGTTGACTTGCACATGTGCGATATATATAAAGCTCTCGCTGGTGCCAAATGCATGTGACCAACCAGCCGGTACATATGACACGCACTGGCAATTTAATTTTGTATTTTAATTTTATAATACTATATTGTATATACAATTTTGACATGTAATTTTTTGCAGTAATATAATTACTGCACGAATCTTTCTTCTAATTAATTTCCTTTCAATGTGCATGAATTTGTGCATGGGGCCACTAGTGGTCCTATAACAATAAATCTGTGTAGTGTATCTAAATTCCCTTCATTGTTTGCTTCTCATAGGCTATTCCCTCTGATTGGAATTCCCTACATTTATCTCCCTCCTATCATGTGAATTCTAATTATCTCAACTCGCAGTTCAGATTTTGGTATTATAAAATCTCCCACTTGGGGAGAGCCTATTGTAATATCAACACCTCCCACCACCCTGTTAATTCCTCTTGACCCACTAACTTCTTGCCTCTCATTTATATAATTTTAGTTACATGCCTAAAAATTTGTATTATAATTTATTAATTATGTACGACTCTAGATTTTGAGCTTCTAGGGGACAGGATAGATGCTTCCTTATCACCCATCCTAGGCCTAGGCCTTGATCATAAAGGACACTCAAATAATGTGTTTTTGAATGTTACTTGTCTATTTTTTAAAACTATTTATGTTTTATAACTTCTGGAGTTGGTTAGTGTCATGGTTTACTCTCCAATGTGTTACGCTGTATTTTGTGTCCTAAAGACATTTAATGCTGTCTTCAACATGTGCCCCGGAGTTGGTGAATAATTCTGTGTCCATAGCAAGCATTGCCTTTGTGATTTCTTCTCTGGCCTCTCAGCTTTCCTGCGGACTGAAGAGTCCTAAGTCTGAAGAGGTAGCCCCTTAATAATCATTCTTCCCCTCAGATCCTATCTTTATTCAAATTATCCTGCAGTGTGCTTACAGAGGCCAGAACCACACAGTATTCTAGGCACAAATGCAAGCCTCCTATCATTGTACAGATGGAAGGTTATGCATTTGTATTTCATTTTCAGAATGTTTCCAGTAGTGGTTATGATTTTATTGGCTTTCAAAGAAAAAGCAGTAGATTGAATCAGAATCTTTGCAATGACCTCTGAGTCTCCTTTTCATCTACAGTAACTCAAAAGCCCAGTGCAGTGCCCCTCCCCTGCTGCCCCCCACACTCCCTCCCCAATGTCTTTGTCTCTGATTGAGGTAATGGCCACCTACCACTCTTTGCAAGGGTTCTTCCAACCCTGGTTACCAGTGTTCTGTTCAACAAGAGATTGTGTACAGCTCACTCCTTTCCATTAGAATATGAGAGAAGAACTAGAAATAACTGGTTCTCTTTCAGTTTTCCATAAAAGCAATCTTTTTCCATTTTGCTAATGTGGAAATTAGCAAATTAATCTACTTTCAAGGTTTAAAAATAATAATTATTATTATTGCTGTTAATACTACTAGAGTACTATATGTAAGTCAGGCACTCTTCTAAGTTATGTATATTATATACATATAGCCATTTAACCCTCACAAAATCCCTATGCCATCTATACTGTTATTATTCCTATTTCACAAATGAAAAAACGAAGGCACAGAGAAATTGAGTAATTTCCAAGATTAAAATGTGACAGGGTAGAGATTTCAACCTATGCAGCCTAGAGCTGGGGTTTGGTGGACAAGGACGGAAAGAGACAAGACAGAGTTTTTACTGAGTCTTTCCATTATCAGCAGCAAATTTGGGTATTTAACTTGCTGGGCCTCAGTTTTGACATCTGTAATGTGAAAATAGAAATGCCCCCAGGAGGTTGGTTGACAGTAGTAAATATAAGCATGCATGTAAAGTACCTAGCTGACTGAAAGTGCTTAATGAATACTTCTCTCTCCTCTCCCCCCATTAGTTCTCTATTTTCAGATTATAACCATCATTTCGAGCTACCATTAGAAACCAGTCGGTTTACCTCCCAGCCCTGTCCTGCACCAGCTGCATGAACTGAAGCCCCCGTTTCCTTTAAGTGTAAGCTGGCAATCATAAAACCATCATAGGTTTAAATGAGATCATGTTTGAAAGGCAATTAACCCAGTGCCTAGCATATGGTAAATACTCAATAAATGACAGCAGCTATAATGATGGTGGTGATAAGAAAGAGGAGGGGTTTATGAAGGATGACAATGATGATGTTTTCAGCTTAATTCTCTCTTCTCACCTAAAAAAAACAAAAAACAAAAAAAAAACCAACAACAACAACAAAAAAAACCCCTGCCATCTGTCTTCCTGGGCTATATGAAGTGGAAAAGCTCACTGCAGAAAACTTAGCAGGTAGAATGGGCTGGGAAAGAGAACAGAAACTCCTAATGGTCTTCCATGATGATAGAAGCACAGGATTGTGTCTGACCATGTAAGCCCAGAGGCATGTAAGCATGCATCAGCTCTCTATACTATACAAGCCACAGATACTGCAAACCCAGCAGGCAAAGAAAAACAAGTGCAGGGAGCTATGGGACTGAGCAAACAAAGGCACTGAATCCAACACAGTAGGGGAGCAAAAAACTATTTGAATCCCCAGAGACTATCTTCAAGCACTACAGTCTCAACCTTCTAGTGCATAAAATTATCTGGAACATTTATTAAAATTTCAGATAGCAGGGAACCACTCAGAGACCCAGAGTTGGTAGCCCCGATCACACTAAAAAACACTGCCCTGTGATTAAATCAGCATACAGTGTGTGGCCAAAGGTAGGTTTACAGTTATGAGTACATGAAACAGTTTAGTTTTATATTATTATTTATTAATTCTTGAATTATTTTTCCATATGAACAACTGTAAGCCTACCTTTGCTCCACTGTGTATTTATTGCCTTGAACCAAGATTATTCCTAAGAACCTAAATGAGATTTTTAGTGGGATTTAAGGTCAAGTATTGCTTTAAGGAGATTATCTATTGAAATAATACTTACCACTGTATGCCAACTCAAAGCGTTTGTTCAAATATCACACAGTTTAGTTCTTGAGAATACAATAAAAAATGAGACAGACACTCCTTTGACAAATATATTTGTGTACATATATATATATATACATAGATATGTACACTAGTATATACACATGTGACCATTGATCTCAGCAGTCTAAAGTATCACCTTTACTGATCTTAAAATTTTTTTGAGATATTTGATAATTTTTAGACATCTCTCACCAAACCTTTAGACAACTTGAAACTAAAGGAAAATTGCAGGTGGTTCTTAATATAAACCAGCAACTACACTTGGAGACAATAAACATCTCACCTTTTATGAGGTATTTTCAGTATTTTTCTAACATTTGTTACATAAAGAGTTGGATCAGATGAATATCACCAATTCTAGATCTCCTCTTCAGCATTACTTTGATCAAGTTTTTTAAAAATCAAGCATTATTTCCAATGTTTAGCAATAATATATTTTAATTTAACCATTTATGAACATTTGAAATCAACCATTGGCTCAGACTGATGCCAAATTTAAAGAAAATAAATTTCAGAAGCTTAGTTATTTATGAGTTTCCTAATTTCATAGCTCATTAAAATTTGTTCCAAAAATTATTCTGGGTCTTATTACATATTTCATGTCTTAGTCCTACAGTTGAATGTTTTTAATATTATCTTTTGAAATTAGAGATTTAAATGGTCTATTTCATCTTGCTACTACTCATCCTATCCCTTTTAAAGGAAGAGTTACTTGTCTGAAAGAAAGTGTGGGGATGTTTGTGAGCTGTCATAAATTAAAATCATGTGATATCTCTGCTCAGGTGACAATCTAAGAAACAGGTGTCTTAATAATAATAATTGGGTTTCTGGGGGTGGGCGGGGGGTGGGTTGGTTTGACATGCAGATGTGTGGTACGCCCCTGTTGCTGATACATCCAGACACTTGACTTTAGACAAAGGCAATCCAAAGTTCCTAGTCATTTTGTTTAGTTTAGCTAAGGAACCCTTGGAAACTCCACCCAGGCCTGGAGTCTGCTTGCCCAAGGAGAATTTTACTAGGTACATTTAGTGGTATTTCAAAGTCCACAAGGATAACTTTATAGGGTCGGCTGATTTTCTTTTTATAGAGTTTGACCTCATTTCTTGAAACCTCCTGGAAGACAAGGTAAGTGTAACTTATGACTACTCAAAGTAGATGTTGAGGGGAAAGTAATTCTCTAGTTTAGTGCATTTAAATCAACACACTACTCTTACTCATTTGTAGACATATTCAAAAAGCAAGTTTTGCACTCAACCGCAGTTCGCACTGAACTGAATCACACAGTGAACTATAGGAAGTTGACTGTAAAATATAGAGCATGTTGAGGGTCCATGCACTTTCTAATGGTCTGTGAGAAATGTGTATGTGTGCACAACTGTTCATTTTCCTGATGGAAGAATCATAGTTTTCCAAAAATTCTCAATGGGGCCTATGATTCCAAAAAGTTAAAAACAACTAACATGGAGAGAATAATGAATGAATATTTGGCTGCCCTAATATCACAGATATTAAAACATTGCTTCAAAGATTGGCTTCAGTGACCTTTCATAATCACATCAATCAAAGGCTGATTCTTAAGCCTTTCTCCTCAAGGATACCTGAGTCTCACTCCAGGAGGCCTTGCTCAGGAGGCCAGGCCCTTGGAAAGGCTCTCTGACTAGGTCAGTTCTAGGAGCAATCAGAATACTGGTAGAACACCAGATGGTTTTAGATGGCAGAGCTCTGATATCCCCCTTGAGATTCTCTTTTAGTTCTTAATATGACAAGCCAATAGTCCCCATTGGTGTTGGGTTTATGTTACCACTTCTGTCACACTTCCTTGTCTCCCCTTTCAACAGAGAGCAAAGCTCAAGCTCAGTCTTCGTAGGCAACTCTACATGGTACGAATTTTATAACATTACTTTTTTCATGGCATTTCTTTTTATGATTATCTTCTATTTAAGGCAAATTCTATTCATTTTCAATTTATAGTTAATAAAAAAAATTATTTTTAATAAATGCATTTCATTTTTAAAAAGAGAGACAACTTAAAGAAAAATATTTGTATTGGTACAGATGATACAAGGATATGACAAAATCATAAAAGTGCTATGTAAATTATAGAAAATTGGAAAGCACCAGACTAAATAATTGCTAATCAAGTCATGCTTTTATTTTTTAAAAGATTGGCAGTCTTTTGGAAAATATAATTTATTTAGGACAAATCTTACAACCAACAATAGAAATTTCTACCAAGCATTTCTGAAAAAATAAGTACAAATTGTGAGAATGGCTTTAACATGGATTTATTACTTAGGGTGCTTTCAGATGCTATAATAGAAAACACAACTAAAAGTATCTTAAACAATAAAGATTCTCTCCTGATGGTACCAGTAGATTCAGTCAGTGACTCAATCACATCAAGAGCCCAGGTTCTTGCCATATTGTCCTCTGCTATTCTGAGCATGTCAGTTTTGTCTTCCAATTTGTATCCTGCTGATCTCAAGATAACTTCCATGACACCAACTCCTCGGCCAACAATGACTAGATTCAGGAAAGTATGAACCACTATATTTTGTTCCTTTTAAGAGCAAGGGAAACTTACCCCCAAATGTTTTCATATTTGCCTTCACATGTCATAATCAAGGTTGCACCTCATGCCTACATTAAATCAGACATTGGCAAAAAAAAAAAAAAAAAGGAATTGCCATAGCTTAATTCCTATTCCCCCATAGAGGCCAGGGAGGGACCAATGAAGACCATGGGTCTAAATAACTGGACAATAATTGGGGTTCTCTTGGCAAAGAAGTAAGGAAAGAATGACCATTGAGTAGGAACCACACTGTTTACCATGAGCTTTCATTAACACAAGATTTTAGCAAATCTGAGAGTTGCAGAAAGGTTAAGGCTAATGTTGGAGAAAAATTTTATTTCAGTGTCAACAATAAGTAATAAAAACCTGGGCTCTATTGACAAGATGTGTACAGAAGATGGTAGCTTAAAAACACAGCTTTTTTACGAGTCTTAAAAAAAACCTCCCAAAAGAATTATCTCGGGGATTTAAAAAGCATTGGTTAGCCAGTAATCATTCTCACCTATCCCACCCCACTCAGATCTTGTGGGGAAAAAAAATAGACAAGGACAATCCCAGGGCAATAAAAAAAAGTGGTGGTAGTAGTGATGGTGGTGGTAGTGGTGGCAGTTTTTAAGAATTTGATACTTTTTAAAAGATGTAGAATAGTCATCATGGAGGGAAGAACATTATTAAACTTTGTTAGACTTTTGTTGTTGTTGTTAATTTTGACTTACATGTGGACTAGTTCAAGGGCATCTTTATCTTACCTGTGCATAGGGCTGTAATGGGTGGGGGTTTATTTGCATTATTTTAAGAGAGAGGAAGGGAAAGACAGAGAAACATTGCTGTGAGAGAGGAACATTGATCAGTTGCCTCCGCTATGCACCCCAACCGGGGACAGAACCTACATTCCAGTTATGTGCCCTGACCAGGAATTGAACCCATGACCTTTCAGTGTCCTGGACATTGCTCCAGCCAACTAAGCCACACTGGCTAAGGAGGGCTTGTAATGTTTTAATCTGGCCCTGAAAGGTAACTTTAGCGCCAGTAAATGAGATGGGATATAAACCTTCAATTCACCTTTCTCAAGTTATTTGTGTTGTAACTGCTTTCTAAGCATAATTCTTGGCTTTATTCTCCACTCCAGAAGGAATGGAAACAAATAACTGCCTGAGTCATGATCTGGACTGAGTCATTAGGAGACAGGAAAGGCCACTCAACAAATACTAAAATATTGATTGAGCACCTAAGGGGAGCCAAGTTCTTTGTATTTATTCTGATTTTCATCACAACAATAACTCTACCATACAGGCATTTTCATTCTGATTTTAAAGATGCAAAATTGAGAGCTAAAGAAAGGGAGTGGATCACTAAAGTTTACGAAGCTAGTAAACAGTGGAACAAAGATTTGAACTTAGGTCTTTCTGCCCCCAAATCCCATGTTCTTTGCATTGAACTATCCTGTCTTCTGAGGGTCTGTGTAGCCAAATACCAAAGAGCAATATGAAGAGATTATGAAATGGGATGGATTCAAGGAACAGGAGAAGAGATGTGAAGGAATAGAAAAAAGTCAAAACCAAATCTAGGCAACAAATAGATAGTTAGTACCACCTAAGTGCCACACGTGGAATAGAAAAGAGACTGGGATACCTGTCTAGACATGGTAGGGGAGGGAGGGAGGTCAAGAATCAATACTGACTCAAAGATCATTTGAAATCTAAGGGGAGGGGCTTTTTAAATGTTCCTTGGTGTAGCGCCAGAACAGGGAATAGGTGTGGCTTAGACTTGGAGATAAATTGGCACACCTGTGGAATGAGGAATTCACTTGGCAGGGTGGGGGTGGGGAAAACTTGCTTTATGGTAAGGTTGTCTTTTCACATCTAGGTGGAATGTCACTTACCTTACACTTATACAGATCTGGGTGTAAACTCTAGCTACCTGACTCTTAATTAACTGACACTTCTTTCTTCTTGATCAGAGTCGAAATATTTTCATGTTTTACACGTGGGTAGAAGTTATCTTTTTTCGTGAATCTTAGTAAACAGAGTTTATTGAGAATTAGTAAAGCTAGGATAGCATTACCATACTTGAGATCTCTCTGGAAAAATGATTGCTCAAGTAGCATTTCTTCTATTGTCATACAAAAAGCTGGGCTATTGTAAAACTTTAGACAATAAATAAATTTAAAAAAAAAATAACAAAAAGCTGGGCTGTTGTTGCCTAAGCTGTCATCTGGGTGTCATTGTTATCTTAGTTATCTGTCACTTATGGAGATTAAATATCAGCATTACAGTTGTTCCACATAATACATCATTTCAGCTATATGACTCATCTAGTGGGAAAGAATGCCGTTGACTTCAAGTGTGTCCATTGTAACCTGCCTATCTTCATAATGGCCTGCACACTTTTCACCAGCCCTGCTCATACTTACCAGTGCTGCCAGAAAACATGGCAGATGTCTGCCTTTATCCAAGCCTAAAGAAAAATAATGTTAGTGTGGAGACATATATTCAACCTGGGCTTACCAAGAGCCCATTTTAGTTTCAACCCAAAGTTGGCTCTACTCCACAAACAACTTGGGAAAATCTCAGGAGACCAAACCATTGCAACAGAATTTCCAGAAACAGAAACCCAATGCCATGCCTTTCCCCACCCCCTTCCTCTGAGAGGACAGAAAATATAGACTACTCCACATGCTGTTGGACAAAGGTCAGAAGGTACTTTGATCAGTCCACCCCTACTGGTTTCCAGGGAGTGAACATAAACTCATTTTACTAAATATAATCACTAAGGACCCATTTCTCAAAAAGCATCGAACTAATTTTTCTAAGTAAGGTTTTCTGTATTTAAACATGCTTTGGAATTAGCCTGCAAAACTTACTAATGATAGATTATACTGCTTCTTTTACAAAGGTAAAATGAAGATTGTCTGCGTGATCTAGGAGTAGCTCTTTTGTGAAATAGCCCAAAAGCTCTGAGGCATGGGTCAGAAACAGTCTTAAGTTCAAATTCAGACTCAACAATTTGATTCTGCATTACCTTGGACATGTTTCATAAATTCCCTAAATCTCCTCATCTAAAATCTAGAGATAGCCCTAACCAGTTTGGCTCAGTGGATAGAGCGTCAGCTTGTGGACTGAAGGATCCCAGGTTTGATTCCGGTCAAGGGCATGTACCTTGTTTACGGGCAACATCCCCAGTAGGGGGTGTGCAGGAGGCAGCTGATCGATGTTTCTCTCTCATCGATGTTTCTAACTCTCTATCCCTCTCCCTTCCCCTCTGTAAAAAAATCAATAAAATATATTTTTAAAAATATATATAGGGATAATAAATTTTACTTTAACAAGTTGTTAGTTTGAATCCAATGAGTGGTACAAGTAAGTACTTACAGCAATGTATAACTTAAGGAATTATAAAGAAGTGGTAATAGATTAAAAAAGCAATAGACTTGCCCAGCCAGCATGGCTCAGAGGATGAGTGTCGACCTATGACGGTCACAGTTTGAATTCCCAGTCAATGCCCAGGCTGTGGACTCAGTCCCCAGTGTTGGGCCTGCAGGAGAGAGCCAATCAATGATCCTCATCATTGATGTTTCTCTCTCTCCCTTTCCCTTTCTCTCTGAAATCAATAAAAAAAATTTTTTTTTTTTAAAAAAAGCAATAGACTCAATCAAGGTTCAGAAAGGGAATATATGTAAGTACATTGTATTTATGTAGAGTGATTATTTGATTATTGAAAGAAAATAGAATGTTGGGTATTTTGAAAATGTATGTAAAATATAGAGCAACCACCTTCCAAATACCAATGACCTCCATATCTAAATCTGTAGCCTTGATTGCTACTCCAAGCTTTAGACTTTGATATCCAACTCCCCATAGGACTCATCTATCTCAAAATGTCCAAAACTGAACTCAGCATCTTACCCTTCAAAACTATTGTTATTTTCTAATTTAGGGAGGGAGGGTAGCCATGATTCACTCAGTCACAAATTTCTCAAACCTGCATGTCTTCCTAAAATCCTCCCTCTCTCATGTTCTGCCCCAAACACCTAAATCAAGGGTGATGGAACTGTGGTTCTTGAGCCTGGCAGAGCTTCAGAACTAGGTGCTTTGAAAAAATGCCAAACCCAACCCCAGAGATTCTGACCCAGAAGGCGGGGAGTATGCTGAGGGAATCTACATTCAGGAATCCTATATAATAAAGACGTGATATGCAAATTGACCATCATGCCTCACACAAGATGGCCGCCCCTATGTGGTCACTAGATGGCTGCCACAAGATGGCCAGCAGGGGAGGGCAGTTTGGGGGGACCAGGCCAGCAGAAAAGGCAGTTGGGGACAATTGGGCCAGCAGGGGAGGGCAGTTGGGGGCAATTGGGCCAGCAGGGGAGCAGTTAGGCATTGATCAGGCTAGCAGGGGAGTGGTTAGGGGGTGATTAGGCTGGCAGGCAGAAGCGGTTAGAGGCAATTAGGCAGGCAGGCAGGAGAGCGGTTGGGAGCCAGCTGTCCCAGATTGTGAGAGGGATGTCTGACTGACCAGCAGTTGGACATCCCCCGAGGGGTCCCAGATTGGAGAGGGTGCAGGCTGGGCTGAGGGACACCCTCCCTGGCCACCCCCCCACCCTAGTGCACGAATTTTGTGCACCAGGCCTCTAGTAAATAAATGGAACTTCTGCGGAAACTCTGATATTCATCAAGATTTGAGAGCCACTGTTGTCATGTAACGTCTTACCAGACCTCATATGTGTACCTTCTTCTCCATTCCTACTGCACCTTCCTTGCTTCAGACCCTCATGCCTCTCTTGAATGCTGAAATCACTCCATAAGTAGGCATTCTTTATCCAGTCCCTCTGGCCCCCACACCATTTATCTATCCTCCTAGTGCTGCCAGATTTATTTATCTGAACCTAAGCTTTAGAGAAAAATGGATCTAAATCCAAATTCCTGCTTTGGTAATTACTAGTTCTATACCTTGAGCAGTTATTTTATTTCTCTAAGATTTGATTTTCTCATCAGGAGCATAAGGATGATACTAGTACCTATTATATGTAAAGCTCTTAGTACAGGGACTGGCTTATAGCCAGCTATTGAAATCATCATTATTGTCTTTGTTATCGTGACACAAATCGAATCATGTAATTCCCTTTTCAAATCCTCCTGCTCCCAGCCTCCTTGTCAATGAGCAAATCCCACTGTTAGGACTTCTTAATTCCAATTACTTTCTCCAACATGGAACTCTAATTATCACCAGACATGAAGCATCTTCTGATATTGCATGTCCTTCCAGATTTCTTCCCATGGCTCACACCTCACGCCTGCCCAGATGCTGTGGCTCAGCCAAATGGAAATACCAAGTCTGTATTCATTTGGTTCATTCTCTAACCAGGTCTGACTTATCCAACTACCAACTAACTAGAGTTGGTTGTCCTGACTCTACTGAAGTTAATAAGCACAATCATCTGTATGCTTTGTATAGTGCCCAATTTACCACAGCTATATGGTATACATAATTATATGCTCCTCCCTAAATAAAGTTCTGAGTGATTCTTGCCTTAGCTAATACCTAAAGTTTAAGCTCAGGTAGAAGGAAAGATAGAAGGAAAGAAGGAAGAAGCTCAGGTAATCTCAGTCTGGAGAAATGTCTTTTACTGCGATGGGTGAGTCTGTGGTCAGATCATCAAGAATGTCAATATTCTTTTTTTTTAATATATTTTATTGATTTTTTACAGAGAGGAAGGGAGAGAGATAGATAGTCAGAAACATCAATGAGAGAGAAACATCGATCAGCTGCCTCCTGCACACCCCCTACTGAGGATGTGCCTGCAACCAAGATACATGCCCTTGACCGGAATCTAACCGGGGACCTTTCGGTCCCCAGGCCAATGCTCTCTCCACTGAGCCAAACCGGTTTTGGCAAGAATGTCAATATTCTTTATAAGGAAGTGAAACATCTTGATCCCAGAAAATTACATTGCGGTTGAAGCACTACCCATCTCTGACTGGGGTTATTTGAAGTGCAGGGGGTGGCAGAGTGAAGCCCTTGGGAAAAGAGATTAGTAGGAACACACAAAATGATGACGATGATGAGAATGATAGCTAACTTTTATTGAGTATCCATTATGGATTGGGTTCTATGTTAATTCTTTTCCAAACATATTCCCTAATTGTCACAACAACCCTACAAGAGGTTGAGTGCCAGATAGAAAAACTGAGTCTCAGGTTTAAGGGACTTGCCCAAGAGAACATAGCTAGTAAACAAGCCTGCCCCACACACATTCCCACCACCACCCCACTACCACCCCCATAGAGGATCAATCGTAAGAGCACTTGAAGGAGAAATTTCAGCTCACTGAACATGGGCATGCCCAGGAGCTCTCTTGAATCAATTTGCACACTGTACTCAGAAGAGCAATTAGTTACTGCTTCTTTAATCCCTAGGACCCCATTTCCTTGGTTCAGGACTGGTTTCCCCTGAGGTTAGAACAGAGAGTGACTTAGATGACTCTAGTGCCAACTGAAGGTTGGCAACAGAGTTTCACATACTGGCCTAGACAACACTAGCCTCTTAAGTCACACAAGAATTCACTCATAAATCAACTAGATTCCACCTATCGCATAAAAGTAAATAAACTTCTTGAGGCTCAATTCAGGAGAATTATTCCAAACTACTCAAGACACATAGCCTCATTAGTTATAATATAAAAAAATAAAAATCTAGCAACATGAGAACAAATAAGAAATTTTTGGCATAAATCTACAAAACTTGTATGACAAAATGTGCATGCCAACTTTGAGATAACATGAAATAGACTTATGATATAAGCCCAGTCTAAAAAATAGTCAAAATTACATCTACCATATGGACATAATTATGTTTTTGTTCAAATCACAGAAAACAAAATGACAAAAAGAATGCACCACAAAAAAAAAAAAAAAAAAAAAGACAAAAAAAAATGCCCAAAAAAAAAAAAAAAAAAAAAGAATGCACCACAGAGAATGTGGGTTCACTCTAAGTGATAGGAGCAGAATTTATACTGTTTATTTTGCTGCTTATTGACATTTCCTAATATTTTTTATTTTTATTTTATTTTTATATCACCATTTATCCTCTCTATGCCCTCCTCTTCCATCTCTATCCATCCCGCTCTCCCCCACACACACACACACACAATCACCACACTCTTGTCCAGGTCAACATTTTATACTTTTAATAAGAATAGGTTAATTCTCAATGAAAACATAAAGTTTATTCTTTTTAAATAAAAAGAATTAACCTCCTGGAAAGTCGTAATGTAACTTGGAATTGTTTTGGATTCTGACTCAGACCGCCCTATTTTCTTCATAATGTAGCCATGATCCCGTGACCCAACAACCTGGTGGCCTGTAGTAATCAGAGCTATTAAGTGACTGCCCTGAAGTTTCAAGGGCTTTGCCTTTTCATTACTGACTTATAAAGAGCCTTCAACAGGTTTTTGGCTTCATAACCTCTCTGAAATGCAATCTTCTCCCAGCAGTCCATTTCCATAGAGTGTTGTGGCGAAACACAGGACCACACAAGCATGGGCTGGGTTTCACTGTTAAGCATTTCCCGTTGTGTTTGGTTTCTTTCTTTTCCCTGATGGGCTCCACGAGAACTTATCTGTTCCTTACAGACTCCCGACCCAAATAGGGCTCCTCCTGCCCCACACAGTGTATCCTGAACAGAAGTAGCCGAGTCACAAGATTGCATCAACCAGATATCTCAGAATTCTCACCTAAGAAGAAACAGATGAACACAGAAAAAAATCAAAGGACCCGTTACTGTCTTCCAGTGGTCAGTACATTTTCCAGTTTCTGTTCCAAAATATCTTGGCAGCTATTTTACTCCAGGAGCCAGAAAGGGGAAAGTCTGTTCTTTCGTCATTACCAGCAGCTTGGGGAAAACCCAGTCCTTTTGCACACAAACAGGGCTGGCTGCATTTGATGGCACAGAGCTAGTCAGACTGAAACGCCTTAGCACCCCATGCCTTCTGAGGTTCTTCACTCAGCACCACCTCAGAGATTTAGCAGAGAGCACCAAACACTGCATAGAGCCCTGTCAGACCTGTAGGTGGGAGGCACACCTGGCTTCTTCCACCTCTTGTCAGCCCTGGGCAGATTCTGTCAATTCATTTCCATAAAGTAATGCTGCTCTATATGGCTCTGCCCAAAACACATTAAAAGTATCAGGTGAGGATTATCTGAATTACTAGAAAGACACTGTGTCAAAGAAATGTGACAAATCCTATATAATAAAAGGCTAATATGCAAATTATCCCCTTGACTGGGAGTCTGACCAGGGGGCAGGACAAGCTGGCCTGTTTGAGGTCCCTCCGCCCCGGCTGGCTCTGCCCCCGGTTACCCCCCCCCCCCCCCCAAAAAAACCCCGATTGTGGGCGGGGCCGGCTCACCAACTGCCCAAGTCTCCTCCCCCAGGCTGGCCCTCCCCAATAGGGCCAATCGGGTCAGGTCAGCTGGAACCCACCCATGCACGAATTCATGCACTGGGCCTCTAATACAAGTATAAAGCTAGAAGAATCTAAGAAGATAAAGAAGAAAGAAAAAAGGCTAAAACAGTGGAGGAGAGAAGGAGCATCTAGGGGAAATGGAGATCTAGAGATAATAAAGAAATCAAGAGAAGAGAGAATAAAAAAAAAGAAACCAACTTATGGCTTATTCCCATTCTGAAAAGAAAACAACAACAATACTTTTTGCCTCACTTTGGGTGGGTCTGCATCTGAGGGTATAAATGGTGGAGGAACCCCAAACTTTCCAACAACATTAAATTCATGGTTTTCCCACCTAGGACAGGGCCACCACATCTTCTCTTAGCCTTCCTCTCCTCTACTCTCCAGTAAAATTAAATAATCTTTGATATTTATGTTGTGCATTGATTTCTTTTTAATTTTGACAGAATGAATTAGAACTAAAGGAAATAAAAATAAAACCTCATACAAGGTCAATTGGAAAAATATTTTTCAGAGATTGGCAACTTCTTTGGTGTTAGTTCCATGATTCTGGCCTTTTCCAGCTCTTGTGGTGGACCCAAACAAACTCAGTAAAAACCAGCACCATTTAATAACACTCTTCATTTTACCAGATTATGTGGAAATCCGAAAAAGAAAAGAGTATACTTTTCCCTTAAAGAGCTGAGGAGCTCAAAACTGCATATACGTATAAGTCCCAGCTAAGATTTTAAAGGATCTCAGGGAGGGCTTACATAGAAAATGCATACTTATATGAAGTAAAGAAAATGTGGGAAAAGAATTAGTTGTAAAAATTAAAAATAAAAGCACACATTCAGGTATCTTAAGAATTTGTTACTCAAAATGTAGTTCATGGGAGCTTATTAAAAATATAAAATCTTGGACCCTAACCCAAACCTACTGAATCAGAAGGTGAAGGGATTAGCAAAAAAATAAATCTATACATAACACATAGACACAGACAACAGTGTGTTACAGCCAGAGGGAAAGGAGTGGGGGGCTAGGTGGAGGTGGGCAAAGTCAGGGGAAATGGAGACAAAAAGAGACTTTGCTTGGGGTGATGGGTGCACGATGCAGTGTACAGATATTTTATTCAATTGTACACATAAAACCAGTGTGATTTTGTGAACCAATGTCACCCCAATAAATTCGATTAAAAAGAGAGAAAAAACGAATTTGCATTTTAACCAAGATGTGTGTGTGTGTGTGTGTGTGTGTGTGTGTGTGTGTGTGTGTGTGTTCAAGTTCAAGAGGCACTTCCCTAAGGCTCCTCATAGACCTTTTCCACCCAGTGTTCAAATTGAATGCAATTTGGCTTAAAATGTTGGATGGGGAAAGAAAAATATAACAGCCTCAAATAGTACATTAACTTTTTTAATTAAAGAAAAGAGGCAGTTCAGAAAGTGCAACCAAATTAATCAAACAAGTACAGGAAGAAAGAAAATGGGGGTTTCAGTTACTGATAAGCTTAACATGAGTCAAGTGACTGCGGCTACCAAAAACAGAAAAACATTAAAAAGCAAGCAAAGACAGAGCTAGAGACTGCATTAGTAGATGTGTGGTATCTAGATTAGGAAGATCCCACACACAGAGAGTGTACCTTACACTGGTCAAATCTTATCTAAGTACATTCGGTTCAAGATATCACAATTAGGAAGGATAGAGACAAACAAGAACAGTGTTTAGTAGATAGGGACCAGGATAGTGAAATTGAATTCATGGCTTAGGGGGAAATAACTGTGGAGGAATTAGAGTTGTTAAACCCATTTAAGAAAAGATATGATGGAATATGCTTAAAAATATGGAGGATTATCATTTGGGGGAGGGGAGAGCACTTGGTCTAGGGACAGAGAATCATTGGTTAAGAGATTTGAAAACCACTCACACCCAAGAAATTCTTTAATTATGGATTTCATTGGATCCTTAAAGCATCTGTGCAAAACCAACAAGGTAGAGAAGTAGGTATCATTCTCCTCTAAGAGAAAATCATGATCAGTGATGGAGCCTGGTCTAGGCTTTCTGTTCCTTTATTCAATGTGCTTTCATCACCCAACTTCCTATGAAATTCCTACCTTGGTAATCATTACAGGAAAAAAAGTGACCAAGAAAACTTATTTTGACTTTTTTTCTTCTATTCTTGACCCAATGCAATTACCACAAGACTCATGTGACATTGTGCACCTAAAATATAGCTCATAGAGCTGAAGAACTGGAATTTTATCTTCATTTAACTTAATTGAAATAATAAATATAATTATTTATGATCTTCAATTCAGTTACTGGAAAACTTTAAGTATGTTTGAAGCAATTTGGATATAGGAATCTACTTTTTCAACTTCAAGAACTGTAAGATTTAAATATGCCCTAGCCAAGTTGCTTGAGCATCATCTCATGCACGAAAGGGTCTCCAGTTCTATTCTGGCCAGGACACATGCCCAGGGGGTGTGCAGGAGGCAGCGAGTAGATGTTTATCTCTCACATCGATGTTTCTCTCTCTCCCTCTTCCTTCCTCTTTCTCTAAAGTCAATAAAAATGTATTTTAAAATAAATAAATAAAATCTAACTGTTGTTTCTAATAATAACAATATCCCAATTGACTTGTGCTATAAATGGGAAATAAGCAACAGATATCAAATATTTACACAAAAAAGGGAATGCAAAATATTTTTGGCATTTTGTATATTTGTCACATGTTAAAATGATATTTTAGTTATATTGAGTCAAATAAAAGATATTATTAAAATTAATCTCAACTGGTTATTTTTACTTATGTAATGTGTCTATTAAATCCTTTAATGATATATGACTCATGTTATATTTTTATTAGACATTCC
>NW_006288267.1:207374-211274 GCF_000327345.1 Myotis davidii
TTATTTCTGTTTATGTTCAGAAAAGGCTGATGCTGCCTTTTGACTTCTCTATCAAACATGTCTGACTTAAGGAAAGACTCAGACTCTGCCGAGGAGAGCAAGAACTCCAGCACTGCTCCCTGCCCTCGCCCCTCCCAGTATTGAGTTTAAGCAGAGCCTCCTTCTTAGACACAGTTTCCCTGCTCTAAGACACTCCTAGACAATGAAGTGGGACCGTTCTGGAACGAATTAAATATGGTCCTGAAGAAGCCCCTTCTCATTCCTGTGCCTTTATTCCATGCGAGTGGTGGTTCCTTAGGTGGTCCACCTCTTTTGCTCTTGCCCTGTTTGCCTGTGGCTGGGACTGATCATAGAGAAGACCATCACCCTGTCCCACCTGTTCTTTGAAAGGGAAGCAGTAAATACCAAGCTTCATACACTTGAAAGCCTGTGTCAGGAATGAAATTTCAGATAGCCTGGTGCCTCCCACCTGCCCCAGATTACGACTACAAAGCTCACAAACTGGGGTTGTGGTTAAGAAATGAGCTTGGACTATGTCGTTTTTTTCTCTTCTCTACCTGGCTAGTTCCTGCTCATCCCAATTAAGCCTTCTTTCTTTCAGGAAACCTTCACAATTCCCAACTGCTGAGTCTCAAAGTCCTTTTCTCTACTTCAGTCATACCCTGTGCCCCTTTCTTTCATATTCATCACCACTTTCTTGTTAGAGATCTTCTAGAATCTTCTGAGGTGTATTTCCTCATCATTGCTTGACACTCTTAAGGCAAAGGCCAATGTGCAAAGGACATCCCAAATCTTATAGAGTATAACTATTTTCAGTTCCTGGGGATAAGCAAGGAGCTGGTCTAGTCTTTAACAATGCTTCCCAAACTTCAGCTATTCACAGGCTACATTCATGTTTTTTGCCATACATGAGTTCCTCCAGAACTCTTACTAATATTTGTCTCTAAATCAGTGGTTCTCAAACTTCTGGCCCTTTAAATACAGTTCCTCATGTTGTGATCCAACCATAAAATTATTTTCGTTGCTACTTCATAACTGTAATGTTGCTACTGTTATGAATCGTAAAAACTATTTAGTGATAGTTTCATAATTCCCCTTTAGACAAGTTCTGTAAATAAAATAAATTCACTTTGGCTTTTTCTTCTAAGTCCTCTCTCTTACTTGGAAACCACTATTTTCACCAGTGTAATATAGTTGTTCTTTGTCCATGCGTACGTAATAAAACAAAACTCTTCTCTCGGTAACAATGATGTTAAAGTTTTAGGACCCCAAAATATATCCTTTAAGTGTGTATAATGCATATTTGTAATACCTTAACTAATAATAAAAATAAAATAAAGATTAAAAAAAGTGTGTATAATGATTTTAGATCTAGAACACACTGTAGTTTTACATATATGATCTGACTTCAACAACTCTCAAATAGAAATAGTAAGGGCAGTCAAAAGAACACTGGTTTTATTACAACTAAATTAAATAAACACAGATTTTTACATATTATATCCATAAGGACTTAGGCAATTAGGATGATAAAGAAAAAGAGTTTCCACTCTCATCCCCTGTTGTCTGTGTCCATTGGTTGGGCTAATATGCATGCATACAAGTCCTTTGGTTGATCTCTCCCCCTTACTCCTACCCTCCCCTACTTTCCCTCTGGGGATTGACAGTCTGATCGTTGCTTCTCTGTCTCTGGATGTAGATATTAATTTTCAATTTGCCCAGCTTTTTTCTTGTTGTAATGATGTTACTACAGTCATGTGCCACATAATGATGTGCATAGATAATGCTGGCATACGCCTAGGTGTGCTTTTGGCTATACCTTCAGGTTTGTGTAAGTACACTATATGATGTTCACACAGCGATGAAATTGCCTAAGAAAGCATGTCTTACATGTCCCCATTGTTAACTGGTGCATGTCTGCACTGCTCCTTTCAGCTCTACATCTCTGAGCAAAAACTCAAAGCCACTCTGGATGCAATTTTTTTCTGATTTTGTGAGACTTACTGTGTTTGCATTTTAGTGTGCAAAGTGCATAAGAATAATTTATGTTATGATCAGGTTATCCTATATATTTCATTAGTCAAGTTGGTCAATCATTTAAATTTTCTGTAACAGTGGTCAGCAAACTTTATGTAAATGTTAGATAGTAGGCTTTGTTGGAACTATCAAGCTCTACAGTTTTAGTGCTGTAGCAACTATAAATAACACATAAACAGAGGAATGTGACTGTGTCCCAATAAAATTTTACTTATAACAGAATCAGTGTAAACTGGTTATTTCATAGGCAGATTTCCACGAACTGTCAATCACTCTCAGTTAACAGAAAATTACACCCATATATTCTTAGAAATCTCTCTAAGTGCTAGAGTGGTAATGTTCCTCTTTGAGGTGGTGTAAATGAAACACACAGGCTTGATGTAAAAAAGGTTAGGGGATTTTTGCAGACCTTCCAGCCTAAAGGCACAGATGCTCTTTAAAATATTTTGCAGAGGTAGTGATAGTTTAATACATGTTCTGGGTAATTTTTTTGAATAATGAAAATATTGCTCTAAAATTAATAGTTCTTAAGGAGAGAAAGAATTATGTTCTTGGTAGAAAGAGAATAATGACAGTAGCTATTTATTTTCAATGGTATAGCTATTCTTACTCTTTTTTCTGAAACATCTGACAAATATTGCTTTCCCTTTATCAATAAAAATGCAATAATAGTCTCACAGAAATTAATAAGCAGAAAAAATAATATTTTAATTAGTTTCAGGGGCCAATATGGGTGTAAAACAATTCACACTGTTCAAAAAATGACTTTCATATTTATTATCACCTTCCAGTTTCTATGAAATAAGATAGCAATATTGCTATCACTACTATAGCAATATTTTGACAAACAGCTAACACTGGTGAGGAAAAGGGAAATCTAGTGCACCGCTGGTGGGAATGCAGACTGGTGCAGCCACTGTGGGGAAAAATAGGAAGCTTCCTCAAAAAATTAGAAGAGGAACTGCCATTTGACCCAGAAATATATCCTAAGAACCCCAAACCACCAATCAGAATAGATATCTGTACCCCTATGCTCATTTCAGTGCTATTTACAATAGCTAAGATCAGGAAACAGCCCAAGTGCCCATCAGTAGATGAGTGGATAAAAAAGCTGTGGTACATTTACACCATGGAATACTATGCAGCTGTAAAAAAGAAGGATCTCTTACCCTTCCAGACAGCATGTTGACCTAGCGATTGTTGAGCTAAATGAAACAAGTCAGTCAGAGAAAGGCTAACATCACATGATCTCACTTATATATGGAATCTAATGAGCAAAATAAATAGGTCCAGAGACATGGAGGCATGGAACAGACTGACAGATCTCAGAAGGAAGCGGGGAGAGAGGGCAGGAAGAAATAAATCAAATAACTTATATGCAGATATTAATAGCCTATGGACACAGATATTAGTGTGGTGAAGGCCTGGGCGGAGGGGCAGGGGGGATTGCGGTGGAGAGAGTTAATGAGAAAAAAAGGAGGGCATCTGTAATACTTTCAAATAATAAAGATGAATTTAAAAAAAACAACAACAAAGTATTTCCCCAGAGTATGTAGAAATATGTAAAATCCATAATGGATCATTGAAAAATGAGTGAACGATTTGGCCCAGCCTTGTGCTTGCCTCCCTTTTCCACAGTATGGCACTGGGCACACTTCTGAACAAAAATCTTCTTGCCCTTCTCAACATCACCCATTTTTAAATCGCTCGTTAGTCGCGCGCGACACGGAGATGCCCACTCGCAAGCCGGACGTCCCGTTCTCTAACTAAAATTAATAGTTCTTAAGGAAAGAAAGAATTATGTTCTTGGTAGAAAAAGAATAATGACAGTAGCTACCGTATTTGCCGGCGTATAAGACGATT
>NW_006288267.1:213942-215001 GCF_000327345.1 Myotis davidii
ACTGGATATTAGTGTCCTGAACTATAAAATGAAGATGCTAGATGTATCTGTTAGGTTGCAATTCACACACACACACACACACACACACACACACAAACACACACAAAATGACTTAAGCAAAAAGTTCAACCTGACTTATCTCTTGAATCTAAAGAGCCCAGACAGGGCCATGTTTTAGGTGTGGCTTAATCCCAGCGCTGACTCATGTCACCAAGATCTAATCTTCTTCCATTCCTCTGCTACCTCCCTCAACCTGGGCTCTGCTTTAGGCAACACATGGCCAAGATGGCTGCCTGGACCCTCCCAAATTCAAGTCCTTTGGGTCAGACAAAATCAACAACTACGCTGGACAAAATGCCTTGCTAGATCACTTATACACTGAGTGGCCAGATTATTATGACCACCCCATCAGTACAATGAAGTGAATTAGTTATGCCAATAATAAAAATAATAATAATAATAAATTGAGAGTATTTGCTTAGGAAGTTTTCAATATTCACTATTTTTGGAAGTGTCAACGAAGTACTGATGGGGTGGTCATAATAATCTGGCCGCTCAGTGTATATGCACTGATTTCAGATTCTGTGAGCTCCTGTTAATGACTATCTTAGGTTAAAAGCATATACTGTAAACGGTTTTTGCAGAAAGTTAGTACCTCTCTATGCCCCAGAGGCAGACATTTGTTACACTTCCACTACCTCAGCCCTGATTCATGAGTAGCACCTCACCATGTGCCCCACATTTCAGTTCTCCCTGACTGTAGTTTCTTCCATGTACTGTATTGTCACATGTCACTTTGTATACACTCTTCCCTGTATCTGAGATGCCCTTATTCTTCCTTGTCTCTCTGGAAATGCTGACTCATTGAAGCAAACATCATTTTCCCTGGGAAATCGTCCCTGATTACACCCCGCCTCACAAGTGAAATTGACCACTCAACTGACTTAGACCTTCCTACCTACCTCGACTGAAATACACATTTTGTATGGTATTCATTTGTTCACATGTCTTCTCCAAGGGCCATTAGACTGTGCTTATTCATCTTTGTATCCCCAGGAT
>NW_006288267.1:216034-225353 GCF_000327345.1 Myotis davidii
TTCCTGCTACTTTGGATTAAGGTTGAGCATATGGGGAAATCCAGTGCAGGGCTAATTATAGTCAAATCTTTTTCTTTATGTTTTTATTGATTTTAGAGAGGAAAAGGGAGAGGGATGGAGACATAGAAACATCAAAGAGAGAGAAATATTAACCGACTGCCTCCTGCACCTCCCCCCACTGGGGATCAAGCCCAAAACTCAGGCATGTGCCCTGACTAGGAATCAGACAAGCGTCCTCTCAGTTCATTGGTTGATGCTCAACCACTGAGCTACCCTGGTCAGGCCATCTAGTCAAATATTATTTTCCTTCAGTTCACAGTTCCCAAGAATACCTCATGTGATCTAGATTTGATTATATGTTCTTACATCCTGAACTTTCCTTTCCCTAACATTTATCAAACCAAAGTTATTGGTTCAATGTCTTCCTCCCCTGGTTGATTATATAGTCCATAACAACCAAGACCTTTATTTTTTAATTTTATATTATTTTTTTTCTGTCACCATCTATCCCCTCTATGCCCTCTTCCACCTCCACCACCACCCGCACAATCACCACACTGTTGTCCATGTCCATGAGTTCTCTTTTTTATTCTCTTTTGCTCAATCCCTCCACACCCCCCAACACATACATCCCCAACAGAGCTGTCATGCCTTCTCTCTATCTATGAGTATTTTGATACGGAATATCTATTTTGATATTTCAGTTTGTTCATTAAATTTCACATATGAGTGAAATCATATCAGACTTATGACCAGGACCTTTAGAACTTGTTCACAGCTCTGAATAAGAACATAGCAGTGTTGAGCAGCCTGATTAAATTGAGGGACAATAAAGAGAAAGTTTTGCTTATGCTTACACAAATAGTGAAAAGGGGGGGATATCTGGAAAAGAAAGATGAAGTAAAGATAAAACTAGCATTCAAATATATAGTAAACCTCCCTTATGTATCAGGCACTGGACTATGATATGCTCAGGGGGGCGGAGGGGGGAGGTGCTGCAAAGACCAACAAGTCATGGTTCCTGCTCAACAAATTACAGTTATTATCTTGTTTGAGTCAGAAAATCAGAGAGTGATAAAACAGAAGGATATTCAGACTCCTGAAATAGGAGGAGGGAAGTGAGAGAAAGAAAATCTGGGGAGAAATGACAGACTTTGCACACTTGCCTCCTTTTATCTTTTTCACTCACTCCTCAGTCTGCTTATGGACTTGTGTGTTTTACCTGAATATGGAACATAAAGGCCTGCTTCTTAAGATTTATAAAGATACTTTGAGCTCTTTGCTTTGTACATCATAATATTCTTACAAAAAACAATTCAATCAACAAACATTAACCCCTACCATGTAGCCAGCAGAGTGCTAACCACTGTGTATCTTAAAGTAGATGCTTTATTCTGCCTTCATAGCTCTGCTCTCCACATCCTTTCTAGACAGCTATTTGTGTATATGTTTTTCATTTTCCTTTTAAATCAGCACTTTGTGATCATAATAACACATCTTGGTGCTGTGTTAGGTAAGGAAGTTGAGACAGTTCCTTACATGACTCAACCCAGCTCATGATCCCAAAAGCTTCATTTATTTGCCACCCCACCCTCATTCTGACCACACTGCCTTGGCAGAACCACTAAGTACTGAAGATGACAATGATTAAGTCCAGTCTCCTAAATAAAAGAAACCTTATAGACCCGTTTTCTTACAGTAAGGAGAATCATGCTAGTCTCTATCTAAAGGTGCCTGTGCAATTCTACAAAGTACACTCATGTATTAAATGTTCACTGGCCTAGGAAAAGAAAAGGAGGATCAAAAGTTTTGTTTATCTTTCTCTGACTGGCTTATGAAAGATAAATATCACACGATCTCACTCATTTGTGGAATATAATGAACATTATAAACTGATGAACAAAAACAGATACAGAGACAAAGAAGCATTGAACAGACTGTCAAACTTCAGTGGGAAGGCAGGGGAAGGGGAAGGGAGGGGGTTAAGAGATCAACCAAAGGACTTGTATGCATGCACATAAGCATAACCAATGGACACAGACACTAGTAAGGTGAGGGTATGTGCTGGGGGGCCGGGGGAAGGTCAATGGGGTCAAAAGGAGACATGTAATACTATACTAGTATGTAATACTTTAAACAATAAAATAAAACTTAAATAAAATTTAAGAAAAAATGTGTTTATCCTTGACAATTGGGTTTGTATGGGGTTTTTTTCCCCCAGAAGCTGGTTCTGGAGATGGGGGGCTGTAACAAAAACCTCTGTCCACAGTCCTGTGCTTTGGTGGGGACACCCCATGGAGTTTGGAGTGACAAAGAATAGGCATAGGGTTTTTGGAAATTCTCAAGAAGCCAGTAAAGTAGCATTTTCAAGGCAGAACATTAAATTGAACAAGGCGTTTAAACAAGCTATAATTTATCTAGTAGATGTCAACTCCTCATCACCCAGATGGTGCTTGTTCTGGAGATGTAAAGGAAGGCGGAGTGATGCGAATGGATAAAATCAGGGAGTTGGAGAGAATTCAATATGAGCCACCGGAGGAAAAAGGCCCTGGGGGTACTCAGCCTCCAGGGAAGCAGTTAAAGCCGTAGGTGAAAACAATGGTAGTTCCATGAACTTCTGTGTCCAGGGTGTTCCTGAGGCAGTTTCTACATGAAGCCAAAAAAAAAAATGACCCTAATGCCCAGAATGAAGAGATAAGGATACAAAGAGATGCTAAATAAAAGGGGAATACATCACAGATGTAAACTAAGTGAGCAAAGGAAACATATAGCATAGGGTTTTTTTCTCTTGAGATTGCATCCCATTTTACTAAAAATAATGTGTGCACTTCTTACTAGCTGATCCAGTGTGTTGTGCTTCACCCAATAATGACTCTAAGGTTATGTGGTTTCTCCAGAACAATCTCCATGTCCCAGGACAGGAAAGGGAAATAAACCACTGTCAGTAGAAATGTGATGATAGAATGAAACTAATGAACCTGCTTGAGAATTACCCTAAAAAAATCTATTCCATCTAGGGGCTTCCTTTCCCTTCAAAACACATCTAACATCCAAAACCTCGAGCCCAATCTCAGCTACATTTCAAAGGGAGGTAGGGGCATTAATAAAGGAATGCCTTTTTCTTGGTTGGAGTTGTAGCTCTGTCGGTGAAAGTCTAAAAGACTTTAGACACTGGGAAACTGCAGTTCTCAGAGACAGCTAGTGCTTTGTGCTGGATACCTTCCTGTGGAATCGCCAAGGTGTACCTGGGAAACTAGACGAGATTGGCAACCTTTGCTTGGCGCATGCCAGTCAGCTCAGTTCTGCAAAGGTGCCAGGAGCTGGAGGCATTCCTAAGACTGGAGCGAGGAACTTGGTGGGTGGCCTAGACGGGAGCCTGGGCTTGGTAATAGAAAGACACAGAGATGGAGCTTCTGGCCATGAGAAGCTGCTGAGGGAGATACTCAAGCTCCAGGGACAGAGGCCAGTCCACATCAAGACTACCTAATCACTGCAGCGAGTCAGCCCAGGTGCCAGCCTAACCCTATAAATAAAGAATCTTGGCTTGTCAGAGGGAAACCCTTATTCTCCCAGGGAGTGTGTTACAGATACACAGATGAGCACAAAGTGAAATACATCAAAGGTGTGGGTAACAATAAAATTCAGCGTACATACAGTGATTAGAATTGCTCAAGTGCTTTCCCATAAATGATTGCTTTTCCCATAAGTGAATCTTCACAGCTCCAGGGATGGAAGACAGGTAGATGTTTTTTGTTGTTGCGTGTTTTTTTTTTAATATATTTCTTTATTGATTTCAGAGAGGAAGGGAGAGGGAGAGAGAGATAGAAACATCAATGATGAGAGAGAATCATTGATCAGCCGCCTCTTGCACCCCCACTGGGGATCAAACCTGCAATATGGGCATGTGCCCTTGGCCAGAATCGAACCCGGGACCCTTCAGTCCGCAGGCCGATGCTCTATCCACTGAGCCAAACCAGCTAGGGCCATACAGATGTTTTATTAATATTATTTGTGGGCCCACCTTTTACACTTGATGGGAGACTAGAAAAGAGATGTTAAATGAAAACTATCATGCATGTGGGCCACTCAGCACATCTTGAGACCACCCCAGGGAGAGGAGGCCTGATCCCTTCACCTTTCACACAGGAGGCAGCCCATGTTCATATCCTTCATGACCCCAGTCTCCACACAGTGACCTAGCCCTCACATGATTTGGCCAGTTCCCATCTCAGACTCCCAGACATCTTTGTGAACATGTGACTCACTTTGTGGTCAATTAATTCCAACAAAAGCTTCTGCTGGAAGCTGGTCCACCCTCGCTGCTTGACACAGTCGCTGTAGTGAAGAAACATTTGCACAGCTTATGTTTCAAGGCACCTGGCATATATGGCATATGTTTGCTCCCACTCTTAGCGCTATGTGTTTTAACCAGGACCACCTCCCCGAGAAAGGTTGTTTCCCCAGGTAGGGATTTTCCCCTGGAGTAACCCCCTAGTGTTACAGAAATACCATGTACTACTTATGAAGAACTTGGATTAAGACTGTTGGCAATAAATTTGGGACTTGTTGGGCCCACATCTCCAGGGGTCTGCCCACCAGGGAAAGCACCAAAGCTTATACCCCTGGAGATCCACCGGCACAGGGAAGTCCCAAGGAAGGCAAGCAGCGAGGCTGGGAGGACATAAGCTTTACTGGGTTGGATAATCTCCTTCAGTCACTTCCTTGTAGCTTATCAGTAGAGCAGTGACCTTGGAATAGCCCTTATAATGGAACACAGAGATTAACCTAGGCAGGATTAAACTCAACAGAACTAGATTAACAAATGCCCTAACTATTGGAATAGAATGAATAGGATTAAAATCAACTGGTATAAATACAGAGGTAACAGGAGAATAAGGACAGAACCTGGCAGGAGATCCTGGCTAGAGAACCTGGCTAGGCTGCTGATCAACTGAACGCTGTCTCCGTCCACACCTTTGGGAACCCCTGGACCTGCTGGGACAGGACCCCAACAGGCTTCCATTCCTAAAATCTTCATATGCCAAAAGAAAGTCTATTTACGTCCCCCATTGTTAACCCCTTAATGCCCTACATTTTCTCTTTGAATTCTCTCCTCAAACCACTATACCCTCTAGAATCTTCTTCCTTTAGTAAAAGAAAAACCATATAAGCACAACATCACACATTATGTTGTGTATTTCATCTACCATAGAATGAAGGGTAAGGGGTGATAATTTACTGGTTCCTTAATGCCACTTTAGAATTACCACCCTTCTACCCTGGTACCCATGCCATCTGACTGTACCACCATGTACACTTCTACGTTTCTATCATCTACTGCCCTCCTGGCCACATTCTTCAAGACATAACACTCTTCTCCTCAACTCCAACTTATGACATCATTCTGGAAAAACTCAGTGTCTCTGTGGGATATCCACCCAACACCTTAAAACTACTGTTCTTGACCTCAAATACACAATAACAAACCTCACCTCCAGTCAACATAGACTCCCCTGCCAGACATACATCCTGAACCTTGTCATCACTATAGTGGTTCCACAACCAAATTTTTAACTGCAAACATCCTATTTTAGGAAGTGGCTGCCTCTCCTCCAGTGCTCTCAGGACCCTCACTTACACACACCTGCTCTCCAAACTCATGGAGCCCTTCGGTTCCTGAGGTCTTCATTTCCTCACATCTATCAGCCGTCCCCTAAAAAGATTAAAAGTCGTTGGCTATTTGAAATACTCACCAGCAGCACGTTCAAATGCATACATGTATCTTCCTATATTGCACTCCCCTGGCAATCTCCCAACACAGGATCAATTTAGAAAGCTGAGCACTCCTAAGTAACTTATTATAACCACCCAGATTATTGTCATAAACCATATGGTCTCTGATCTTAGGACTTCAATACATCTCCTCAGTCCTCTCACTGGAGCAGCATTCCTTCCTATGTGCCTTAGTAATTATTTTAAACTTATACGTCTCTACTGAGGAACCCTACCAAAGCCTGCGCACCCCACCCCGCCTCACTCTAAGTAGACAACATAATCTTTTTCCTCACAGAAAAAAAGAAAATAGTGGCCAGAAAGGTAAGAAGGAAAGAAGAAAGTGTGGTGTCATAAAAGCAGACCTTTTTTGGAAGAATCCTCTACCTTCTCTATGAGACCATTACATAGAAAAGTTCTCAGGGCTTACCCTAGGCCCTCTTCTCCCCTCGTTTCCAGTATATCTCATTTACTCCTATAGCTTCAATTACCTTCTTTATGTAAATAACTTTGAAATCTCTATTATCAGTTCAGACTATTCTCTATGCACCATTAAAACTTCAACTCAGTATTCTCAACATTTCCACTTATAATATCTAGAAAGCACCTCAAATTCTCATGTTCAAAATTGATATCTCTCTTTCTCTCTCACACACATACACACACTGATTCTCTTATCTCCTCCTCATTAAAAGGTGCCACCACCCAGTTGCTTGAGATAGAAACCTGGTAGTCATCCTTGCCTCCTCCCTCTGCCTCACCCAATTCATCAACACTTTCTACTAACATTATCTCATGACTTCTCTCAGATCCAATCAATTTTCCCTGCTCAAATACTGAACAAAACCCTGTTCAAATAAGGAAGCTAAAGCTGAGAGAGCTTAAGACATTGCACAATGTCACACAATTAGTAGGTCACACAGTAGAGCTGACTCAGACTCATGTCTTCTCCCACAGCCCATGCTTGAAATTAGAGGATCCTGTCTCACTTGGAGGAGCTCTCAGAGCCAAAGATATCTCCAGGAAACACTAATAAAATATGTCAACTGCAGTATGCCTCATAACCCAAGGAAAAAGGGAACTGGGCATAATTAGCCTTCCAGAGAATCTTACAAAGTCAGTGGTAGTTCCAAGAACTACTGTGTCTAGGGCGTGCTCCTAAGGTAGTTTCCATATGAAATCAGAAAATGGCCCTAATGCCCAGAACGAAAAGATGGGGTACAAACAGATGGTGAATAGAGGGAGACTACATCGTGGAATGTGACTACTGAGGGGCATGTGTTGTGAGTAAGAATAATTCTTTGCTTTTTAAGCCACTGAGATTTTGAGGTTGTTTGTTGCCATAGCAAAACCTGGTTTATCCTGGCTGATTTAATCTCTCTGCTTTCATTAAAGTTTATGAGGGCCTCTCACCATTAGATCCAGAAAGAAATAAAGATTGAAATAGCTGCAAAATAGTGTTCTTCCCCTGGAAATTGTTTCTAATAATTTCATTTTTCCTCTTGCTAGGTTCGTGCTCCTCCCTAGTTTCTATTTTACACTTCCGATGTCAGGGAGGATGCCCACAAGGAGGGAATGAGAAGGCATGAATGTCAAAGAGGGGACTGAATAAATGAATGGCAAGTTTTCAGCATCCCCCATAATGAAATTACCTTGAAAATTACATAAGAATAGACAATGAGGCCTAAGAAAAGGGGATATAAATAGGATCCATTTTTCATACAGTATCATCTTTCTAGAGATGCATTTTTATGTCTTCCTCACTGTAGCCAACCAATATGTTCCTTGCACTAGAAGCTGCATTACCTCTATTCAGTGACTCAGAATTTTAAATTACTCTCGGTTAAAAGTGTGGGCTTTGGGATCTAACAGAAATAGGGTTGTGTCCTGGTTTCTGTCACTTTCCAACTGTGTGACCCAAAATGAGGACAATAATCATATCCATCTCATAGTGTCCGTGAGGTTTGAACCATCAGTAAATGTACAGTGTTTATTGCAGTGGAAGGCAGGGCTTCATAGCTGCTCGCTAGTATTTGTAGCAGTAATACTATCATTTTCATCATTATTGCTGTTTTCACTATATAACAGATAATCAAGGACAGGTTTTTGTGTATCTGATCCATAGCAGCTGGGTCTGGAAGGCAAGAGAATGTGAAGGCTCTTTTGGAAGATGGGAAAAATCATTTCCAACTTACATGCAAACTGAAGATCACATGGCTCTTCTGGGTGACGTATGAGTTAATTTCTGGAAAGGAATCAAGAGACGATCTCTGTAAAATTCATGTTTTTTAAATTTAGTACTTATTGTTATCAAAGCAGTTCACGTACATTTGGAGGCAAATCTTACTGCCATAAGGCTTATAAGAAAAAACAATAGTCACCTGTTCGGGGTGGTGTAGAGGTGAACTCAAAACATTTGTTGCTTTATGGTAAGGATGAGGGAAAGGCCATATCTCGAATGACTCCCAGTTTTGGGGAGAGGGCTGAGCACCTGGGTGGATGGTAGGCCCATTCGCTAAGAATGAGAAGACTAGTGGAAGAGCAGGATTTCCAGCAACTTTTGGGGAGAGGGCTGAGCACCTACCTGGGTGGATGATAGGCCCATTCGCTAAGAACGAGAAGACTAGTGGAAGAGCAGGATTTCCAGCAGAATGGGGAGCAAAGAATCAAGAGTTCTGATTTGGGCCTAGTGCAGTGGTCGGCAAACCGTGGCTCATGAGCCACATGTGGCTCTTTGGCCCCTTGAGTGTGGCTCTTCCACAAAATACCACGTGCAGGCGCGCACATACAGTGCGATTGAAACTTCGTGGCCCATGCACAGAAGTCAGTTTTTGGCCTGGGCGAGTCTATTTTGAAGAAGTGGCGTTAGAAGAAGTGGGGGTACGTTCGCTGATGTCGACTCCTCAGATTGAGGATGTGTTTAGCAAAGGCCAGCTTAGGAGTCCCCTAATTAAGTTAATAACAATGTACCTACCTATATAGTTTAAGTTTAAAAAATTTGGCTCGCAAAAGAAATTTCAAACGTTGTACTGTTGATATGTGGCTGTTGACTAATGAGTTTGCTGACCACTGGCCTAGTGGACAGCAAATGTAAAGCAAAAATGTTGGGTAGACAATTTGATATGCAGCCTAGAGGTCAGGGCACGGGTCATGGGAAAAGTTACTGATTTGGAAGTCACTGGCCTGTAGATGTTAAATATTTTCTATTTAAATGATAGGAACTTGGGAGAAGGAGCTAAAAGACTGATGATGAAGCCTTTCAACGTGTAGAAGTGAGACTGAGGAAGAGTGAGCAGGAAAAGTGACTGAGAAGCAGTGGCCGGTAAGACTGGCAAAGAGCCAGGAGGGTGTGGTGGCTCTGGGGTAAACATGGTTCAAGGAAGAGGACACAGTCAACCGTACATATAGCTCAGTGTTCACAAGATAAACACAGCCATCCTTTATTTCCCTGCCTCTACCCTTCACGGACTGCTGTGCTTTCGCTCTTATTACTCTCTTGCCCTGCAGTGCCTCCTCACCTGCCAAAATCTCATCTCCCCTTCCTGAC
>NW_006288267.1:226089-230221 GCF_000327345.1 Myotis davidii
GCACCATGTTGTATCACAGTTGTCTACTGAAACAAATCACCCTTTCGTAGTCAATGGGAATTCAGAAAATTAGATCCTCGAACTTTTGCTAAAAAGTTTACAGATATTTGTAAATAGACAAACAGCCTGGTGATTAAGGATATACATTCTTTTTCTTTTCATATTCCAGACCTGCCACATATTCACTGTATGATCATCCAAAGTGTCTCTGTTGTATTGATTCCTACTTCCTGCACTTTCAGACCCACGTATTCAGAACTAGGAAACTTTGAGAGTGCCAGGTGGTGAGTATTGCAAATGCCCAACAATTCACTACAGAAGTATAAATAATCAACCTAACCTCGCTTTGCCGCCAACATTTTCTCACAACACTCAAAAGCCTAGAAACCTCCTTTTCTTAATGGTGGCGCCGGTTCAACCACACTCTGGTAGGTATTGGTTTCCTTAAGTACAATGTGGAGCCATCCGAATGAAAGAGCAGCATGAGGGAAAAGGACAGTGTGAGGCTTTGTGGTCTATAGATTTAGCTACTCATACAAGAACCTGGAAGGAAGAAACCCCCAAAGATTAGTCACTTCATTTTGTGCTGCAGAACTCGATTCAGGTTAACAAAGCATTTGCCAACAAAGGAGATGGGAGAAGGGCAGGATTCACTTGCTCTGGACTGAATAAACAAATGTGGTATTTGTGGGCTGACTAATGTCCTGGGATAAACCAGGCAGTCAGCCAAATTCCAGGAGTTTTCATGAAAAGGCAGTAAGCCCACACTTTTCTTCATAAAAAATGCTCCCTGGGAGTATCCATGCCCACAAGGACAGCCTGACTCTTCAGCTAGCCTTAAAGATTCATCCATATTCAGCCACAGGGAATTCTCAATGCTTCTGTAATTAAAAACCTAGATTAAGTGATAGAAGCTGAATCCCTTCTTCTTAGGAAGTGTTAAATATGCCATTCATCTCCTTTTTAAAATGTTATCAGATGTATCATTGGCAAATATGTTCTTCTATACAGTGGGCTCCCTTTTAATTTTGTGGATGGTTTCTTTTGCTGTGCAGAAGCTTTTTATTTTGATGTAGTCCCATTGTTTATTTTCTCCTTTGTTTCCTTTGCCCTAGATGTACCCTCAAATATATTGCTACAAGAGATGTCTGAGATTTTGCTGCCTATGGTTTCTTCTAGAATTTTTAATATATCACAACTGACATTTAAGTGTTTTATCAATTTTGAGTGTTTTCTTATGTATGGTGTAAGTTGGTGGTCTAGTTTTTTTTGCATGTATCTGTCCAATATCCCAACATCATTTACTGAAGAGATTGTCTTGACTCCATTTCATGCTCTTGCATCCTTTGTCAAATATTAATTGAGAGTAATGGCTTGGGTCAATTTCTGGGGTGTCTCCATTGTTCTGTTCCATTGACATATATGTCTGTTCTTGTGCCAGCACCAGGCTGTTTTAATGACAGTGGCTTTGTAGTATAACTTTGTATCTGGTATTGCAATCCCTCCAACTTTGTTCTTTATAGAGAGGATGTGAAGAAAAGAGAACCCTAGTACACTGCTTGTGGGAATGCAGACTGGTACAGGCACTATGGAAAACAGTACGGAGTTTCCTCAAAAAATTAAATATAGAACTGCCATTTGGTCCAGCGTTCCCACTGCTATGCATATATTCTAAGAAATCTGAAACACCAATCAGAAAGAATATATGCACCCATATATTCATAGCAGCACTATTTACAATTGCTAAGATCTGGAAACAGTGCAAGAGCCCTTCAGTAGACCAGTGGATAAAAAAGCTGCAGTACATTTATACTATGGAATACTATGCATCAGTAAAAAAGGAGGATCTCTTACCCTTTGAGACAGCATGGAGGGACCTGGAGAGTATTATGCTAACTGAAATAAGCAGTCAGAGAAAGACAGTATCACATGATCTAATGCAATCTAATGAACAAAACAGACTGATGAACAAAATAGGTCCAAAGACATAGAAGCATGGAACAGACTGACGAACCTCAGAGGGAAGGCTAGAGCGGGGAGAGTTTAACCAAAGAACTTGTATGCATATATGCATAACCCATGAACACAGAATATAGTGTGGTGAGGGGCTAGGTGGGGGCGGGGCCTGGGTGGAGGGGATCAATTGGAAAAAAAGGGGGACATATGTAAGAGTTTCAACAATGAATATAATTTTTAAAAATGTGTTATCACTGTCCCTTTTTAAATACTGCATTGCCCTGAAAAGATATAATTAGGCCATTAAAATGTGACTTTGGCTCTATCTTTCTATTTATTCATTCATTTTATCCATTGTCTTCTATACGCTCCCAGGCCCCATGTTGGGTTCTGGTGACTGAGTCAGACACAGACTATGCCCTCAGAAGCCCCCAGGCCAGCCTTGACAATTTCAAGGCTGGATACTGGAAGAGTAATACAATCTTGTCATTTTATTTTTGATTAAAGGAGAGTATTAAAATTTGCAGGTTTTTTTAGTGGAAAAGGCCATAAGTCCCTCTAGTAAGGTCACAATATAAGACAAGAGTAAGGGGTCTCTCTTTATCTGGCCACCAAGGTCCCCCACAACGGTGTGAGCGGACCATAGTCATCACTTAACGCTAGGCTAATGTCGATTATATTACAGACCACAGCTTGTGAAATGCAAGGACTACGTTTCATCATTCTTGACTCAAAGAAAACTTCCCTGCTGGGGAAAGAGCACTTACAACCTTCTTTAAACCTATAAGGCTGGTTTATCTACCCAGATCAGAAATGTGTGTGAGGTGTGCAGGCAAGAAACAAAGTCTCCGTGTGACTCGATGTGAATATAAAAGGAAGCAGAGGGAGAAAGCTCACTGACTGAGTCCACATACAGCCAGCGCTCTCTGGGTCTCCACGAAGATCTCCAGCCTTCCCTGGAATTTAGAGCCTTCTTTACTGGTATTTGCCTACCTCCGAGCTTTCAGGCTCCCCTTATGAAGACCTAATCTCCCTGATTTATTTACCGTGCAGAAGCCCAGCAGGAGGCTGCCAAACTGCAAATATCCAGAATTAGTGTTAAGAGGCATCCGATGTAATTGCCTTTAGAAGGAAATTCAGGTAGATTAGCGGAGATTTTAAGCAATCTCTTTCACAAACCACTGTCAAGGAAGCTGGAGTTTACGAAGTCATCAAGTCGATGCCGAGTTGAGCATAGTTAGGTTAGTCTTGTAAACGTAACTCCAGAGGGCTGAATAAAGGTATGCCAGCGTCCAGGTTTGGGGAAGAAGCATAGCTCCCGCTGACGCGCTATGAAAAGTGGAGGGGAGTTGAAAGAGGAAAGTCTAAACAAATTCGGAAAGAGAGGAAAAGGAGCTATTTCAGGCTTAGAAAATAGAGAAAGAAAATCTGAGCCTGGGATGAGAAGCAGGAAGCAGAAGTCACCCACATTAACTCTGTTTGACCAGCAGTTCTCTGTGCCTTGAAGGAACAATATGAAGCACGCAGCCCACAAACCAGAGGAAGGCCTGTGCAGGAAGTGGAAGTGGGGTGCAGCGCTATGGACTCCGGGACAGGATGAAGCCAGTCCATGTGAAGTTCAAGGAAACCGAGGGGGCAATACAAGCATCTGAATGTTTCCTGAGTCACTCACTCGGGAGCACACCCTGACTTCATGCATTTTGGAACCAGGCATCACGGATGAAAAAAGCTGTGCAAAACTGGCACCGTTTTTAGAAACCTCTCTCTGCTATTTGCTCACCAGAGGTGATCAGAAACCTCTCCAAGTATTTCTCGGCACACACTGAGTCCTGCTGATGAGGGCGATCATGGGCAGCGTTCGATCTCCCAGCAAAATTAGACAAGCAGCCTGACTTGACAAGGAACATGAAGTAGCAAAAAGAGCTTCCCTAGACAGTGCCAGAGAATTAGGTGCCAAAAGCCTGGGGTGGTTATTAGAAGATGGTTACCGCCCCCGAGTGTCTGGCTACCGTCTCTCCATTGCCAGGAAACTGCCACAGCAGAATCCAGCCAAAGCAGTCAGGCTCCCCTAGGAAGCATTCACAGTTCACCGTGCGAGCTCAGCGAACTTCCCTGCTGTCTGCGGAGTGGCTCGCTGGGGCAGTGACAGCATCCCTGATGACAATTAAGGAGGAAT
>NW_006288267.1:230310-237848 GCF_000327345.1 Myotis davidii
ATGCTGTTTCCTTTGGTTACCTCTCAGCTGGGACTCCTTGGCAGCCAAGTTCTGCTGCACTTCACGTCTATGGTCGTCAGAGCAGCACAAAGCAAAGCAAACTGGAAGGGTCAGGATACCCTACCTCCATCCCTATAGCTGCAGGGCGTTGGGCCCAATTGCTCTTCTGTGTTCCCTTTTCCTTTCATCTTAAAATAGGATCATAGAAAACCTACCTCACAGGGTTATAGTCACAGGAGAGAAGAGATGAGCAAAATGCCATATGTACATACTTAAGAGTGTGTGTGTGTGTTTATGTATACGTATAACTTTTTAGGACTGATCAGATTATTTTAATCCTTGATCTCGTTCAGGGTGGAATCTGGGTGTGGCTGTGCTCCTTGCCTGGGGGCTAGGTAGGGGAGTCCCACCCTCCGGAGAGAATGGCTGCCCTGATCCTGGGCCCAGGGGTGTCTCAGCACTCAATTCATTGCCACCTCTCCCGGCCCCCCATCTCTCTTCAGTCTCTCCCCAGATTCCACTCATCCGCACCTTCTCCCTCTCTTCAGCACAGGTGAGTGTCTGTATCCGAAATGTCCCATGAACAGGATTCAGCGAAAATAAACAAGCAAACGCCAGCCGCGGAAATGGGGAAGGCTGACTTTCTACAAGCTCTTCTATTACCAGCACTGCATGCTCTGGTCAGCTCTTCAGGCTGCCCCCTTTAGGCTCAGTCCTCCGTGATCACATTTCCTGCCCAAATCCCTGGTTTTTTACCTTTCCAGGGGAGCTCTGCCCTTCCCGGCTGCAAACCGTCTCACCAGCTGAGCCCTTTCGCCAATTCGGGGTGGGTGTTATTAGTTTCAGCTGCTCACTCCATTTGCTCCTGGACACGACCTGGGACGCGTCTGCCTATATCGCCGCCATCTTCCCGTATAACTTTTTCAAATGTTTTTCAGTTGCATAAAAGTGAGGCATAGATTTGACAAGAACCTTGTAAGTTAAGTGATATGGGTAAGCTGGACATTTTAGAACAAGAATTCCTCCCATAGTTTTAGGGGAAAGACCGTTTTTGTGATGGCATCTACGCAGACTGCCTTTCATGAGTGCTGGGAGGCCACAGACAAATATTTTGAGGGAAAATATTAGCTACTGATTCATAAATGTTTACGGTATGCTGGTCAATCTATGAAGCACTCTACAGCTATTATTTCACTTCCTGTTCATTGCAACCCTGTGAAGTGTGTATTATTTAATAACATTATACATTAGGCCTACGTGTGTGGACATGTTTGAACTGATATTCACACTTGGGTCTGTCTGACTTCAGGGCCTCTGGTCTCAATCAGAGCCATTCGAACTCTGTGAAGGAAACTGCTTCGCTGTTGGCCCCCTTTGAGTCTTTGGCATTTTGCTTTGCTATTGAAAGTTGGCCCCTATGCTCTGGCTGGTCTGAGGGCCCGTCCCTGTGGCCCCTGGTGTTACTGGAGGATGGCAGAGGGCGTGGGGTGAGAGAAGAGAAGGCGACGAGGCTCCCTGATAAAGCACCTCTTGGACTTACACTTGGTTCTGAAGGGCTGCCTTGCTGGGGTAAATGCCACTGAGACTTGTGTGTAGATAGAACAGAATCCTATATTCTCTAGCTAATCCACTTAGACGAAACCTATGCTGCAGATGTGCAATGAGCTGTTGGGGAATTTGATTCCATTAGGATTCATATCTAAAAGGTTGTTTCCTCAGATGGTTTCTTTGGAGTTAAAATTATCCCAAATAGCTATCCCAGTTTTGTCCTGGAAAGCAGTGCTGACTCCGGAAATGTTTCTCATATGCTTCACCACAGTGTTGGAAGCCTAGAAGACCACGGAGCCTAGTAGCCTACTTGCTAGAAGTTTTTTAGAAACGCCAACTTGGAAAGGTTTAGCACAGCATTTTAGAAGTAAACGTTATAATAAGAACTGAATAGCTGATATTTGTTGAGTCCTTACAGAATGGAAAGCATTGTGTGCTACACTTCTTACACAAATTATTTCATTTGAATCTTGCCAAATCCTCATAAGGTAAGCTCTGTGAGTCCCATTTTTAAATAAGAAGATGAAGTTTGTCATCAGTATTTCTCACTGTGAAAATGGCCACCAAAATGACAAAGGAAGGCAGAGCTGGGGCAAGAGTAACAGAACATTTTCACATAGCCCCCCTCCCAACTCCCCACTTTCCCAGTGTTCTCTCGCATATCATATTCCATCATCCAAGGTGGTTAAAAATCCATTCATTTGTTCTACTCCTCCCCTAACATGACCTGTTGACTCAGTATATCCCATGAAATTATCCAGAGGAAAAACAACAGTAAAACCTTAAAGGAGGCCATTAAAGACATTTAACTTAAAAGGACCTGAGAATGAACTATGGCTCCAAAAAAAAGGGTAAATTCAAATTATGAAATTAATTGTGAAACCTAATAATCCAAGAGAGAACTCGAACTGCTGGACTAACCCCATAAACACTCGTTCATGCAATCCAATGGCAATTATTCCACTAGAGTTATGCAAAAGAGGAGAGAGAAATTTTGTTGAGAAACACAGGATGAGATGTTTTTGCTTGGTATGCGCCTTTGGCCAGCTCTCTCCCTCCCAGGGCCTGCCCAGCTGAGAGATTTCATATCAGCACCAACCTTAGAGGCACAGTACTTCCTGGAACAATGAAATATTTACAAGATGACAGTAACAAGGTAGCTGTTGACAAAATCCAGCTCGAAAATATACCCAATTACTCACATCATCCTAAGGGTTTCCAACTGAATGTTTTCTCATCCAGTATCTAACCAGAGAAAAACAAGATTTCAAAATCTCCTTAAAGGGAAAATGTTTAGGAGGGAGTAGTAGGTACTTGTTCCTATGTTTTGTTACTAATTAGCCATGTTTTACAATATGTTTTCTTTGATAAAGTGTGAATCATAAAATGATACAGGGTAAGGAATTGTGTACAATATAAAATTGAGCTATAAGAATAATAATTATCATAATGCATTTTACAATTTGTAATGACATATAGTATTATAAACAGCTCTGCTCATTTTGTACTCTTTGCTTGTTTGTTTGTTTGTTTTTTAATCCTTACCCGAGGTATTTTTTCCATTGATTTTCACACATTGTATGTGGGAAACGTATTTATACGTTTTACATTGACTGGTAGTAGAGCGCGGGACACGTATTAATACATTTTTTATAGACTAGCGGTAGAATGCGGGTAACGTATAAATACGTTTATTTTTATACTTTTTTATTGCTCTAAAGGGATGCTAACATGCAGATATACGAATTCCAAAGGACAAAATTTAGGTCTCTAACACATACAATGGTGAATTATGTATGTACCACTAGGTATAACGGTAATCAATCTATTCAACTGCAAAAATGGCCCGTGCCACCTGTTAGCACGCAATAAAAACTACCCGCAAACAATGTGTTCAGACAGAATGGAAGGGAGGGAGTTTCAGGGGACAGAGAGAGAGAAACATCGATTGGTTGCTTCCTGGACCAGCCTTGACCTACCAAGGTCAGGGATCAAACCCATAACTGAGATACGGTATGTGCCCTTGACCAGGAACCAAACTTAAGACCCTTCAGTCCTAGGGCCTATGCTCTAATCACTGGGTCACGTTGGCTAGGGCTACTCTTTGCTTGATTGATCTATCACAAGTGGTAAGTTCTTCAGCTCCATAGTCTTAGACGCATGCAGCTGCAGTAGTGGTGGACAAAATCTCTTCAGTGCCTGCGTCAAAGTTAAATCTCAGAAATAACTGCTGCTTCCTCACCAGTTCACCAGCACCCAGACTGTCCCTCTACGACTTGTGAGGATAAAATACTTCTGTCAGCACATCAGTAGATTGCACAATCGGTGTCTCCTGTATACATAGTTGCTGCAGCAACACACAAATACGTAACTCTGGGGCTTGTGAAGAACTGTTGGGTGCATAAAAAAGGGAAGAAGAAGAAAAGGAAATAAATGAGTAGGAGGAAAGAGGAGAGCTTCGGCAGACAGGGGATGAAAAGACTTTTCTCTATTCGCATCAAGAGCTTATCTGCATCCCCTGCATTATATCTTTATTATAACTCCGGAGGTAATTTGAATAGTCCTCATTTTTTCAGAAAAAGAAAGTGGGACTCAAAGAAGTGAAGTAGAATATGCCACTAAAAAAGGGCAACCCCAGATTTGAGCCCAGGTCTCCGTGACTTTAAAAATAGCCATTCTCTTCCAGTGTATCTCATTACCTCTCCTGCCAAGAGAAAGAATGCTCCTTCGATTTGTGCTTTCAGTTCTCCAAGTTTGAATCACATATATCTAGTGGCAAGAAGACAGAAATATTTTCACTGATCTCTACCACTGAGACAGAGTGAGGTTGATTCTCATCAAAAGAGAGTCCAAATGAAAGGCAGGTGTTAATTCTGTGATTTGGCCATGACCCAAATATAGAATATGTTTCCTAGTCCCCATTCATAGATCCCTTTATCACCTTGAACTGTGTGTGGTGGAGATGTGCATTGAATGTGGTATACCTCTACTCAATAAATAGAATCTAGTGCTCCACCTTTCAACATTAGCACAGATGCCTCGTTTAAACCTATGCACCTGATCCCCCAGCCTTTTCCCTCTTGTGAAGCAACAATCTATACAGAGTCAAGTCTCTGTGAAACCTTAGCAGTTCCTTGAGAGGGCAGGCAGACGGGCTTTGTAACTTATCTGGATTCAAACTCAACCTCCATCCTTGGTGTGGCCTTGGAAGAGCAAATTATTTTACTTCTCTGATCTTTGTGTGGTTTCTCAGTCTCTAAAAAGGGAGATAATAATATCTCAGGGAGTTGTTACTAAAATTAAAGAAAATGATATGCATAAAGTTCCTAGCATGGTGCATGCCTAAGACATAATGAGCAGCAGTATATGTTTCTTGAATTGTTGCTCAGGTCTAGCTCAATACACTGTCACAGTACTTTGAAATAGCTTTAAGGTCTAGGGAATGATTCTGACAGCTTCCATTTGCTACAGGGAAATAGATCTGGAGGAAAAGAAGCCGTTCAAACAGCTGAAAGTTTTCTCAAGAGACCTGAACTGTTCAGTTACCAAAATTTTTTCCTGTCCTCTAGGTCTGGTGCAAATAAAGTTGCAGCCTATTAAATATTTAGTATTTAAGATAGCCAATGAATTCATTTTAAGTCCACTTTATGACACTGCAGTGTGTTATTGTATTATTGTCTACTCGAGGCCCAGTGCATGAAATTCGTCCACGGGGGGGGGGATCCCTCAACCTGGCCTGCGCCCTTGGGGGATGTCCAACTGCCGGTGGTCAATGCACGTCATAGAAACAGCCTACACCCTCTCCAATCTGGGACCCCTCAAGGGATGTCTGACTGCAGCCCATTTAGGCCTGATCCCGGGCAGTTGGACATCCCTCTCACAATCCAGGACTGCTGGCTCCCAACCACTCGCCTTCCTGATTGCCCCTAACCACTTCCCTGCCAGCCTGATCGACGCCTAACTGCTCCCCTGCTGGCCCGATTGCCCCTAACTGCCCTCCCCTGTTGGCCTGATCACCCCCAACTGCCCTCCTCTGCTGGACTGGCCGCCCCTAACTGCCCTCCCCTGCTGGACCGGCCACCCCTAACTGCCCTCCCCTGCAGGCCAGATCGCCCCAACTGCCTTCCCCTGATGGCCTAGTCGCCCCCATCTATCCTCCCCTGCAGGCCCAGTCACCCCCAACTGCCCTCCCCTGCAGGCCTGGTTGCCTAACTGCCCTCCTCTGCTGCCTGGTCCCCCACAACTACCCTCCCCTGCTGGCCTGATCGCCCTCCCCTGCCGGCCATCTTTGACCACATGGGGGCGGCCATCTTGTGTGTTGGAGTGGTGGTCAATTTGCATATTATTATTTTACTGCCAGCATCGGCTTCCAAATATTGGTTAATAGATGTGCATGGTGATTTATGGGGATTTTGAAGAGCTTGGACCACAATTTTGAGAAATTTACATCATGGTAGAATTTTTATAGTGTTGCATTTTCACTTTTATAGCTTATTGCTAAGTCAATGTGCTTTCATTAACAGCAAGATCTGATGAAAAATAAAAAACCTCCAAGGATAACTGTAGACTTCAAATGATCTACTTTTTGACCAAAGTAGCAAAGAGCAGGAATAGCCTGTGTATTTGCCTACTTTCTCCATCCAAACCACAACCACCTCTAGTACTCAACCTATTACTATTTCCCTTACCTAGTCCACTTTTTAAAAATTAATGGGTGGGGGAGAATGACGAATTTAATGAAGCTAAGTTATTTGCACATTTACTGAGATAGTACTTTGACTTGCCATTTATAGTAAACTAGAGGCCCGATTCATGCAAGAGTAGGCCTTCCTTCCCCCAGCTGCCAGCATCGGCTTCCCTCTGGTACTCAGGACCCAGCCTCCCCTCGAAGCCCTGGTTTTGTCCAGTAGGTTGTCCGGAAGGATGTCCGGATGAACATCCAGTCTAATAAGCATATTATGCTTTTATTTGAGATAGTATTTGACTTGCCATTTATAGTAAACTAGAGGCCCGATTCATGCAAGAGTAGGCCTTCCTTCCCCCAGCTGCCAGCATCGGCTTCCCTCTGGTACTCAGGACCCAGCCTCCCCCCATGCCAGCATCGGCTTCCCTCTGGTACTCAGGACCCAGCCTCCCCTCGAAGCCCTGGTTTTGTCCAGTAGGTTGTCCGAAAGGATGTCCGGATGAACGTCCAGTCTAATAAGCATATTATGCTTTTATTATATTAGATGAGCTCAAACTTCTGCTCTGCAGCAAAATCCACATTCTTACAATGAAATGCCCGAAGAAACAATATTCCACGTCTGATACTCACTGTGATATCATAAATGATCCAGATAGTTGGGACAGTGTCAGGAAGAGGCTCTTCAGCTGATAAAATGTGACATTCAAAATGGCAGTAGAAAAATTTTCCTTACCGCCTGCTGGCAGTTAATTCCAAGGTTCCCTTTCTCCCCTCGAACTACTTTCATCAGACAATGCAGGGTTCGGCCTTTTCGGTGTAATCCAGAGCAGTGGTGTTCAATCTCCCCCCGACAGCTCAGGATGATCTCAGGGCTCAAAGAAAAGTCTTCCATCAACATGCGTCGGTAATCCAACATCTCCCCCTGGCACTCACTGCTCACTTGTCGCCCTAAGTTAGGGTTTAAGCCATAACATTATGGTGAGCATTAGGATCCGGTATCACCACATATGAAAAGTACACATTTCCCCCCGAATAAACCAGTCACATTATTATCTAAACTGAAAAGCTTAGAATTTAGCAAAAACTTTATCAGCATAAAATGAGTTTAAGACTCCAGAGACTAGGGTTTATCCTCTCAGTGTTCTGCATTATACAGATTTTATACTACTAAACTAATCATGCAAATGTTTTACCAATGAAAATTTAGTGTTTTAAAACACAGCTTTATTGACGTACAGTTGACATGTAAGAAACTATACTTTCAAAGTATACAACTGGGTAAGGGCCACAATGGGTTCTTACACTG
>NW_006288267.1:238240-251928 GCF_000327345.1 Myotis davidii
AAGGTTTCTGGGGTTTGTTTAGCTTCTATAATTGCAACATTGTTTCTTAGAGTGCAGCTGAGAGGCCGGCAGCAGCAGGCAGGGAACCTGGCTTCCTCTGTCACTAGAGCAAGCAAGCCTCCCTGTTCACTTCAGCTGCCTGGCTACCGGCCACCATCTTGGTGGGCAGTTAATTTGCATATCTTGCTGATTAGCCAATGGGAAGCGTGTTGGAGCTACGGTTAATTACCATGTTTCTCTTTTATTAGATAGGATACCTCTGCCAAAAAGCACATTATAGAGGGTATAGTGGTGACTCTGATGAGACTCTCAGAGGGTTCAAATCCCACTTCTACCACTAATGAACAGTGTAGGAGTAGAATGAATTAACTTCTCTAAGCCTCAATTTCTGCATCTACAAAATCAAAACCAATTCAAGCCGAAACCGGTTTAGCTCAGTGGATAGAGTGTCAGCCTGCGGACTGAGAGGTCCCAGGTTCGATTCCGGTCAGGGGCATGTACCTTGGTTGCGGGCACATCCCCAGTGGGGAGTGTGCAGGAGGCAGCTGGTCGATGTTTCTCTTTCATCAATGTTTCTAACTCTCTATCTCTCTCTCCTTTCCTCTCTGTAAAAACTCAATAAAATATATTTAAAAAAACAAAAAAAAAACCAATTCAAGATAGTGACTATTTCATTAAATTAGAATAGATATTGTGATTAGATCGTGTTAAGTGTTCAATGTATAATAAATGCTCACCATATAGTAGCTGTTCTATGCTGGAATACAAACAATTCATTTCATTTTGTAATTCTACTTATATTTCCTTTCACGCCTTTAAAAAAAAATCTACAAATTTTTCCTTTTTACTCTTAATCCTACTGAATTATTTGTGTTTGCACAATCTCCTCAAATTCTTTGTAGAGGGAGAATTGGTATTAAGAGAAAATACAATAAATAAAAAATATTCTTCCATGTCTTTCTTCAAAGAAAAATTTTCTAAAATGAGTACTGATCTTGCGCAATGAGTGTGCAGTAGAGGATCATTTGGCACTTTCTAACTTCAATACAGAGAAGTGTTTTCAGGAGAGGGTCGGGAGGCTGTGTGAGGACCCTCATGAAACCGATTCAGGCACCTTTTTCCCCAGCAAGATGGAAACTTCAGGTTAAACACTTCCACTATGACTGACTCATTTGGCAGAAAAAGAAGTCCAGATGCCAAAAGGATTTAAATTTTAAAAAAATGGTGAAGAAAAGGCAGAGGTAGGAGAGCATATCCTATTCCATCAAGTTATAAAAAATGAAATAATCACGAGGGGCAAAAAGGAAGATGCATTGACCTTCAAAGGTAAAAGCAAGGCCTAGGACACATCTTAAGGTACACTTTACACCAAAGAGTGGTAAGAATCAAAACAGATTTTTACTGAATTACTGTACCATATAAGTCAATTACCTATAGGATGACAAAAAAAATCATGTCAACCCAAGCAAAACATTCATGTCAAAATATACCAACAGACCCAACACTATCTATAATAATAAAAGCATAATATGCTAATTAGACCGGACAACTTTCTGGACTAAGCCGCGGTGCCCCAGAGGCAGAGGCAGCCACCATGGCGGTGGGGGCCAAGCCCCTTGCACGAATTTCATACATCAGGCCTCCAGTACTTTAATTAGACTACTGTGAGAAATAATCAGAGTATGGATACAACAAATAAATACATATGCCTAAAGTCATCAAATTGTGTACATTAATCATGTGCAGTTTTTTATATACAACTTATATTTTTACAGAGCTAAGGAAAAATAATAAGAGTAGTTGTTTGATCATTTAATTATGTGAAATAACTAGCTTATTTTAACTTTTTTCTAAGCATTTTACAACCTTTAGATAATTTCTTCCATAACAATAGTGCTAATGATAGATTCATTATTTCTTACAGCTCCCACCATTTTTGTAAATATATGATGAAAATATTTAATCAACATAGTTCATACATCCTTAGATTTTTCATCTTTCTTGTTTTGACAATTCCCAGAATACATAAACACAACAATGGGCAGCCCACTGCTCCAGCTATCTACATCTTTATTAGTCACCAAAGTATCTTTGAAGTACACTGCCTTTAACACTTGTCAAGGAAGATAAATAAGGGAACGAGAATTAAGCATCTAGAAAGTCCATAGCAAAGAAGAATTAAAAAGAAGGTTTATGGGGTGTATCATACCATTTAATTAGCAAAAAAAAAAAAAAGATTATTCAGCACCAACTAAGTACAAGGCAATGTGCTAAAAACGTAGAATGAAAAATAAGGCATGGTTTTTACTTCGATTCACCATATATTGAAAGCAAACTTCAGGTATATCATTAAAAACAATTATGTGTCATAAATCTCATGTTGAACAAACCAAGTATGGAAACACAGGAAAATTTTCCCTAATTATCGCTGGTTTAACTTCTTTTCTCTGTAAGGTGGGCAAGTTGTCTTAGGTTCCTTAGCTCTCTTCAAAATCTAACATTTTGTGATAATATTTTATTTAAAAAATTTTTTTAAATCTTTATGGTTGAAAGGATTACATATGTCCCCTCTGCCCTGCATTGGCCCCTTCTAGCCTACCCCCACCCCAATTTATTTCAATCTTTTCTTAGCAGAGAGCTGGGAGATTTTTGCCTTTAATAAGTTAGGTACTTGTGCCAGAGAATATGTAAGCTTTTGATCAAATGCTTTAGTTCAATAGGACAAGGATATTCTCACTGATTAGCAACTGAGGAAGCAGAAACCATTAGCTAAAACAAAGTTTTAGTCTGATTTCTCTTGCTCCATCCAGCATTCCTAGCATGGGTGTGACTAACACTAGCATTCTTTGACAAACAGCAAATATATTTGATTAAAAGCTTTTTTTAATCTGTCACCATCACACTCCATTTTTCATATAATAATCAGGTGTGAAAACTCAGTTAACTAAAGAAAAGAATAAATACTAAAAACATAATAACATGTGTTAGTTACAGTTGCCCTAAGCTGTCCCCTCTTCCCTGTCTTTTTGCCTCACATTTGTGTGATATTCATGGCTGTGAAAGTTGTAAAGATTAAATAAAATAAATGACACATGGAAAGCCTTCAATAAGTAATAGCTCTTCTTACCATTGCTATGAATACTACCAGTACTTATGCGTTTTTTTTCTGCCATTCCCCACTCTCAAAGCTTCCCCAAGTGTAATGCTCTGTCTAGTACTGAGAACACTTGAGAAGGTCTGGGAATGCATACAGAAAAAAATATATTTAATTTAGTAATCATATATGTATATTAAAGTGACTTACCAGATTTGTTATTAAACAAATTTAACTAAGTTAAAAAAAATAGTAGTGTATTTACAGAAGCACAATAGTATGTAAATATGTCAAAAGTCATGAAGATGATCCATGGACATCGAAGGTGGGAAACAAATAGAGCATAAACCACTGCTTTCACAATCTAAGGCAGTGGTTCTCAACCTTGGCTGCACATTAGAATCACCTGGGAATCTCTTTAAAATCCTGATTTCTGGGCCTCATCCTCTGGAAATTCTGTTTCTTTGTTACTAATGTTGTGGCCTCACCCCATAAGAAAGAAACAGAACCAGACATTTCCTGCCGTCAGAGTCCTAGAGATGCATAACTAAAATAGTCGGTGAAAAATGCTATAATTCTCAGAGCTCAATAATTCAAGTCTTTATTATTTCTGTCCTTAAAATGCAGAAAGTGTACAGCTCTTCTTGTATTTCCAGAGCCTGGGTCAGTGCCTGACACATTATAGGTATTTAGTCAATATTTATTGAATGAATAAATGAGGGAATTATAAACGTATAACGTAGAGTTCTCAGAAGAAGGGTGTGGGGAAAGCAAATAAGAAAGAGAACTTCTGAGGCCCAAAGTCAGGCCATTTCTTTGGTGGCTTCTTTTATCTACTATGTGTGGAAATGAGAGCCAAGCCGTGATCTCACTCCAGTAGAACCTGCTGGGCCAGTGCAGTCGGCAAGTAAGGTGAGGCCGACCACTCATGTCAAACACAACAAACTTGCCTAATGGATTCCCACAAGTACATCGTGATTGCCCTCTCCGGCCAAATCTGCCCTGGTAAGCTAGATCTAATTATCCACCATGGAATTTGGCCAGTTACACTGAGATTATAGTATGTTGAGAAAGCTGAACTTTAACCACACAGAAATAAAATCACAAGCATCTGGGACACTCCCTATTGTCTCTGGGTGATTTTTGAATCTTTTTTTTTTTTTTTTTTTCAAAAAGAAAACAGTTGCTTTGGAGTCAATGAGTTTTCCTTTCAACGAGAGCAGTGATTCTCAACCTTGGCTGCGCATTAGAATCTTTTTAAAATCCTGATTTCTGGGCCTCATCCTCTGGAAATTCTGTTTTTTTGTTACTAATGATGAGGCCCAAAAATCAGGATTTTAAAAGATTCCCAGGTGATTCTAATGTGCAGCCAAGGTTGAGAACCACTGAACTAGAGGGAAATGTAAGTCAAATTGATTCAATTTTTTTAAAATATATTTTTATTGATTTTTTACAGAGAGGAAGGGAGAGAGATAGAGAGAGTTAGAAACATCGATGAGAGAGAAACATCGATCAGCTGCCTCCTGCACACTCCCCACTGGGGATGTGCGCACAACCCAGGTACATGCCCTTGACCGGAATCGAACCTGTGACCTTTCAGTCCACAGGCCGACGCTCTATCCACTGAGCCAAACCGGTTTTGGCTGATTCAATTTTTTAATATAAATTGTCTGCACATGTCTTTACTGAAATAATTTAAAATTATTTAAAAATGAATTCTGATATCTAAATAGAATACTGCACCCTTTATTAATCACCAAAAAATATTTATGTTAGGTGCAGGAAGAAAGTACAAAATGAATAAGATGCAGTCTCAAGTGCTGCCTTTTACAATCAGATTTCAACTAAAGTAGTTCAAAGCCGAAGAAAATGTTCTTCATCCCTCAGCAATAGATGCAGTAAAGTTTTTTTCAAATTTACAATAGAAGGTAAGCATGCACATTGTCACATGTCCATGTCATGAAGCTAAACAACTTTTAATGTTCCTTTTAAGCAAATTTTCCAAATTTTTGGTAAACAAAAATTGTCTCAGGGTTATATTTGTGTGGGTGGCATTCTCAAGCTTTCTGGGTCCAGCTGGGCTAAGTACTCTCCATAAACAAAGGAGAGGTTTATCAGAGTTTTCTTCACTTTGAAAAATAGTTCCCAGCAGGATCCCAACAGCTGGACAGTTTGCACAGCGCGTTACGCTTTTGCTCACCTTATATACAACTCCTCAGGATCGCACCTATAGGAGAGAGGCAGGTTACACAGGCGACATTTGTTCTGCTCACCATCTCAGAACTGACTCACTGGCTTTCATTTTCTCTTTTTCTTTCCTCCCAGTATGTCCCTTTCCTCTCGCATTGATGGACGCCACTTTGCAACATGACTCCTTCCTTTTCTCTCTTTTTATCTCATGTCATCAACCTCACTGGTACATTTGTTTTCTGAGAATTTCTGCCTTGGCAGAGAGTTTCTTAGTGGAGCCACAGGAGTGACTAAGCAAAGTTAGAGAAAGCAAAGCTGATGCTATTGGCAGTGAGACATGCTAGAAAGAATACCAGCTTGAAACCGAAAAACCAGGGGGATTGGTTCTGGCACCAAGCTTCACCACGTGTCCCTTGAAATTCAAGGAACATCTTGAATGTGTCAGTCTCCTCATCTACATAATTAACATGCTAACACAAAAATGACAAAGTCTAATCAGACTGCAGGAGAGCTTTTTGTCACATTAATTTGTGAAGTGCTTATCTCTGGGTCATGTGAGATGTGGTTGTCAGTAATGTCGGTCACCAGCTGCAAAGGAGATACCTGTGCACACCTCTGTCCCCAGCCTGCTGTCCACTCTTGCCTCTCAGGGGTATTTAGGAGTTCATTCCTCGAGGTACAAGAAATCCATACATATGAACAATCCTGCCATCTTTGTACTCTATCTAGTTTTTGGTTTCATTAAAGCTTCTCCCAGTCTGCTTTATTGACAGACCGATGCTAGCCATGATCTTTTCAACTGGCAAACAGGGCTCACACCCCCAGCTGCAATCTGGTTATCTACCAGCATCTGATTGAACTAGAATTGAGTAGGGTGATGTCACTCTGTAGTCAGGCTGGCTTTCGTTTAAACACACATTATAATGGAAGAGCTGAACACCTTGAACTTGTTATTTAATTTCTCTGAAGCTCCATTTTCTCATTTATATAAAGAAGGCCTAATATCTACACTGTAAAGGGATGAAGCCTTATTATATATAGCCCAAGAGGTAAAAGTAATATGCAACCCAAATGTGGATATTTAGAATTTTCCAGATATTTAATTTATAGTCTCTTAAAGATAAAGGATTTTAAAGAAAAGTAACTGTGCAATTAAAATAAGATACACTTGCCCTGGCCAGTGTGGCTCAATTGGTTGGAGCATGGTCCCATATATCAAAAGGTTGTGGGTTCAATTCCTGGTCGGAGCACATACCTGGGTTGCAGGTTCAATCCCAGTCAGGGTGTGTATGGAAGGCAACCAATCAGTTTTCTCTCTTCTCTCTCTCTCTCTCTCTCTCTCTCTCTCTTTCTCTCTTGTCCCCTCTCTCTGAAATCAACAAGCATACCCTTGGGTGAGGATTTAAATTTTTTTAGAAAGTAAGATATTGTGGTTTCTTTGAGCTCTGCTCTGGCACAATGATTAAAAGTAGCAGGTACTTAATTATTTTTAATGAGTAAATAATGAATAAATGAATTCTATAGAAGTTTAGAGAAATATTGAATTTCACATCTCTCTAGGTGTGAACCGATACCTCCTAACCTACAGTGTATTGTATTTCCTGTCTTCTCTACAACTGACATGAAAATTGTCCTAAAAAATTTCATTATTTTATGCCTGTCACAGTATAGAAATAAGCAACCAGAAATGTATTTTCTCCCAAAGTTATCTCTTTATTTTTATATTTTTAAACTTTTTATCAAAACAAGTTTCTAGAAATCATTAAGAAACACAATTGTGTAAGTATTATAAAGAAACAGAGTTGTGCAAGAAGAGGCTTTACAAAGCCCTTGTGTAATACTGCTTTGAGTACTTTCCATTTTCATGGCCTCCTCTTAAGAAAACATGTTTTGCTAAAGTTCATTATTATTTTCCTAGAGTATACATTTCCCCCTAAGTATGGAAAGAAATAAAAATAATTATACTAACCATGAATTTTTTTAACTAAGCCTCAAATCTATTTTTTCCTACAGATTCACTGTGACAGCAACAGGTAAAATTGAATGAGAGCCGAATGCATTATCCTGTAAATTGAATTTAGAAGAACAACCAAATACAATAAATCAATCCAATACCTTACTTTTAACTTTCTTTCAAACCAGAACATGAGTTCCTTAAGTAACTCAAACAGTGCCCCCCAATCTCCACTTCCCTTTCTACAGGAAATATGACTGGAAACCATCTTGGAGTGCCATGAAAGCTGAGGGGCAAAGCTAAATTCCATCTGAAAGCACAAGGAAACAGGACCAGCAAGAATGAAAGATGCCTGTCCTGTTTCCAAAAGCAAGGGGAGGAGATAAGCCAAAAGAACAATGACATGTTACAGCCTAAGAGCTAAAATTAAATGCATGTAAACAATTCTTGTTGAAACTAGAAGCCAATGTAGATTAGGCAAGCCAGGTGACGAGTTCTTTCCTGCCAGAACAAGCCAGAATGAGAGTCACCTCCCTCACATTGCAACATGGCTAGGGATAGAAGTGAGGTTCATATGGAAAACCAGAGGATTATGAACTGAGTATGGCAACTCTTAAATTCTATATTAACTTATTGTATACTAGAGGCCTGGTGCACAAAAATTTGTGGGGACCCTCACCTCATGAGGGTGTGGCCAACCTGGGTGAGGGGCTAATGGCTGTTTGCAGGCTGGCCACAGCCCCTTCAGTGTGGGGGGTCCTGATGGGGTGACTGGCCAGTCTGGGTGAGGGACTGATGGCTGTTTTCAGGCTGGCCAAGGTCCCCAGCCACCCAAGCTTCCAGTGGAGGCTGGCTGGAAGCAGGTATCTGGGGTTTATTTATCTTCTATAATTGAAACTTTGTTGCCTTGAGCAGAGACCACAGCCGGCCAGGGCAGGCGGGAAGCTTGGCTTCTTCCATCACTGGGGCAACCAAGCCTCTTGCTTGCTCCAGCTCCGTGGCTGCCAGCCGCCATCTTGGTTGGGTTAATTTGCATATAGTCACTCTGACTGATTGGTGGGTGTGGCTTGGGGCATAGCAGAGGTACGGTCAATTTGCATGTTTTTCTTTTATTAGATTAGATACGAAAACCCCATATTTCTTCCTTATACCACCCAACATGCTGAAAGCCAGTTGTTTAAATAAAGGAATCTGAATGAGAACTTCTAACTCACATATAATTATTTCTCTTAACACATATTTCTTGAATAACCACTGTGGGCATGACCACTGTGGTAGAACCTTTGAATAATACAAAGATGAATAAGGCATAGTCCCTACCCTCAGAAGATCGCGGAAGTCAGACATGCACACAAATAACTATATGAGAATAATCAAAAAAGGGGAGAAAGAAAGAAGTTCAGCCCAAATTGATTTGTTGGCATTAATGTGTGAAAGAGTCATCTTTAAATCTTATCCCATAGCCCGGTTATTAGCAACTCCTTTGACCAGAATCCAACTATGATGTTAGTTTTTGCTGGATTTTAAATTAAACCTATACTACTGGTTCTCTGATGCAGCTAAATCATAGAAGGAGCCCTAGGTAGATATAAACTCCTACAATACCTTTCCAAAGACATTTGGGGCTCATTTTAAAAGACCATTCTCAAATATATGCAAGAAGCCAGAGGAGTTATGGAAGAAAATACCATCTATTAAATTAACTTACGATTCCTAAGTTTGTCATGAACAACTATAAACCTTTCTAAGTAAGCTAAATAGACATTAATGTGGAAGGGTAAATAAATTATAGAATATTTCCTACAATAATTTTAAAGAATGAGGTATCTCTAGCATAGAAACATCTCCATATGTAGAGAAGTGAAAGGAAACAGCCAGGAGGAAACAATTTAGGCTATAAACTAGGCCTGTTATTTGATGCAACTTAAACATTTTTTCTAAAGGTTAAGCAGAAGCAGGAAATGATACAAATATGCTAATAAAGTAGGAAATATGATGCACTCTTTACTTTTCACTATTATGTTACACCTCCAGAATTATAATGATTTAAAGTAAATTTTTTATAAAATGTTTTTGGTATTTGAATTAATTTTATTACCTACCAAAAAATATTTTGTCTTCAGGTATTGTCTTGAAGTACAGTGTGCAAAGATTTTTTATATTTGTCTCCATATATTACTAGGTTGTTTTAGACCCTATCTCTGTAGCCACTTTCATAAGCTTTACCTTCATGTGTAAAGCTTTCAATCTAGTTAACCCATGCACACTATAATTTCAATTCACAAAGGGAAAAGTGAACAGACTCAACTTCTATTATTAAGTGGATACCCTGCCTCCATATCAGCCCAAAACAGATCTGTTATCAGTTATCTTTATTCTTCTTTATAAGACAGGAGAAAGAAAAAGAGAGGAGGGAAAGAAGTTCAAGAAAAGATAGAAGAAAAGTACTGTCCACCCCAGCCAATAGCAGAAATTGCAAGTTGTTGTCTGTTAAAAGTCTGTTCCATTTATGATAAGTTATTTCCCCAGGCCCTATTCTGTGCCTTCTGTTTTAAGTGATTGCTAAAATCTTCCCCTTTATAAAACAACTGTTTATCATGACTCATGTCTATAATGACTTAGGACCCTCAAATGTGATCATAACCTTCTCCCCTTCTAAGAACATTCATAAAGATAAAAAGCCAGCCTCAGGTTTTTATGAGCTAGCTCACTTCTAGAAATGAGACAGCTTGCCACAGAACGAAAGCCCAATATCTTACTTTCTAAAAAATGTTAAATCCTCAGCCAAGGGTAGCTTGCACAGGAAGTGGGGCTCAACACAGCAGTTTGAATCAGCTTTCTATGAAGAAGACAAAGGCAACTACACAGAGAACAGTCATTACACAAGTAGAACAGGTGCATCCAGCCCCTCCTGGTGCCTCAGCCAAAGCTAAACACACCCAGGCTGTTCCACCAGAACTGGCCTGAATTCAAATCAATAGAAAGCTTGTTGCCATGGGTTGGGTGAAAGCTGTGTTTAATGCCAATCAACATATGCTTGATTATGCAACAGGGAAAATAAAAGAGTAAAGTAAACATGTGTACCTGTATCTATACAAATCTTTTGAAAGGACTTGAAGCTGAGAAACTAGAACCAAGAGAGAATGGTAGTAGCTCAATACGTTTGAAATAAGCTCCAACACTCTCTGAAGCAACTTTCTAATTCCTATAGAAGAATCTTCAATGATGAGCCCTCAAACCAGTCACCCTCAACAGAACTTATTGGTTTACTGTAAATACCTTAGTTAGATTGCTAGCAACCAAAGAAATAAACTAAGATAAATTAAAATAATAATAATACTGTAATGAAGATCATTATGATTACCATTTATCAAGCACCTATTAGCTGCCAATTTGCTATATTTAGCTGTCTAGCCTAATCTCCATCACAGTCTTGTGAAGTAGGTTTGATTGTACCCACTTTACACATAAAGAAACTACATCAAATATAAATTACTTTTCCCCAAAATACCCAGCTAGAGTTAAAGAGCCATCGTCATTCCACATAAACTCTCTCCACTACACCAGGAGTCGGAAAACTACAACCATTTGGTGAAATCTGCCCCACTGCCTGTTTCCGTAAGGTTGCATTGGGGCACAGATCATTCATGTAACTGTGGCTGCTCGGGTGCCGCAATAGCAGCGTCGAGCAGTTGTGACAGAAACCATATGGCCCACAAAAACTAAACAATTTGCTATCTGGCCCTTTAGAGAAAAAGTTTGCCAACCTCTGCTCTGCAGTGTGCCATTAAGAATTTTTTAAAGTTTGAGTAAAATAAATACTTCAGAGAATTCTGATAAATGGGGGTGTTCATTTTGTTGTTGGTAACAGCTACCCTAAGACCTTCTGTCTATGCAAGAGCTTTTTCCTACTCCTTAAAAATTCAGTTGGGGAAGAATATGTGTGTATCAGAAAACAAGAATCTGAATTTTGTTGACTACTTCTTTCATCTCCTGACAAGTCCTACCTCCAGCTTCTACTCACCTCCAGTTCTCAAGTTAGGCACCTAAGAGAGAAAGGGAGGGAGGAACACAATGAAAACATAGTGCCGTAGCTCTGTGGAACTTCCATTCCATTTGCAGGCCCTCCCACCTGCCATGGCAGACTCTCAAGGAAGGACATGCCAAATTTCAGGGTCTACTGTTTAGGTTTGTGAGTGGAGGACATTATAGACTAGATCAGTGGTCGGCAAACTCATTAGTCAACAGAACCAAATATCAACAATACTTCTTCACAATAGACTCACCCAGGCCGAAAACCGACTTCTGCGCATGGGCCAAGAAGTTTCAATCGCACTGTACGTGCGCTCCCGCACATGGTATTTTGTGGAAGAGCCACACTCAAGGGGCCAAAGAGCCGCATGTGGCTCGCGAGCCACAGTTTGCCGACCACTGGCACTAGAATAACAGAATTTGAATATGGAGGGCACATTAGATAATTACCAATTGAGATGATTCATTTTATTAAGAAAAAAAAAAACAAGAGCCCAGCAAAACTGAGTGACTTGCTCAAGGTTAAAGAGGTAGCAACAGAGAAAAGGCTTCTTTGATCCAATCTAGCACACATTCAACAAGATCTAGTTTAAGGCCATCGTTTATCTTATTCACCAGCTTCCCTATATTCATTAATTTCATGTCCCTTATCAAGACTACACTTTTGATGGGAAGAGCACCTTTGGGGAATCAAGCAGACTTGGGTTCAAATCCTGCTTTAGTCACGTAGTACTTGTGAAAACTTAGGAAAGCCAGTAAATCCACTTGAAGTCTTTTTATATACCTAAGATATAGTTCATTGTTGCCTAAATGTAAAAAAGATGAACTGACATAGCAACAGTCAGTGCCTAACAAAGCATCCAGCACATAGTAAGAACTTTCCCAAAATGTGGCCAACACTAGCATTGTTCTTACAAGACAAGTGAGCGGCATCACCTTGGCCCCCTCTTAAACAACAGTCAGGAGATGTTAATGGTTGGACCAAGTGTCGTTTCATGGTTCAAGCATAGATGATAACATGCTGTCTGCATATGGTAGAAGAAAATACATTTCATCTGAGAAAACTCACTTTTAGCTTTCTAATTAAGTCTTATGCCAGTGCTTATAATTTTTATTACTGTATATGTTATGATTTATGGACAGTCTTGTTAATTACAAGGTTTTTATTGGAGAGACAGGTTTCAGGATAAGTCTGCCATCTGACTTGCTAGTACTTGTTTACAGTGTGACTCATTTACATGTGTGTTTGAGTATGGGTGTTTAGGAGTGATGTTATTACATTTTTCTTGCATATCGTGAGAAATCTGTGACTCATATTTGTTCATATATAAACATTGCACATCACTGACTCTATCTCTTCACATACCCCAATGTCCCCCATTTATCAAGGGCTAGTTTCAGATTATTTTCAAGGTTTTATACAGACAGACTCACTTGGACTGGTCCTTGCTCTCAGCTACCAGGTACTCGTTTTGTGGCATGGTGACTACCGCTGAGCTGCCAGGTGCAGTTCCCTGGGGCACGAAGAAGCTCTCAATTCTTGGGTCTCAGAGAATCGTGAGCCAACTCTTCGCAACTTGCAACAGGAAAAAAGCTTAAAACTTTTATTTTAACTTTACCACAGTTTTTCTGAGATGAAGAATCACTTTCCATTCAGTTTATGATTATTGAAAAACATTTTATTATTGATTTATATAACAAAAATTATTTTTAAAGTTTTATATGATTTTAGAAGGCAAGCCTTATATGTTTGATGATGTAACATAAAACATAAAGCATATTTAATAAGAAATAACTTCTTTTAATTTATAACAGAAATTGCTGCCTCTGATAAAATATAAAAGCCATGAGAGGACAGGGATCTTTTACTATCTTGTCAATATTTTAAAGGCTTACAAGAGTGTGCCTGGAACATAATGAGCACTCAATAAATCTTTGTTGGGAGAAACCAAGATGGCAGCATAGGTAAACACCTGAAATTGCTACCTCGCACAACCACTTCAAAACTACAACTAAAGACAAAACAGACATCACCCAGAACCACAGGAAGGCTGGCTGAGTGGAAATTCTACAACTAGAAGGAAAGAGAAAAGCACACTGAGACTCAGGAGGTGTGGAAGTAAAGTGCAGAGGTATGGAGGCACGTGCACAGAAAGGGCTGGCAACAGAGGATGCAGTTGTCTTTTTCAATTAGGAGGGAGTCTCAAGCTCCCAAAGGCCCTGACTCCAGTTCTGGGTGAGTCTCTGGGAGCCCAGACTCATACCATGAGAAACTGGACTGTCTGGCAGTGGGTGGAACTCGAGGGCAGCTTTCTCAGAGGTGCTTGAAGCGATTACCGCAGGACACTGAGACCCGGGGGCCTCTTAGGGCAGGACTAAGGCCCAGCCATAGCTGTTTGCTCCGCCCTGTTGATTCCC
>NW_006288267.1:252096-260015 GCF_000327345.1 Myotis davidii
ACACAAGGGGGGCCCAGGGGTGCCCAGCTTGGGTGACTAGGGAGGCTGGAGGCTGTGCAACTGGGCCCTACAGGATACCTAATGCACAAGGCCACTCTACCAAGTCTGGGAGATGTAGCAGCTCTACCTAATACAGAGAAACAAACATAGGGAAGCAGCCAAAATGCAGAGACAAAGAAACAGGTCACAAATGACAGAAATGGAGAAAAGCAAACTTCTGGATATAGAGGTCAAAACCATGCTTAAACAGTTTTTCAAGAATTTTCTAGAAACCGCTGATAAATTTAGTGAGACCCTCAATGAATCTAGTGAGACCCTCGAGAATATGAAAAAGGACCAACTAGAAAGTAAGCATACACTGACTGAAATAAAGAATAATTTACAGAGATCCAACAGCAGACAAGAGGATCCCAAGAATCAAGTCAAAGATTTGAAATACAAAGAAACAAACAAAAAAAATACCCAACTGAAAAAGAAAAAAGAAAAGAGATTCCAAAAATATGAAGATAGTGTAAGGAGCCTCTGGGACAACTTCAAGCGTACCAACATCAGAATTATAGGGGTACCAGAAGAAGAGAGAGAGCAAGATATTGAAAACCTATTTGAAGAAATATTGACAGAAAACTTCCCCTACCTGGTGAAAAAAAATAGACTTACAAGTCCAGAAAGCGCAGAGAACCCCAAACAAAAGAAATCCAAAGAGGACCACACCAAGACACATCATAATTAAAATGCCAAGGGCAAAAGACAAAGAGAAAATCTTATAAATTTTATGTCATTTTTTTAGGCTGTTGAAATTCTCACTAAGTTCCATGAGCATTCTTATAACCATCGTTTTGAACTTTGTATCTGGTAGTTTGCTTGCCTCAATTTCATATAGTTCTTTTTATATTTCTCCTATCCTTTCACTTGGGAACTGTTTCTTTGTCTCTGCATTTTGGCTGCTTTGCTATGGTTGTTTCTATATATTAGGTAGAGCTACTAAATCTCCCAGACTTGTTAGAGTTGCCTTGTGTAGTAGGTGTTCTATAGGGTTCAGTGGCACAGTCTCCCCAGTCACCCAAGCTGGGCACGCTGGGTTCACTGGCCTGTTGTAGTTCAGCTTTGATTTGCTGTTTGGGTTAATGGGTGGGATTGACCCCCCAAGCCAATTGGCTGTGAGGACTGGCTGCAATTACAGGAAAGGATAAGCTGTGCAGGAGTCAACCCTATGGAGCAGGACTTGCCTCAGTGCTCACGGAGTCCGCCCCTTGAGTATGGAGGTTGTAGGATTATAATTTGGCATAGTCTGAAGCTGTTCATCAGTTGCACTAGCTCTGGGGCCTCCCAAGAGGTACAACGTCAGCCACCACATGCATCCTGCCTGGGGCCACCTGGCATGAGCTACAGAGCAATCTGCAGGTGGCTGATACTTATGCTGGGCTTGGAGGTGCCCAGGAGAGGCCAAGCTGCAAATCAAGGTGGCTGCCACTAGTGCCAGGCCTGGGGCCACTTAGCAAGAGGTGCAGGCTATTCATAGACCACATGCTGTTTGCTTGAGGAAAGAGAGGCCAATTGTATGGGGAAATACTGGAAATGGCATAACTGAGGCCACAAGTTGGGTGGGGACAGGTCACAGGGAATCACAAGGGTGCGGCAAACAGTATAAGCCCAGTTGATGGAGACTCAGATATGGCAATTGCCTGTCAGATCTGTGAGATTCTCAGAAAACAATGATCTCTGCCAGCACTTTTGTCTGGCAGAAAACTGCCACCCAGCTCTTGCCCTAATGACAAACAATTCAATTCCTCCCCGTATATCCCTGATTCCTTTCAAGCTGCTGCCCCAGCACTGGAGCTCAGAGGGAGAGAGTCCAGGGAAGACCAAGTAAGGCCCTTTACAAGGAACTGCCTGGGACTCCAGAAGCCTCCATCTCCCTTAGCCTCGATCCCCCCTGGTTTTTACAGCCAGAAGTTATGGGACTTCTCTTCCTGACACTGGAACTCTGAGCTGGGGGTTCTGGTGTGGGGCTGGGACCCATTGCTCCTCATGGGAAACATCTGCAGCCAAGATATCCCTCCAGATATTAAAAGGTCATGTATAGGACCAGCCCCTTCTGTGTCTCTGCCCCTCCTACCAGTCTTGATGTGGCCTCTTCTTTAAATTCCTAGTTGTAGGACTTCCATTCAACTAGATTTCAGCTGAATCTGAATGATGTTGTTCTGTTGGTTAGTTGTAATTTGGTGGTGGCTGTGGGAGGATTGGAGTACCATATTTATCTACACTGCCACCTTGACCAGGAAGTCCTTGCTGGATGTTTTTCTTCATCTAATTAGTCTGAGTTTGAATGTGAATTGTATTTATGTCTTAGGAACTGTTCCTTATATATATGTAATCAAATACAATGTTGAGCCTATAATTTTTTAAATAAAAAAGCATTAACAATGTAAAAAATATGCAACAATGTCTTCAGAATGATTAGAGAGACTAAAGAGGTAGCATCAACACATATTATCAAAAGCTTTTTCTTAGAAAAGTTTTGGCACTAACTCCTAGGATTAAATACTACAGTCTATACTATTTTTTTCTGAAAAAATAATCTTTTATGCTAAAATTTGTGCCAGAAAATTTCATTTTTACATCTGTTAGTATAAATTAATCTGAGGAATATGCACTCCTTTCTGAGTGGGATCCAACCATGTTCAAGTTATGTCACTACTTCTCTTGGTCACTCAACTGACTCCATTCACACTTTTACAATGAGTTTATATATAGTTTCACCAACTAGAATATAAACATTATCACTAGGGATCTGCATTACTTATAATACTGTAACTGATTTTACTCATTCCCTTCCATTTACATCCAAAATTTGATACTAATTTACTTTCTATCTCTTCTCACTTATAAATTATCCACCCTATTAAAAGGCATAGCTGTGACAATTCTAAGTTTCAGCTGCCCACTATGTTCCCATCCATTCCATCTCTAAATGTGTTCAAAGTGTTAACCGATTGTATGTCATCCTAGAGACAGCTGGGTTTCAGGGAGAGGAAAGGTGTTTCATTATCTTACTCTATTGCCCAAGACAAATGTGCTATTGTATTGCATGTAAAATGTCATCTTTGAAGTATATTAAGGATATGCTGTGAGGTAAGCCATCTGGAAAATACAGTATAGAATGGGAAATAATTATAAGTTAGTTTATTGCACTTTTTTTCCAGTTAAGCCTATCATGATAGCTGCTAAAACAATATAATGAAAAGGGTAGATGCTCTGAAACCATACAGGTTAAATGCTACCTCCAACTATTATTAGCTAGTATGCAAGTTACTTAGCTTCTCCGATACTTTTGTCTTATCCGTAAAATTGAGATACTACTGCATGTTGCATAGGGGTTTTATGATTAAATGAAACAATATTTGTAAAGCACTTGGAACAGAGTAGACAGTAAGTATAACGTCTCCTCTCTTCTTTTAAATATAGAGGATATTTAATATTCTTTACATATAGAATATTAGGTAATCCAATAATATTTGGACACCATGTTGAGTGAGCACGTTGGTTGAGCTTCCATGTGATTCTCTTTTAATTCCAGGGGAGAAAGGGCTTTGGAAAATCAAGTTTTAAGTTTCCTCAGGAATCCTCAGGCTGGAGTGTATTAGGACCACCCAGACAATCTTAGTAGGAAAGCGCTGTCCGTGGTGCTAGTAATCGCGCATACCCCTGGCAAAACTTCGCCTGCCCAGAATTCTTTGCCAGTGAACTTGCTTAGCAAAGCTCACATATCTGTCTCATGGTAGAGTCTCAGTCATTCTACCCACTGGCTTTTCACCTGTCTTGCCAATCTTTATCTATGTCCCCTTCAACCAAACAACAACAACAACAAAAAGTATCTTCCATCTCCTTATCACCCCAAAATAGTTTTTATTTTTCAGACACTGACAATGCCTACCACTTAAGAAAGTGGATCAAAAATTGGCTCAAGTGCCCTAACCGGTTTGGCTCAGTGGATAGAGCGTCAGCCTTCGAACTCAAGGGTCCCAGATTTGATTCCAGTCAAGGGCATATTCCTTGGTTGCAGGCACATCTCCAGTAGGGGGCGTGCAGGAGGCAGCTGATCAATGTTTCTAGCTCTCTATCCCTGTCCCTTCCTCTCTGTAAAAAAAACAATGAAATATATTTTAAAAATTGGCTCAAGTGCCCTGGCTGGTGTTTCTCAGTGGTTAGAGTGTCGGCCCATGCACTGAAGGGTCACAGACTCCATTCCTGGTCAAGGGCATGTACCTGGGTTGTAGGTTCAATCCCCAGCTCTGATCAGGGCCCATGCAGGAGGCAACCAATTGGTGTGTCTCCCTCACATCAATGTTTCTCTCCTCCTCCCCCCACCTTCCTCCCTACCTTCCACTCTCTCTAAAAATCCATTGAGGTATGCCAGTTGGTTCCATATCTCAATGTGGGGTTGCGGGGACAAGAAGAGATAAACCAAAGAACTTATATATTTATTTGCATAGTCCATGGATACAGGCAATAGGGTGGAGGAAGGAGGTGCTAGGAGGAGTTGGGGCGGGGGGAAGGAGAGGAGATGGAAGATACCTGTAATACTATCAACAATAAAAATATGTATTAAAAATGATGAGGGAAAAAATATCATCGGATGAGGATTAAAAACAAGAAAAAATTGGCTCAGGCTATCTTTTTCTAACCTTTTTGTTAAGTTTCAAAGAAATCCAAGGTGAGAAGACAGGAAACAGTTAATTTCCAATGCATTCTTTAAAAAGACTCTTAAGCTGCACCTTGACCTTGAGTTAAGTTCCCTTCTTCCTTATTCCCCAAATTCCCTGTAAACACAAGTCTCAGTAAAGTTATCATATTAAATTGAAACTCTCTAGTTATTAGTTCTGAGTGCCACTGGGGAAGTTAATTAAAAGCTAGGACCTAGATCTTATTCAACTGTGAATTCCTGGACATGCTGAACTAAGTTTTGTTGAACTAAATTTAATCACTGGGTCCATTAGAGGGAAGGTCTTTATTTTTATTTCATTTAAGATGTCTTAATGTTGACATTATTGCAGGAGTCCCCATTGCCCCCGCCTCTGCTTTGCCCACTCCCACCCTCCTCTGCCTCCCCTAACAACACACCTTTAAAAGGCAAACTGCCACCTGGCCAGTGTGGTTCAATGGTTGAGCATTGACATATGAACCAGGAGATCACAGGTTCGATTCCCAGGCAGGCAGGGCAAATGCTGGGGTTGCAGGCTCGATTTCCAGTAAGGGGGCGTGCAGGAGACAGCCAATCAATGATTCTCATCATTGATGTTTCTATCTCCCTTCCTCCCTGAAATCAATAAAAAAAATGTATTTTAAAAATAAAATAAATAAATAAAAAACAGCCTGCCTTGCAACATTTGGCTGTGCACTAAATTTTAGAGTAACCAGGCTGTTCTGATAAAAATATTCTGGACTGAATTCATTTGCCACCACATTCACCTATATCAGTCTAGTTGACTCAGCCCCTGATAGTGACTAGCAAAGAACTAATGTCATTCCTTTCAAAGATTCTGGCTTCCCACTGTCCATTTTTTTCTCCTTTTCCTCCAATTCTACCAACATACCTGTAATTCCCAATACACTGCATAGATACTGGCCCCAAAGTCTAAACAAAAACAACTCACTGGGTTGTTTCACCCAAAGGTAGACTTCTATTGCTCTGGCCAGATGAAGGAACAGAGCCATCATCAACAAACACAAGGACAATTTCTTTTTCCAGATAAGAGTAGAGGCTCAAATAAGATTAAAAGGCAGAAGCACTAAAAAACTGAAACCTAAAAAATGTGGGTAGGGTGAGAGAGAAATAATTGTTATTAATACTGCCTCTTTCTCTTCCCCATCTGGGTGAACTTCCACTCTCTTGAAAATCAGTCAGTATCTCTTCAGCCCTCACTACCACTTCCATGGGCCTTCCTTTCTTTAAAGAGCTCTTCCTCATCCTACAGCGGTTTGAGGGGAGGGGAGTCCAAGCTAAGGCATGCCAGAAGAAACATACCGAGTCTCATTTGTAAGCAAGCAAACAATTGCCCTCCCTTTAAGAGCCTTCCTCCTTGGCACTCTGAACCAAAAATGATGTAGTGAATAAAAACAATTCAGTGTTAGGAGAGACCTACTTTCATGTAGTTTTTCACCAAAGTTTTTAGGCAACAAACACACAACTTGTGGTTCTCTCCCTATTTCAATCAAGTATCAGCTATAATTTTTTAAATCTTTAAAGCAATGCATTAATGCAGTGGTTCTCAACCTTCTGGCCCTTTAAATACAGTTCCTCATGTTGTGACCCAACCATAAAATTATTTTCGTTGCTACTTCATAACTGTAATGTTGCTACTGTTATGAATCGTAATGTAAATATCTGATATGCAGGATGGTCTTAGGCGACCCCTGTGAAAGGGTCGTTTGACTGCCAAAGGGGTCGCGACCCACAGGTTGAGAACCGCTGCATTAATGCAAACTCACCTAGGAAGATTAAGAAGAAAAGCACTTGGCCTTTAAATCTTCAGAAGAGGGTTTAATGACAGGTTCAACCTGTTTAATGGCAGAGCCAGCACCACACCCCTGTTTTATTGTGTTTCATTATCTTTGCATAAATTCCCTTTATTACTCATGACAAGTAAAAAGGAAATACTTGCTGAGGTGGGTTTTAATAAGAGTAAAATAAAAAATAAAGTGTTCAAATATCATGAAAGTGTGACCTCAGATTCTTAAAACATATATATTGATATTTTTAGGTGCCTGACATGTTGTCACTCTCAATCTAAAGGTCATTTTTTACAAGGAGTGTAACCATAACTCAAAGATGAAAATAATAAGTAGCACATTCAAAACAGGATTCTCGGGATTTTTCTCTTACCAGGTATACTGATTTTTTTTTTGACTCATTCAAATAGGAAGACACACCCAAAAGAAAATTGCTAAGGTTGGTGCAAGATGTGAAGCTAGTGAAGTTCAAGTACTGCCTGGGGATGAATATAACCTGCATGACCGGTGCAGAGCTGTCACTTTCAGACATCTTAAGACAGAGTTATTTTAAATGTCTTTCTGTCATTGATTCTACGGGGAGCGACTAACGTCTCCAGCGTGAAGCCAGCTGAAGAAATAGAAAGACGCTGCTCCGCCTGCTGGAGGGAGGGGCTGAGTACATTGATTCGTTGTTTCCAAAACCTTGACCAAGACTTCCCGGGACTCTGGGCGAGCAAGGCCTGGGCCTCCGAGCGCCCGGCGTCTGGCGCATGCGTCCTAGCAACGTCTGGGCTAGCTCCTCCCCCCTCTCCCTGCCCCTACCCCGTCAACTCTCCCATCCCGCCCCTACCTCGTCCCCTGCAGCTCCGCTGGCCCCGCCTCGCGGCCGGCGAGCCGCATAGCCGAGCTGGCAAGCGGGCTGCGGGCGGAGCCGAAGGGGGTGGGGAGAGCCGGCGCACCGCCCAGCTGGACCAAACCCCTCCACTCCCAGCGAGAAACTGCAGTGCGCCTGGGATCAGACGCTCGCTCCTGCCCTTCCAGCCGGAGCCCTCGCACCAGGCGCCTTTCCTGGGAGCGAGCTGGGCGCGTCCGCTCATTCACGATCGCCCGGAAAAGGCCGACTTAACGACAGGCCGTTTGGCCTTTGCACGAGCCGCCAAGTCACCAAAGGGCGGCGACAGGGGACTGGAGCCAGCGGGGCTCTCCCGAGGAGCAGAGAGCGCTCCGGGGCGGCGCGGGGCCGGAGCGAGGAGTGTCGTGAAGCTCGGGGCTAGCGGCGGATCATCCCGATTTTGTCTGGCGTCTGCGAAATGTGGGAAGAAGAGAAGGTCAAGCTCGGAGGCAGTGGCAGCGATGCGGGTCTGGCCAGCGCCGCGGCGCGGGGGCAAGTGGAGACCGTGCGGCAGCTCCTGCAGGCGGGCGCGGAT
>NW_006288267.1:260087-275167 GCF_000327345.1 Myotis davidii
CCTGGGGCCCAGGGGCCTCGTCGGCAGGGGGCGCGCGAACGCGGGGGCGCGGCCTCCCTGGGGCGCCTCTGGGACCTGGGTCTCCACTGTTTCTCTCTTGCTAGGGGTGTGGAGCCCAGGGGTAAAGCCGGTGTTCACCCACCAAAAATCCTTAAAAAAAAAAAAAAAGAATGAAAAATCCACTGCATCAGTTTGTTCTTTTTAATGATGGAAAAAATATCAGTATATCCTCTCCCGTCTCGGGATCAGAGATACATTACAACTTACGCATTCTGTATTGGATTTAAAGAATCACACAAAATCATAGTACCTGGAGGAAAAAAACTCACTGTTAAGTTTCAAGCTGCAATATGAAATTCCTTGCAGTTTGTTCTAAACAAAGGAACAAGACAGGGTGTTCCTAAACCACAATACTTACTCCTCTTATTTTATGTTAGCATTATCTCTTGAGCATTACGTAAGAAAAAAATGATTCTATGGATTTTTACTGCTTAATTACCATACTGAATGCTTGGATTACAAAAGCATTCCCTGCAGCAACTGTTAGGTAGTTTTGAAATAGAAAAGAGTCTTAGATTTTAAAGAAGATATATGTTCATTCCTTTAGAATTCATAGAAAAGTGTTACAAGAAATGAGGGATGGTTCAAAGCAGCAAAAGTATGGTACAGTAGTAGTTAAAGACTTCAAATTATACTAATTGTATAAATAGGTTTTATAGTTTTAATTCACCATTTTCTGGGATATTAAGAACCACTTTTCCTCCCCCCTCTCTATATGTGAAACAGCCTTTATATCACTAGTAAGAATGATAACCTATCTTGGTTTTTAAGCAAGGAATTGGATGCTTCTAATATTCATGAAACAGAACAAAAAAATTAGTATGCTATCTTTCAGTTACATAGTACATTTTAAAACACAAAGTCACAAGAACAAATAATTCCATTTTGGATATTTAGTTGTCAAAAATTGTTTTATTGTTAAAATAAAGAAGTAAATGTTTGCATGATGTGTATTTATACAAATGGGTGCTATAGGATTATTGCTCCAAACATCCTTTTTCTAAGTCATGCATTGTTCTGATTCAACTACTGGCATCCAAGTTCTTTTCATATAGCAAAACATTTACTATTTAATATTATAAAATCCTGTACAATGTAAATATAGTATTAATATGACATGTTACATTAAGTCTACCACCCTCTAAACTTTGGGCCTTCTCTATAACATTAAGTTAAATATTTAAAATGGTGAACCATTTATTAACAACAAATAATTGGTTTTCATTAATTTATAAAACAATGTGTGTGTCTCTTTACATTTTCCCCTACAGCTACAATTTTGGTTCAAATTGTAGGACTATTACATTTATAAGCACAGACATACGTGACTGAAAAGCAAAGGCCTTCCACAGGGGCTTTACTGTGAGAACTAAACAAAGTAAGCCTTATTTTAAATTTAGTTGTTTCTCACTTTCTCCCCTAAAGCATTACTCTAACTTCCAAGATACAGCACCAGCTGACTGCCTAATAAAGATTTTTAGACACGGATTATGTCTGGGGAGAGAGAGCAGAGCAAGAGAAATAATTTCAGATTTTAAAAGCCTTTAAACTTAAGTCCACCTATAGTCATTTAATAAAATGGATTCCCATGTTCAAATGGAAGTCAGCTTTTTCTTTTTTCTCACAATGAAGACAAGCACATTATCATCAGCTCTTTCTTGCATATTTGGAAAATATAACTGAACCTCAGTAAAGCGCTTACCTGGAGCAGGTGGGGGGACTGGGAGGAGGGAAATATTGCGTCAGCAAATGAGCTTAACCAGATTCCTGGGGCTTGTGAGCACCTCTGCATAAAGTAGATACTTAATGTGTTTGAAATGGTCTACCTGTCCCTGCCCAGGCCTGCATCTCGCTTGCCCCTCGCCCTGACCATTCTGCTCTCGCCCGCAGGTCATGATGATGGGCAGCACCCGCGTGGCCGAGCTGCTGCTGATCCACGGCGCGGACCCCAACTGCGCGGACCCCGCCACCCTCACGCGGCCCGTGCACGACGCCGCCCGGGAGGGCTTCCTGGACACGCTGGTGGCGCTGCACCGAGCCGGGGCGCGGCTGGATGTGCGCGATGCCTGGGGCCGCCTGCCCGTGGACCTGGCTGAGGAGCGGGGCCACCGCGACATCGTCGGGTACCTGTGCGCCACCGCGGGAGACTGATGGCGGGCGCACCCAGCTGCCCACAACGACTTCTCTTTTCTCCCCAGCTCCCCATCCCCAACTTAGTCCAACCAAGGCTGCCACGCAGAGCGGCTTTCGGAAAGCCTTCCTGGGCGACTGGATTCCTCAAGGGAAGGAGGGGCAGGCCAGAAATAAATCCTTTTTCTTTTTTCTTTTCTGGGTCCCACCCTGGACCCTCACCTGTAGCCAAAGGCAGAGAGGTGGGGCCAGAGGTGTTCGGCGAGATCTGGGGGCGGAATGTTTCCTTCCCCGCTGCCCTTTACTGGCGGAAAAGCGGTGTGCGACGAAGGCCATGAAGCGCCCTGGAGATGGGGGACAGGGTCGGAGGCAGCGGGCTTGGCCTCTGATGGGAGTCGGTGAGATGGTCACCGCACTGACCTTGATGGAGCCCCTCGTAAGTCCTCACTTGGGGCTCACGGGGCAAACCCGAAGACCGAGGACCGGAGGAGGACGGTGAGGGCTGCTGTGGGTGTCAGGAGGCGTAGAGCTTTACTTATCGTGCGAGCGAGACACAGCAAGTCACCTGCAAAACCGTATTCATTGCAAGTCCTGGAGACAGCGCCACCGGAAAGCGACTGGAGGAGAAAATGGGAACCACCTTGAATTCGCCTTTATATCCTAAAATCCGTGGGTCAAGTTGGCGCAAGACAGCTCTCAGGACGGGGCGGCACTTGCTGTTTGTTATTCAGTCCAGGAGAGCTTCCTGCGCGTTCCAGACATCGACCATCAGCGAACAAAATGCTGCAGGAGGGAGGGGGTTAGTGGGGTAGAAGTAGGAGACAAAACTGTGACCTAATGGTTTGCTTCATCTATATGCGATAGGGATAGGATACAGACACGCGCCGCTTGGAAAGATCTCGTGATCGTCTGTACTTCTGCGTTGTTCTTCGGTAGCCAAACCGGTTTGGCTCAGTGGATAGAGCGTCGGCCTGCGGACTGAAGGGTCCCGGGTTCGATTCCGGTCAAGGGCATGTACCTTGGTTGCGGGCACATGTGCAGGAGGCAGCTGGTTGATGTTTCTAACTCTCTATTCCTCTCTAAAAAGTCAATAAAATATATTTTTGAAAAAATCTTAATGAGGAGACTTTAAACAACGAAGTAACTCGGCAAGGGCGCTCGGTAAACAGATAGGAAGGACTGCAGCTCTTGTGAGGCTAGCGCAGCACCACACCTAGATCACTTTCGAGCTTAACCTATTTATTTGTTACATGTTTCTCTGCCTTTGTTAGACCGTCTCAGGGGGTCAAACTGTGAAATGCTCCAAATGTCTTTTACAAGATCGATGCACTTAGCCAGTAAATTATCTCCAGATATTTCCCACGTGGTTGCTGAAGAAGTAGACTGAATATAAAATTGTTGAAAATAGACAATCATGACTCGGGGAATGTCTTAATACCTGCTAAAGGTGCACTGCTTCGGGACTTAATTTCCAGTGTTGCTTGATTCATTGCAGTATTGAAACAACTGATACTTCACTGCTTTAATAAAGGGAAAACAACAGAGATGGACTCCAAGATGTGGGTAAATTGGCTTTAAAATGTATGTTCATGGATTTACCTACCACTAACTCCTGAGAAATGTTAAAGACTCAAAAGGGTTCATATCTCCCACTGTTGGTAATAATTGTTAAGTGATACCAACAAAAATTTATACAAACTCATTCCACATACATGGAAAGATTTATACATGTAGAGTGTGTGTGTTGTATAAGAGAAGAGGGAACAGAAAAATTAATTTCAGATTTATAAGAAGAGGGGCTTTTGAGCTAAATTTTAAAAAATTTTACCTCTCCATCAATTCTTTATTTCCCCAAATATATTCCTGGGGAAGCTTGATTGAGAATCAGAGTATATCTTTGGGGGGAAAATATATAGACATTTATTGACATATAACTTGTGCCAGGCATGCTCTAACATACATTTGTTCATTTAACACTTAAAATAAACTTGGGAGATAGGTATTATTTCCCATCTGAGGGAAATGAGAGATTATCAAGTAGTTTTTCAAGGATCCCAATATATTCACTCCACGGTTGTGCAAAGTAAGTCAGTCTAGTCTAGCTCCAAAGCTATGGTTTGATTTGTGGGGTTTTCCCACTGCACCATCCTGTTCTCCAAAATGATTAATGATAAATATAAAGTCAACTAAAAATTTTTTGGAACAGAAACACTTTTTCTGCCTTGTATGGGATCTCCCTGATAAGTCCCTAGGATACTTTTTCTTTCTATAGTATCTAATAAATCTTAACATATTGTTTTTAAATCTATCTTAAAATGTCAACAGCATGAATAGCCCCCCCAAAAGAGTGACCTAAAAATCACTTTGGGAACAAAAATAATGAAATCCCCCATTTTCATGATAAATACAATTGTAGTTATCATGTAAGCACCGAGTCATAACTGACTACCAGAATGGTATTTTTAACGTTTATATTGTTTTACAACTACTAAGAAGCATTCTTTATGAAAGAAGCCAATTGATAATTTAAAAACTATCCATTTGATTTATGAAATCCTTATTTTGTCCTCTATTTCTTAAGTTCCAAGACATTCAGATTGGCTAGTTGCATGAGGCTGAGTAATGAAAAATAATCGCTTGAAATTAATGTGAAATGTGATTTTACTCCTAATGTAAAGAAATTGTGGGATCTGAAGATAACTTGATATTAAGGGAAACTAAAATAAGAAAATGTGGTTGTGGATCACAGTAACATTTTCTATTGTTTTTTGTTTTATGAATATATATAAACCCCCGGCAAGAAAGAGCAGATCAAGGTAAGGGAAATTAAGACTTGATTGGAAGATGGAAGACTTGGGTTCCATTACTGGTTCTTTAATTAAATACATGACTTACTAAACAATGTAACTTTGATTAACCTCAATTTTTTCATCTATAAAAGGTGGGAGTTGGACTATATTACTTCCAAGTTCCCTTCCATCACTAAAGTTTTATCACTTATGAGTTTGTTGCACATGTGACTGTGAGGGCTGATATTTGTCAGTAATAACTTTGCCATGGTATGAGAAGCAAGGAAAAATATATAGAAGGATGGAAAGGAAAGGCATATTTTAAAATTCTGGGGTTCCAGGAGGGAAAAATCTTTATAAGCACCACCTCCACCAGTTAGTTGGAAAATAACAGACACGTTTATATAAAGTGAGACAGAAAAGATACTTTGCAAAGTAAGTACTTAGTTTAATTTTAAGGTCTTTCTCCTCTCCTCTTACCTCTGATTTTTCTTGATGCCTTTTACATTTCTCTCATGCCACTCACAGCCACTAAAAGAATTAGTTTCTTTTTTAAAATATGTTTTTGATTTAAAAGAGGGAGGGGGGAGATAGAAACATCGATGATGAGAGATAATCCTAGATTAGCTGCCTCCAGTACCCATCCCAACCCCCACCAGGGATCCAGCATACAACCTGGGCATGTGCCCTGACTGGGAATCAAACCATGACCTCCTGGTTCATGGGTTGATGCTCAACCACTGAGTCACACTGGCCAGGGAAGAATTAGTTTCTTAAAGTGAGATAAGCAAGTAGACCAAATAGACTTGTAAAATAAAGCTGAGGTAGGTAATATAAATGCTCTAAAAAAGTGGGTCTTTGAGTGTATTATAACAAGGGATTCTGATCTAAGTTGGGTTGGTGTGGGAGTGAGAACCAAAAGAAAAAGTTGGGATACTAGAAAGAACAGAAAATACAAAGACAAGAAAATGCTAAAATATTAGATGAAGTCATTAAACAGTGGTTCTCAACCTTCCTAATGCCGCGACCCTTTAATATAGTTCCTCATGTTGTGGTGACCCCCAACCATAAAATTATTTTTGTTGCCCAACCATAAAATTATTTTCATTGCTACTTCATAACTGTAATGTTGCTACTGTTATGAATTATAAAGTAAATATCTGATATGCAGGATGTATTTAGGCAGCCCCTGTTAAAGAGTCGTTTGACCCCCAAAGGGGTGGCGACCCACAGGTTGAGAACCACTGCAGAAGATGGGTAACTCCCTTGTTACCTATTTAAAAGTGTACGTAGTTTCTGGTTTGTTTCCATTGGATTCCTTGAAACTTTGGGTCCTTAAATTTTGCCTGGGTGATAGTAGGAAGAGCTGATTGGGGAAGAGCTCTGTGTCACCTAATTTGTACACATCAGCCATTTCATGAGGGAGAAAATGAGGCAGAAAGACAGCAACAAAAGGAATAGAAGGAAGAAGAGCATGGTAGTATTTTATGAAAGATGGGTCAATAGTTCAACAGAATGAATCAAACCAAACCAAACAAACTATATATGGTCCGCATACTGATGAAATTTGTGAAATATTTCCAGTCCTAAAATAATGGAAATCTAATTCCCTACTCTCTGATTGTCTATAAAACTTTTCTCAAATTCAGCTATTAGAAATGGGGTGACTCCTTTCTTGCCTCTTGAATCCCCCATTCAGAAGACTTTAATATTATTCCTTGCATAAGGAAAAAATACTTTATAGAAATGGTAATTTTTATACATCATCCCTTTATTAATTATGTACTAAGGAAAATTTGCTTTGAAGCCAGTGCTAATTATCATTGGCATGGATTACATATTAAGCACAGGGATATAAATGAACAAGTACATCAAAACTGAGCACCCAACTCTGATTTAGTAATTTGAAGTTTGAAATAAATATAAACCAAAGATTTTGCTGGTACAAAAAAATAACTATGAGAGATGTACGAAGATGATATGCTATCTCACAGCCATCTATATTATGCTGAAAGTTTACAAAGGAACCTCAAACACTTACTAATCCCATTCCCCTAGTTTAGACACCTCCCCCTCCCCCCCATTCCCCATAGATATAGTCAGTGGTGGCACAGAAAATATTTTACATCAGAGTTAAACAAAACTTTAAGACCAATTACAGTAACGAAACTACGCTTCATTTCCCTTTCATATTTGGCCTCCTCCCAAAATGCATAATGTTTTATTTCACTGTCCTCTTATTTGAATACTCTACATTATGATAGGGTTGGTGCTACTTCCTTTGAACCCTTTCATATTTGACCTCTGGATTTCCTTTTAATTTTAAACAAACTTCCCTCTATATTCTTATCCTTCACAAATTCCTCCATCGCCTTGCCTTAGCTAAAAATGGGTCTTCCTGAGAATTCCACTTTCTTCTGCACCAGATACTAGTGCTGGACTGTGAGCAACAGAGTGGGACTCAGGACTAGTAATGAGTATAGGCTGTTTGGATGGCTTTCAATAGTCCCAAACCAAATATGTAAGGGTTAGCCATTATGCTTCAGGTTTCATTAATCTCTTAGTGAAATATTTGCATTTTGTTTATCAGATGAAGCTATAATTTCAGTATGTTATTACATATTTTATAATGTCTATAAGACATAACATCCTATAAAATAAAAGCCTAATATCCTAAGTGTCCAGTCAACCAGTCTGCTGTTCAACCAATCAAAGCATAATATGCTAATGATATGCAAAGGCTCCTCAACCACTCACTATGACGTGCAATGACCACCAGGGGGCAGGCAGTTGACTGGTTGACCAGTCGCTATGATGTACACAGACCACTAGGGGGCAAACATCCTGACCAGTAGATGAGCTTGCTGCTGGGGTCTGGCAGATTGGGACTGAATGAGATGGGCTGGACATGCCCTGGAGCCCTCCGCAGTCCCTCCCAGCTGGCCAACCTCCTGAGTCTCTCCCTGGCCCTGATCGTGTACTGGTGAGGTCCCTTGGCCTGGCCTATGCCCTCTTGCAATCCAGGACCCCTCAAGGGATGTCAGAGAGCCGGTTTTGGCCCAATCCTGCAGGCCAGGCCGAGGGATCCCACTGGTGCACAAATTCATGCACTGGGCCTCTAGTCTAAACATAAAACAGTAAGCAATGTACTGTATTTTTCCATGTATAAGACTCTAATTTTTTCTAAAATCGTTAGATTGAAAATCATGGGGTGTCTTATATACAGAAGTCAGCCGAGGATGGAGCCAGGTGGGTGTGGGTGCATAGCTGCCTATACCTTGTCGAACAGGCTTCCCCTAATCATGAACCTTATTGTTACTGACATCAGCTGATGCTGTAATTGGAGGTGGAGGTAGAGCAGGGGTCCTCAAACTACGGCCCACGGGCCACATGCAAATACAAATTTGTATTTGTTCCCGTTTTATTTTTTTACTTCAAAATAAGATATATGCAGTGTGCATAGGAATTTGTTCATAGTTTTTTTTTTAAACTATAGTCTGGCCCTCCAACGGTCTGGAGGACAGTGAACTGGCCCCCCTGTTCAAAAAGTTTGAGACCCCTGAGGTAGAGAGTGCTTAGATGCAATAGGAACCAGAGTGTTCTGAGCCCATAAAGATGTCAAAAAATAAAAGGATAATTACTGTTAAGTGATTGTCTTACTCTGCAAAATTCAAACTGAATGTAATCAGCTATGCAAAAGAGCATGGAAATAGAGCTACAGAGAGAGAATTTGGACCTCCACCCACTGAGTGTATGATCAGACAGTGGAGAAAACAGGAAGAACAACTCCTTAAGATGCCAAAAAAGAAGGCCTTAAGAGGAAAACCAGAAAAATGTTTAAAATATTGATTTCTTAATTTTGGGTTGGAAAAGTGTGTGTGTGTGGGGGGGGGGGCGTCTTATACATGGGGCATCTTATACCCAGAAAAAGACGGTACAGTATTCTGTTGACAAACCCACAGATAGCTCAACAGATACTGACAACACATGGAGCTGTCTTCCGAAGGCTAAGTGTTGGAAATACCTAATGGCTCCTCCTTCCACCTGTGAATTATGCAGTGCTGAGCTCTACCACCTTTCCAAGGGCACAGCAGTACCCTTTACAGTGTCCTGTATCTCCTCCCAACATGCCACCTAGAGTTATAAACTATAACCTTGCCTAAAATATTTTTCAATCCTCTACTACTCTCTAATCTCTAAACTGCCTTTAATATTTAGAATTATTACATACTAGAGACCCGGTGCACAAAAATTTGTGCACTCGGGGGGGTCCTTCAGCCCGGCCTGTGCCCTCTCGCAGTCTGAAACCCCTCAGGGGATGACCACCTGCTGGCTTAGGCCCCCTCCCCGGGTGATTGGGCCTCCTGCCCCTGTCACGCTGATCCTGGTGCCGGGAGGCATATTACCCTTTTACTATATAAAATAGGGGCCTGGTGCATGGATGGGGGCCGGATGGTTTGCCCTGAAGGGTGTCTTGAGGTCAGGGTAGGGGTCCCACTGAGGTGCCTTGCCAGCCTGGGGGAGGGGCTGATGGGTGTTTGCAGGCTGGTCACACCCCCTTCAGGGTGGGGACCCCATTGGGGTGCTTGGCCAATCTGGGTGAGGAGCTGAGGGCCATTTTCAGCCCCCCGACAATGGAAGCTCCCAGCCTCTCCTTTTTTTCTTTTTATTCTGGGATTTATTTACCTTCTATAATTGAAACTTTGTTGCTTTGAGTGGAGCTCAGAGCTGGCGCAGCAGGCGGGAAGTTTGGCTTCCTCCATCTTTGGAGCAACCAAGCCTCCTGCTTGCTCCAGCTCTGTGGTTGTGTTAATTTGCATACAGTCGCTATGATTGGCTGGTGGGCGTGGCTTAAGGTGTAGCAAAGGTATGGTCAATTTGCATGTTTGTCTTTTATTAGTGTAGTTGGCTCTATTCCAGGATTTCAGGAGCTTTTAAATACTACCATGAACAAAATAATTTAATGGTATCCCCTTTCTAGGGCAAAAATTAAATAACATTTAATCGTACATTCGTCCCAGGTATGTATATTTGTGCAATGATGGTGCTATCCCCACCAGTCATTTCAGGCCAATATACAGGGGAATGGTTATTAACCCTGACTCCATACCAGAATCACCCCTGGAGGTATTCTAAATACCTATTTGCGACCAACTTCAGGCCTTAAGAATTAGAATACCTATGTTTGGGGCACCAAATTTCTGTGATTGTTACTTTAACATTCTTGTTCATGGAACACTTTCAAGTAGTCGAGAAAATAAACAGAAATAGGTAAAAAACAATCTCCTGAAACCTCTCTACTCCCCAGTCTCACTTCCCAGGGTAACCACAATTTTCAAGTTTTAATTAACCTTCCAGAAATATAGGTACATATAATTGTAAACACTCCTCTCCCAACACTTAGAAAATGTAAGTAGGATCATACTATTCTGCAACTTGCTTTTTTGATTGGTAACACATGTTTGACAACTTCCATTATTAGGACATATAAATATACTTCACTTAAAAAAATTATAAATTGATTTTAGAGAGAGGAAGGGGCCAGCCTGCAAACAGCCATCAGCCCCTCACCCAGGGGGCCAAGCACCCCAGTGGGGACCCCCACCCTGAAGTGGGTATGGTCAGCCTGAAAACAGCCATCAGCTGCTCACCCAGGCTGGCCAGGCACCACAGCAGGAACCCCCCCGATCCAGGACACCCTTAAGGGCAAACCAGCTGGCCCCCGCCCATGCACCAGGCCTCTATCCTATATAATGAAAGGGTAATATGCAAATTGACCCTAACAGCAGAATGACTGGGAATGACTGGTCACTATGACACACACTGACCACCAGGGGGCAGACGCTCAATGCAGGAGCTGCCCCCTGGTGGTCAGTGTGCTCCCACAGGGGGAGCTCTGCTCCACCACAAGCCAGGCTGATGGCTGCCAGTACAGCAGTGGTGGTGGGAGCCTCTCCTGCCTCCTCAGCAGCACTAAGGATGTCTGACTGCAGCTTAGGCCTGCTCCCCACTGGCAAGTGGACATTCCCCGAGGGTTCCTGGGGTGCCGGAGGGATGTCTTCCGAGCTTAGTCCCAATCCCCCAGGGAGCGGGCCTAAGCCAACAGGTGGACACCCCCCGAGAGGTCCCAGACTGCGAGAGGGCACAGGCCGGGCTGAGGGACCCCCAACCCCCAGTGCACAAATTTTTGTGAACCAGGCCTCTACTTATTTATAATAAACTAGAGGTCTGGTGCACAAAATTCATGCATGGGTGGACAGGTGGGGTCCCTAGGCCTGGTTGGTGATCAGGGCCAACAGGGCCATCTTGCCCAGTCTGACTGGGGCTAGGCCAATTGGGACCTGCTGGCCAGAGGAAGGAACAGAGGGAGGGACTGCGGGAGGTTGGGAGGTTGGCAGGCTGGCCAGGAGGGGGGGAGTGGGGGGGCGGGGAGGATCCATGGGAGGCTGGCTGGCCGAGGGTGGTTGGCTGTGGGAGTGCACTTACCACCAATGGTACAATGGAATATTGCTAGGCTGTATAAAAGAAGAAACGTTTACCCTTTTCAACAGCATGGATGGACCTGGAGAGTATTATGCTAAGCAAAATAAGCCAGTCAGAGAAAGGCAAATACCATGTGATCTCAGTAACATGTGGATTCTAATGGACAAAATAAACTGACGAACAGTGGAACCAGAAACACTGATACATGGAACTGACTGGCTGGTGCCCAAGGGGAGGGGGCAGGAGGGTGACTGAATAAAGAATGTGAAGGGATTAGCTATAGAACATATGCATACCCTATAGGCACGAATAATAGTTTGATGAAGGTCAGAAGAGGGGGAGGCCAGGATGGGTAGAAGAGGGCAAAGGGGAGGGGAGGTTGGGGAGTAGGGGAGGGAAAGAAGTGATCAACCAAAGAACTTGTGTGCATATAAGCATAACCCATGGACACAAAAAATAGGATGGTGAAGACCTAGGATGGAAGGTGGGGTGGGCCAGAAGGGGTTAATGGGGGGAAAGAGGGGATATATATACTTTCAACAATAAAGTTTAAAATGTTTTTAAATTTAAAAGTAATAATAAATTAAAATTTAAGAAAGAAAAAAAGCACACAAAGGAAAAAATAATATATGTAAAACCAAAAAAAAAAAAAGGAAAAGAGAGAGATACCTAAGAGAACACTCTTGTTCAGGGGTAGGTGAGGAAACAAGGCAAAGTAAGTTAAGTAAAATGCCCGCCTGTCTTTGCCAATGAGATGCATTTGCTGATCCAAAATAAATAATCATCTTTCTCAACTCAGAGAAATCTAGTCAGGTTTATTTCGGGCCAAAGGAAGAGAGCAAAGAAAAGCCTCAACATCAGTGATTCTCTGTCTGGAAAAATGACCCACAGATAGCTCACTCCCTCTGGCCTTCAGTACAACAGAAAGACCACAAGTCTTTTATAGTTAAAGACTGATGATTCCAGTCCTGGCACCTGCTGGCCGTAAAGTGTTCAAGATTTGAGCCCCCTCTGGGCTTCAGTGTTCTCACCTGTAAAATAGGGGTGGAACTCCTAACTCCAAAAGACACTGTGAGGATAAAATACATGTGAACATGCATATGCATAATACTGCTCAGTCCTTGATCATACAATATTTGCATAGCACATAGCCAAAAATCTTTGGAATGCCACAAATTCATTGTTTTGCTAAGATTCATCTTCATAATTGCATTTTGCTGAGTCTAATATTAAAATTAGATAGAATTCCCCTGCATACCACAACTAACAAAACACAGGTGTTGGGCAGCAGGGGAAAACCAAGATGGAATTTAAGTTTAAATTTTAAAATTTATATTCATTGAACACAGAGCTTTCTGTATAACAATCTCGCTCAACCCTCTCACTCAAAGGGCATTCCTCTCAAGCGGGCAGCTCACCTTTTCCCCAGAGCAAATTCAGGTAAAGAGGAAATGGCTATAGATAAAGCTATAAAGCCCAATCAATAGAGACATCCCTGAATTTAAACTTAACTGGGAAACTGAGGCTCAACAGACCTCTCTGGCATAACTGGGTAATGTGGTGTTCTAATTTTATCTGTCAACTTGGGTGGGCTATGGTATCCAATTGTTTGGTTAAACACGATCATTCTAGATGTCGCTGTGAAGTTGTTTTATGGGTTGTTTGGTTTTTGTTTTGTTTTTTTAGATATAATTAACATTTAAATCCATAGCCTCTGAATAAAGCAAATTATCCTCCACAATGTGCATGGGCCTCATCCAATCAGTGAAGGCCTTAAATGAAAAGACTGAGGTTCTCCAAGGAAGAAGGAAGTCCGTCACCAGGCTGATTCAAAACTGCAGCTGGCCGCTTTTTTCTGAACTACGCACTCCCTAGATTGCCCCTCATCTGTTGGCCACAAAAACGAAATACCCTCCTTATAACTGTCTTTCATAGTCCATCTCTTGTACGAGGTTTTCTTTGGTGGGGGGTGGGCGCAACGATGCGGTGCAAGACAAAACAGGTTCTGGCTCCCATGGAGTTTGCATACTACGGTTCGAGATAAACAATTAAGATAATACATAAGATAATTTCTGTGTGCTAAGTACAATACAAAAAACAAACAAAACACGGTGATGGGATGGCACCTGGAAGAGGAAAAGTGTCTGAAAAGGGTGGGAGCGGCAAGTAGCCTCAGCACCAAGCACGGTGTTCTGGGACCCTAAGTTGAATCCTAGGGGGGAGCGGAGCAGAGCGGTGCGTTAGTCAAAGTCTAGAATAGCGGTTCTCAATCTGTAGGTCGCGACCCCTTTCACAGGGGTCGCCTAAGACCATTGGAAAACACATATGTAATTACATATTGTTTTTTTCTCCCCTCCCCCCACCCCCGTACATATTGTTTTTGTGGTTAATCACTATGCTTTAATTATGTTCAATTTGTAACAATGAAAATACAGCCTGCATATCAGATATTTACGTTATGATTCATAACAGTAGCAAAATTACAGTTATGAAGTAGCAACGAAAATAATTTTATGGTTGGGGGTCACCACAACAGGAGGAACTGTACTAAAGGGTCGCGGCATTAGGAAGGTTGAGAACCACTGGTCTAGAAAGTGGTTTAGAGCGGCTATTTAAAACTGGTCCCTAACTAACTTCATGCAAGCAGGGGTTAGGCGACTAGGTCTTGCGATGAGGTGAGGGACAGAGTGGAGGAAGCCGGCTGCTGGATCTGTCAGCTCGGAAGCCCTGGATCCGCTCCTACAGGTTGGCCACCTCCAGCACAAGTAGAAGCAGCCACTGCGAGGCGCGGGGCGAGTCCCACATCTTCTCTAGTCTCTCCCGGGTGACCTACCAGGCCTGGCTCCGGCCCGCGACGTTCCGGGCGGATGAAGACCAACTTTAGGCCCGGAGGTGGGTACACAGGTCAGCATCGCCACCCTGAAAGCGAGTCCCGGGCTGGACCTCGCATCCCCGGGAGCCGGCGAGCTCGCAATCGAGCTGCATTCACGCCGAGAGCCCGGATGGGCGCTCTGGAGCCGGGCTCATTCGAGTTCTCAGGCCTCCTCCGGGTCCTGCACTCACCCTCCTCTATGCTGCTTCTTCCCTTCCTTCCCCCGCTTTCCCTGCTCGGAGCGGCGGGACCCGGCCGGGGCCGGGGGAGCGGGTGTCCGCAGGACCCGTGCGTTGGGGTTGCGGAGAGGAAAGACGCGGGAGGGGAGCAGAGGAGGGCGCCCCCCACCCCCGGCAGGGACTCCGCTCTGCCTACCTGGTCCGGCGCCCGGCCTGTCCCCTGGCCCCGCCAGCACCACGCAGGGTGGCGGTATCGCGTTGGCTGCAAGCAGCGGTTTCCTTTCCCCGCATCTCAGATTCTAGCGCCATTTCTTTCAAAACTGACATCTGGCCTCCTGAATGGCGGGGAGCGCAATGACGTGATCTGGCTTTGTTTTTCCTTCTTTTTTATTTCTCTTGTTAAATCCTCCGGTTTGGAGACGTGGAAGACCCTCGGCGAGGGGCGCAAGGAGCACAGCAAGAGAACCCGGGAGCCGGCACGAGCGCCGCGGACGCGCCCAGCCCGTTCCTGGTCGCTGTCAGGTGACGGACGTAGAGGGCGGGGGGGGGCTGCCCGGAGGAGGGACA
>NW_006288267.1:275766-290924 GCF_000327345.1 Myotis davidii
TGTTGAGCCCGGAACCCTTTCGGCCTCCTGAGGCCCGTAAAACTCAGGGGGTGGGGGGTGGGGGTGGGGTCCTAAACTCATCTCAGAAGTAGCCCGGGGTTCCCTGGGTGGGACCGTCAGTGCAAATACACACACACACACACACACACACACACACACACACCACCGGGATTGGCACCAGGTGTATTTCGAGGGCACTTGGTGACTTTATGGGGTCCTGGAGGGAAGTATTACTAAGGGGCTCAGTTTTCTGGAGGCCGCCTTTTTCTCCCCAGCCTTCCTGCTGGGTCAACCTTTCCTCCTGGCAGTAATCGCCGGTAGTCTGACTTCCCGGAGCAGTAACAGTGGTTGATGGATCAGTCACTACTAAGTGGAGATTTTGCAGCCGAGATGGGCTTTCGAGTGAGTGGCAGGTTTATTCAAATGTCTCGGGACCATGGCCGCATGTTTAGAAGACGGTGGTAAATCCAGGGAGTCACAACCAATCTTTCTTTAACCATCTCCAGCCACAATGAGCACTTTTTTTAAAAAGTGAGGCCTACTTCTCGAAAAACAGACTCACTCCCAGGTAGTGTATCTTCATATCAGATAAATCGTGATACAGTCGGTGTAATCTCCTATGGCCAGAATAATGGAAAATATATATCTAGTTACAATATGCAGAAACCTCTTAATACTTGGGTAATAAATCAACGAACAATTTAATGAGGTTTCATTTTTGTGACCATCTTTGTTGCATCATTTCCTCTGGAATATCTGTTTTTGAAAAATGCAAAGGCCAACCGAGGGGTAATTAGTTTTTATTGTAATGTTAATTGGCTTTTTGACATGCAAATATAAATTGTTAAAACTATCAATGTTTAATTAGATGTTTCCATTTCTATTGGCAAAAGTTTACAAACAATTTATAAGGGAAATCACATTTTCTTTTTCACGTTATTATGAAAGTTCAATTTTTAAAGAATCGTAGCAGGAGCTTATAAAGAATTTCTTAGGGCGATCCTGTTGGTTTTTTTAATGGTGCTTTATTCTTAGCAGCAAACGTTTAGCCACTATGTTTTTTAGTATCAGAGTTGTTAATATTACTCTCTATATAAAGCTATTTTATTTAAATTATTTTGTACTAGAAATATAGAGTAACAAAAAAATTTTAATCTATGTAAATACTGTAATTATGTGTTTTCTAGTTCAGGAATACACAATATAATATTGTGATGACTTTAAGTTATAGAAAATATTTTATAGTATGTTGTATAAAATGTTAAAAACGTACAAATGACACATTCAAAGAAGCAGTGTATTTCTTTTTATTTAGGTGTAAATCAATTTTCAGGAATAATGTGCAAAGTTATTTTAAAATGCATCGACCATATGAAAAGCCCAATTTTCAGCAAATATATGAAAACAGAACACATGACTTTGGTAGAATAGAATGTCTTGAAAATATGTGCAATTCTCCAACTTCATATGGGAAATTATACACAAATGAACATCTGGAATTATTAATTATAAATGACAAGTAATTATATATTGGATAATTATGTTGAAATCTATGCAATCTTTGAGAGCCACGTTGCCAAAAAATAACTTGGATGAATTATTTAATATTAATGCAAATATGTAAGGTGTTATTTTAACATATCTTTAGTTTGTGCAAATCTGTTTACTATGACTTTTTATTTTTATGATTGGAAATGTATAAAATAAAATCCCACATTACTAGTTTGTTATCACACATGTGTGGTGAATTACATTAATTGATTTGTTACTTCTGGTTGGTGTGTTTACAAAATAATATTTTTATGAGACTAAATATCTACTTGTTGACAAGAGTTTTAGTGTTTTCTCAAGGTAATCACTATATCGTTAGCATAATCCATCATTTCCAATGTGTACGTGATACCCTCCCCCCCCTCATTAGTTCTAAGAACAATAACCCTTTCAGGAATCAAGACTTAATATTAATTTACTTCTTTGAGGATCCTTGAATTTTAAAAATTCCATTATCTCTAAGATAACAATGATGTAGCCTATTACTGTCTATGTCCACAATATTTTACAGGTCTGCTATTTACATATTAGTTCATCACTACTATCATGGTAAAATTAAGCTAAACCATTTTCCCAACATGTGAACAACTTCTGTTAGTAAATTGATCCACATCATCTCAAAAATACTTCCTTTTTTCCCCCTAACAGAAGGCTGAACATCTGGCCCAGTGATTTTACTCTTTTAAAACTGTTAGTCCTTTTTGAGAAGTGTAACACTCTCAGCCCCTCCAGCGCTGGCTGCGCCTGTTCACTACGTCTAGGACAAATGGGTTGCTATACCTATTTCCAAGGGGCCTGGGTTAGGCCTCTGGTCTCCGCACTTGCCCGCTTCTCCATTGACTTCAGGTTGGGGCTCCCTCGCTTCTCAGAACTGGATCAGGGTCCAAACGTGGGATCCCTGGACCCCAAAGAGAACACACACTAGGAAGTGAGATTCGAGAGCTGCTCCCGGGGACTTCGCCTCTCCCTCTCCTCTCCCCATGTCCCACACCTCAAGGCACTTCCTGGACTCAATTCCTAGAGAAGGCCCGAGTCCTCAATATTTTAATTGGCGGCTGGGGTAAGGCCCTCCAGCGGTTTAGCCGGTTTAGCCGCTGGCATAATTATGACCCCACTCCACAAATGCATTGCTTCTACTTTTAGTCTCCCCTGGGCCTCGCCCCTCACCCCAACTATTTCCACAGATAAAATTTGAACGGAATAACTAACCGCAGAACAGGGGTTATATGTAGAGCCAGACTGGGGTTGGAGGGGGGGCGGCTCACTGGGTGGAGAAGGGTGTGGGGGCAGGCAGAGTCTGAGTGGGCCTTGTGGACACAGAAGTGCCAGGTATGACCAGAGACACGCCTTTAGATCACTTCCCGAGCTTGAAACTGGCGGAGCTTTATTTTCTTTCTGGAAGGGAGGGGTTGAAGTAGAGGTAGGTACATTCTAGAGACCCAGAAATCCTGGGGGAAGTGCAGTTCCAAGACGTAGGGCCATTTCAGGCCCTTACACTGCGGTGGCCACTGGAGGGTTGGATGGCCACACCCTCTGTTGCTCTGTCAGGGTTGCAAGATGGTCTTCCGAGTGTGGCCCCTAGTACTTTTCCAGAGATGTCTCTCAACTGTTTTCTTCTTGTGTTAGAAATCCCCCCTCCCTCAGTTTAATCATTTAAATTAGATCATTTATTAGAATTTTAAAAAGTCTAAGTCTAATAACAAGATCAACTTCTATAAGAAAATCTTGGGAGTAAAGACTGTTCAGTAGGGTAATGGAGGTCCTTTTAAGGCTCTGTTCCATTTTAGAAAATGCCTGCCAATTTGGGACCCCCACCGATCCCCCATATCCTAATTCATGGTATTTCTGTGTTGTTGTTGTTGTTGTTGTTATTATTATTCACCAATCCGACATGTATTGCAAATTGTTGAATTTGCTGTTAATAGCATTTTTTTTTTTTAAAGAAGGGAGTGTTGAAGTTGTTTGTTTCATGAGCCCTAGAATGATTCCTGAGTTTGGGCGACACTGCATAATCAGGAAGAAGTAGTAAAAGGGAAAGAAAATTAAAACCATCAGCTACAAAATTTAAAATTCCAGTACCTCAGATGTCCTTTGAAAAAGAGTAAGTTGATCTTTATTTTTTATATTACAAATAACATAATGGCTTTGTTCATAAAAATATAAACATTTTATCACAAATGACCTTTTAATCCTTCAATACTAGCTTTCAGTTTTCCCCTTTACCTTAAAAAAAAAAATCTCAGAATTAATTTAAATGGATGCAAAGCCAATAGGAATTTTTTAAGAGAAGAAAAGTTTTGTAGAGGTTCAGAATATGTGAGCAAAGATTTATAACCTCTTAAGCAAACTGAAGCTAATAAAATCGTGTAGAGTGGTGTGAATAAATATGACTTTACTTTGTTAATTTAAGCAGGAAAGGAGTGAGACATCAAAGGTAGCAAAGAGTACCAGCAGCAGCATTACCTGAGCTGCTGTTTAAGATCCGTATATCTGGGTTTGCTCCCAGGAAATTGGATTCACCATATTTGCTTTTGGTGCACTTGAAGGAGATTCTGTTACAGGTGGCTTACTGGTACACCACTGACAAATAAATAACTTTATTTTTGCTTATGTATGTTTTCATCAAGGTCCAGGCTTTTAAGTAAGATTTAAAATTTCAGAATCAGTCGATCACACTTTGGTGTGTTTTTTGTGTGTTTTTTAATATGTTTTATTGATTTTTTACAGAGAGGAAGGGAGAAGGATTGAGAGTTAGAAACATCGATGAGAGAGAAACATCGATCAGCTGCCTCCTGCACACCCCAAGGTACATGCCCTTGACGGGAATCGAATTGAACCTGGGACCCTTCAGTGAGCCAAACCGGTTAGGGCAGTTGATCACACTTGGAATTCCAGGACACTGAATCTGAGTCATAGGAGGAGCTATTTTATCAGATGAAGGAAAGCCTTTATTATTATGGGATCTTTCATCTGAATTGGAAGACTATCTCTTTTAATAATAAGGACCATTCTCTATACCATCTTGCAACCCTGACAGAGAAACAAAAAGGCCTTTCAACACTCCAGTTGCCACCTGGGGTGGAAGGGCACAGGTTTTTACAATCAGAACATATTTTGGGGGAAGGGTATAGCAGGATATACTTGTGTGGTAAAGTTTGTAGCATCAGACAGAAAATTTCCACATAAGACATTCATGGTATCTAATCTTTTTGAAACACTGTATATACATTTACTCCTGTTTACAGAGAATGAATGGTGCTTTCTAGGTAGAAAGGCAGAGTAATAGTGGTTTCCTTCATTTCATTTTATTATCCAAACCTGAAATCATGCTGGTTAAACATGGCAACCTAAAATTATGTAAGTGAGGAAAAACAAAACATAGAAGTATTTCACAGGTTTATGTTATACTTAAGATCATGGCATAATTGCAGTACAGTATAGCCATAACAGAATAAAGCATTTATGGACAAAATGATGGGTCCTTGTGTCTCTGTAAAAACACATTGACGAGAGGGGAAATATATATATGACTAAAGTAAGCTAAAAAGTAATTTGCAAAAACTAAAATAGTATGACAAGAGGGGAAATACATATATGACTAATATAAGCTAAAAAGTAATTTGCAAAAACTAAAATAGTATGCCTTTAAAATTATCATACTTTGCTTTTAAATACAATTTAACGTTGCATCAATTACTTTGCTGATGTACTGAGGTTAAAAGTCTATGTTTTGGTTTCTTTTTTTGAGTGCCATTTTTTCGCTCTACTTGGCTCAGGCTGCCAGAGCATCTGACTCAGCAACTGTACAATTCTTTCACCCAATTTAAAGAAACAGTAGCTATCGAAAGAACAATGACTCCCCCGATTGCAAACCTTTCCCACCCCATAGAAAAAGTAGTATATTTTAAATTATAAAATAATTGTTAAACGTGTATACACCATGGAACACTTTGAATTTTACTCCAGTCAATTTACATGCTGAATAGTTGAAGTTTAATATATTTTATGTAATATGTGATTTTTAAAAGAAGCTTATTAAAACTTTCAAAAGCATATGGTCAAGTTTCCTTTCTCTTTACCCTTCAAAATGATTATTACAAGGAGCTTAACGGTAATAGAGCACATCAACTTACATTATCTCATTTAATGGTCACATTCTCATTATGTTTTAGGGATTTTGTTCATCATGTCATAGACTGGAGACTGAGGCTCCAATAACTTGTTGCACCGTCTTTGTGCTTCTTGCCCCAAATGCCTCCACTTCCTACTTTATAAGGAAAGTACCTACCTCTTAACTACCTCTCCAGTGACTACATCTCTTTGTAGGTTGCTGAACTCTTTGGGATTTCTGTTTTTCTCAGCATTAGCCACATATGTCCCAGTAAACATATATTGATTGAGTGAAATGAAAAAGTTCTGAAAAATAAGGCAATATAATAAATAATAACTGAAGCCCCTATGAATTCTAAAAGTCACTGAAACTCATAATAAAACAAGGGGATTGATTTTTTCAGAAATTTATTTCTTGCCCAGAATGAAACTAATTCAAAACTTTCTTGTAAATTTAATATAAAATGCTTACAATATAAATCACTTTGATTTAAGAGCAATTAATGGGAAACCTATGTACCAGCACAGGAATCACTCAAAGGATGAAGCAGAAAGTTACTTTCTTAGAATATATGACGTATGATTAGAGTCCATTTCCTTTACTTACTAGCTGTGTGGTCTTTGGACTAAGTACTTCAAACTCTTAGTGCTTTCATTTTCTCATCCTTAAGCCTGAGATGTGCTCTATAGTACTCACGTAAGAAGAACTAGGTCAAATACTACATATAAAAATACATTTTAAATGTTCAGTTGGCATACATTTGCCAGTTATTATCAAAGTACCTAAATAAACTATGCCATTAAAAGAACATTAGTTTACTTTTACAGTAAATGCCTACTTCAGTAGATTTAATTATCCAGAGTAGCTAGAAATCCTGAATTCCATTTTAAAGAATATACATATCATAATAAAAAATATATTTATTTATTTATTCCATCTCTGGCACATTCTAAGGTGTCAGTAAATTTGCTTACTCTTTAAAGGATGGCCTTTACAGTGTGACTCTAAACGCTTCTAGTATTCATACTGTTAATAATAATTTCTGGAGGGAACACTGAGGCAATAGACTCTTCATTCCTTTGTAATGGCTGCTGCAGGCTGAGTATCTGCATCAATAGTTTTAGTGTAGAATTTTCTAAAAAGAATTTAGTATAAAAAGTGTGTGTGGGGGGCGGGGGAGTGTTTGAAGGAAAGAGGGGAAGAAGCATTAAGGTGATCCTCAAAACCTTCAAAATGTCTATCTTCATGGAATTTTAATTTTGAGAGGTCTCACCATGGAACCTAGGACCCAGTGTCTTGAGGGAACTTTTGCTATTATATCTGCTTGATCCTTAGCACAATTAAAATTTTGACAGATTATCCTAGTTAAGCCATAAGTGTCAACATGTAAACCTGTTTTGATTAAATAATTTTTTAATCAAAAAGTCTGTCCTACAAGGTGACCTTCAAATGCAAGCCACAGACGTATTTAAGTTTTCTAGTAACTACATTACAAAAACTAAAAAGAAGTAGGTGGAAATTATTTTAAAATAGATTTAATTTAACCCAATATATCAAAGATATTATCATTCCAATACACAATCATATAAAAACCATTAATGAAATATTTCATATTATTCTCTGCAATAAGTCTTTGAAATAAGTGGGCATTTCACACTTACAGCAAAACTCAATTTGGACGAGGCATATTACAGTGCTCAATAGATACATGTGGCCAGCAGGTGCCATAATGGACTTCACGGAGCCAAGTACCAATTGAAAAGAAATAGAGGGGCCCTAACCGCTTTGGCTCAGTGGATAAAGCCTCAGCCTGCGGACTGAAGGGTCCCAGGTTCCATTCCGGTCAAGGGCACGTACCTTGGTTGTGGGCGCATCCGCAGTGGGGAGTGGGGAGTGTGCAGGAGGCAGCTGATTGGGATGTTTCTCTCTCATCGATGCTTCTGACTCTCTATCCCTCTCCCTTCCTCTCTGTAGGATAGCAATAAAATATATTTTTTAAAAAAAGAAAAGAAATAGAGGGGACAAATGAGTATGTGAGCCTCACGATAAGGATTCAATTAGAAAAATCCAGACTTGGGAATTCAAAAGGTCAAAAGCTGGTTTCTTCAACAAATTAGTGGCAAGGAAAAAGGGAGATTGAGGACGAATCTGTAGATTAATAGAATGAAAAGACAAAGGAGAAAAAGAGGAAAATTTTTAAAGTAATGTGTAGAATTGGACAGAGGTGATAAAACTATAAGAAAAGCAAAAACACCATTTCCATAAATGTTAGTATAGTGATTACATTTGGGGAGAAAATGGAGTGTTCATTGGAATGATAGCTTCTGGATTGGTTGACAAAGTGGCATTTTCTTTAACTGGGGAGTGGTTACATCTTACAATAATTCATGATACATTTGTTTTAAGCACTTTTACAAAAAAGAGATATGAAATAAAAAAAATTTAAGGTGACCTTCAGCTATTAATATTCACATTTAGTGGGCTATCAAGGAGACAACATATATTAAATATGCATCCTTAAGGCAAAATTGACTTAGAGAATAAACACAAAGTATATTCTGTTAATATTGCCTTTTAAAAAAATGAAGGCTGTAATTTATAATCTTTACTGTAAGAAAGAACAATATAAAACTATACCCTCAACCCAGATACTCAAAGGAAAGCATGAGTGGAAATGTTAAATCTGTAAATGGAAGATGCTAAAACATGAATAGGAAGCATTTTTAAAATTCGTTCAGGGTTGATATATATCATCAAGAAGTTGATTTCTTCCAGAGGAGTTTAATCCCATATTAGGTGAAGAATTTGACTTGAAGGAGAGTGTTCCAACACAAGGAAATTTTGTATGATCTTTTACAATATCAGAGGAGAGTTGGACTTTAGAACTCTCAGAAGTCCAGGAAAGGCAAAAAGATAGAAAGGAAAAAGGAACATAACAGTAAGACTATGGAAGCCCAAGAAGGCAGGCTACTTTAAAGCGTAGTTGTGGGAAGGAAGCTGATAAGGTCTCCATTTGAAGAGCAAACTTCAATATAGATTTTGCTGAATTAGAGTGCCCTAAGCCATTATTAAACCCAGTCAACCATGAACACTGAACTCCTACCACCAAGAGTGAAAAGTGAGTACAATGTTATTTGTATGTTCCAACAGTATGTTTGCATTCTAATAGCACACACATATCAGCAGCATAAGCAAAATGGAATACTACATGTGCTCATGCTTGGCAGTTAAGAGGGCAACCCGTGTTTGAAAGGAGAAAATCAACCCCATTAGGGAGGAAAAGAGGAATATGGGAATAGAGGTTTAGAGAACGGAAACTTTACAATTCCTCAGTTTGGCTATGGTTTCCCCTATTGTACCTCCTACTTGAACTGCACACCAAGGAGTGGTAGTGGGTGGCAGGAAATGCAGGGGAAACACTGACCCACTCCATTGTCACGAACCATGATTTAATGAAGGTTTTGGTTCTTTCATTATAACAGCCAATTTATTACAAAGAAGCTCTGTTTTCAGGGGGTTAGAATTCACAGAAGACAGAACTAATCACATCTTTTCGAAGGGAGTTTGCTTGTTCAAGCCACAGATACCTGCCAGAATGTACAGTACTGAACAAAAAAATATCCAAGAGGAAATTGACTTTGATGGCCTAATTGAATAACATGATAGTAAACATACTATCTATTCTCAAAAAGTAAGTTCTATTTATTGAGAGCCTACTGTGTGCCTAAATGCCCAGATTTTTTAATATATCTGGCATTATTTGTTCCTTATAAGAACTCTAAAGAGGTAAGTTTTATTTTCTCTACTTTGAGAGGTGAGGAAATGGAGGCTCAGAAAGTTTTCATTATTTATTCAAGGCTGCAGAGATGGTAAATAGGGATCAGGTCTATCTGAGTACAAAGCCTGGGATTGTCCCATTGCCCATGCTGCATGGTGTCTCCTCCAAGATTATTATTAAGGATAGGTAACATCTCTCACCAGCCACATCTGTGCCAGCTAGAGTAAGCAGCTGTGACCATAGGAAAAATATGGAGAAAGGGCTGAGTTCAAGATCTGCAGCAAACATGTATTTACTGGGTAACTATGGCAGGTAGCTATGTATTTACTGCGTAACTATGGCAGTGTAACTGTGGCAGTGTACCACCCTTCATGTTCTTATCTGTAAATCAAGGTTTTTGAAAAGCAATTTTGCAATATATGTCAAGAGCCTTAGACTCTTTGAAAAATTGCAATACTGTTTATTGTAGCAATTAGAAACAACTTAAATATCTGACAACATGGACATCTTTAAGTAAACCATAACATATTTTTAGTGGAATGTGTTGTAGCTGTTAAAAGTAGTGTGTGGAGAAGTTGGGGAAATGTTTTAATGATAAATGAAAGGAAAAGCTTTCGAAATTGTATTATTTCCACAAGAACTGAACAAGAAATAAAACAGGAAGTATTTCAAAATCTTAACCGTTATTGCTTCTGTGTAGTGCAGTTTTTATTTTCCTATGCAGATAATTTCTTTCTTTTTTAAAAAAAATATATTTTATTGATTTTTTTTACAGAGGGGAAGGGAGAAGAATAGAGGGTTAGAAACATCGATGAGAGAGAAACATCAATCAGCTGCCTCCTGCACACTCCCTACTGGGGATGTGCCCACAACCAAGGTACATTCTCTTGACTGGTATTGAACCTGACCAAACCAGTTAGGGCTGCAGATAATTTCTTAAACTTTTTACATATGTAAACTATAATCAGGAAAAAATCATTTTAAAATTATGGGACTGGGTTAAGTGACTTAGAGGGGTCTTCAAGATCCAACTTTCTATCACATTCCCAAAAGTGAAGAATTTTCACCTTGGTCTAGGATTTGCAACCTGCTTGAAGGCACAATGTTGAAAGAAAGATAAGGATTGCTGAGTTGCCATCGTGTACTGTACAAATCAATCCCCAGGAAAACAGTGGGAAGAGCTGGGAACGCTGAGGTTAAATACCGCCTCCTTGTGCATTGTCACTTAAGTACTCTGGGCTTCTTTTTTCTGATCTATGAAGGAAGGACGATATCTCTATCCCACAGGACAGCTGTGGGGTGAGGAAATGATTTATAAAACTGCTTCATGCTTCTCACGAAGTTGGGTTTCAGTAGATGGTAGCCATTACAATTTTCTTGGCAACTTAGAATAAATTTCCTATGGTCTCTATTTCTGTTTGTCTGTCTCTCTTCTAATTAAATACCCGATTGCTGATTTTGTTCCTCAGGACGAGGCTGATTCTCAATATTTGTGCATGTAAACAAATTATATATGCAAATACATACTATAGACATAAATGTCTATAGAGTTATATGTATACATGCACACATACTGTGCTAATCTTTTAGTTTTCTCTACTGGCCAAATAGCTGCAAATAGATGTAAGTAATTCACCATAAGAAATTTCTCAATTACAAAAGCAGATAGCTACAAAAATAATTGTTAGGAAGTGATTGTTTTGTGAGCTGCACAGATTACTCATTTCACAAGAGTCTACCCAAGAGATGCTTTTAATAGTAAACACCTTACATAGATTTAAAATTATGCATGCTTTGCACACAATTTAGAAATGACTTCTGTCATCCTTAAATTGATCTTGGAAGATGATGATAGGTACTGCAGAGTCTATACCCAGTTAATACTTTGGAGACTAAAATGGAAAAAGTTGGACTTACCTATAATTATGATTCAGGTTTATAAGCAAGTGAAGACATTTTGAGTTTTTTGCTCCTTGCCAAAGTCCTATTTGAGCAGGAAGAGAAATTTTCCCATAATTCTGAGTGAAGAGAAATGTCAGAGAGTCCCCACAGGAGTGCCTTATTCATAGCAGACCCTCAATAGTTGTGCGATATTGAATTTAACTAGAGAATAGTAAAGGGGAGAAGATGCATCCCCACCTTGAATTGTTCATAGATTTCACCCTAGGAACACACTCCCTTTTCTCACAAACCTGTGGGGAGGTCTGTTCTGTTTTCTCAGAGGTCTCCCTTTCATGCTAAAGCTACCTTTCTCCAGGTGGAAAAATAATTAAAGGGATACCTGGCATTCTTTCCCTTTAAAAATACTCAGATTGGACCCTGAGGACCCTTAGGATTCTTACCCAGAACACTTCAAGGTGTACTTCTCTTGGCTGGACAACAATCTCTGAGGCATAATTATTATTATGCCCACTTTGTAGATGGGGATATTGAAGCCAGAAGAAAGTATCTCTTGCTCAAGGAGCTAAAGGAGGTGGCGGAGCTTGGCTTGGGGTCCTCTTTTCCTTTATTAACTCTTTCTAAATTAAAAGGGAGCATGAAATTAGTCTTCAAATTCATTTGTCATTAGAACAGTCTCCTTTGCCTTAGTCTTCAAATAATCTTCTTCTGCACCCAGCATTCCATCCCAGAGTCCATCTATTCAGGCTTAGCCCTGCTACATCTAGAAAATCCATTACAGGGCTCTGATAAGCTATTTCCTAAGGAGCTTTCCTTAATTATATGATCCTCTCCAAACCCTGAAATACAACATTTTTTTTTCTGGTAACACAGTTCTGCAGTGTCAGAATGCATCTTCCTTCACCTAGACTATTAATGCAGACTCCCCTCAAGAGCTCTTCCCAATTCAAGGCCACCTTCCTCCTCCTGAGAAGCAAATATGTTGACAGTTGTTAGCAATACATCCTCTTGACTAAGGACCATTCTTTTCTTTTTTTAAATCCACAACTTACAGCCAAGTGCCTGACATAGAGTATATGCTCAGTTACTCTTTGTCAAATAAAGTTATGAAGGATGGTTTTCAGAAAAGCAACTCTGGCTTGTCTAATACATTTATTATATTTAATTAATTAGACTAGCTAATAAATGTACATAATACAAAAATTTAAACAATACGAGTAGCCGAAATGCAAAGAAAGTTTCAGGCCCATCCCAGTTCCTCATTTCCTTCCCCACACTTATAGACTTTTCTGTATCTTTCCAGAGATGTTCTATTTATATTTTATTTCAACTTTATTTTGTTTAACTATATATTGTTTAATAACAATACTAATATTGAATAGGGTAAAAAGATGTCTGCTTTTAAAATAGTTTTTGTGTGTGTCTCACTTATACTAATTTCTTGAGGTATAAAGGATAGAGCAAGGCAGAGATCTCATTTTAAAGAGAAGCTTAAAATAGTCTCAAAAGTCTAAAAGCAGTTAATTAGGTACCTCAGGACTGTCATTTGGTCCCAGTACAGAGCTATTTCTCCAACACCTTTTATTTCCTCAATAAAATGTTGCTTATCATATAATATGTTTGCATACCCTGCATATCATTCCTTGCCAATTTTGCCATGCTTTGTCAGAACCAGATTGTAATTCCAGAGGACTGCCTTCTCAAATATCTTTCTGGTGATGTTTTGAATTGATATTCACATCTAGAATTTCTGTTCTTTGATTTGTAGGCTTTCTGGAGTAGCGCCATTGCAAGGTTTCCTTTCATCTAAATAAAATGTTCAGGTGCTCCAGTAGCATCATGATCTCCACACTCAGCTGGGTTCTGCAGGCTGATGGAAAAGCTACCCTAAGTCCTGCTCACCAGTCCCTCTTTCCTTAAAAACAGATCCCAGTAGTTCTCAACCTTCCTAATGCCACGACCCTTTAATACAGTTCCTCATGTTGTGGTGACCCCCAACCATAAAATTATTTTCTTTGCTACTTCATAACCTTGTCCTCACTGCAAGCAAACCAGCCTCTTCCGTTCATGGAAGGAAGTGCTTCAACTTCCTCAATCCAAGTTTATGACCATTCCCTGTGCCTTGTAATCCGTTTCTTCCTGAAATTGTAGGGACCTCAGGTCCTCGGAAATACCCTATCTTGCTTGTGACCTGAATTTCTTTTTTTCTCTTCGAGCTGTTCTCTTCTTCACCTGGCATTTTCCCTTCAGGGTATTGTGTGTGTTCGGGTCTATGCTCCCCTTCACTATACATCACCTTGAACTATCACAGATAAGCTCTGAAAGAGTTGTCTGCACAGTGTCCTTGCCATCTAACTCGCTCTTGGTTTTCCTTCTGACAATTTGAGCAGTCCGTGGAGGCTCCTTCGCAGGCCCCTTCCTGAAGTTTCTTTTTCCAGCTTCTCACCATACATCCATCCTACTGGATTCCTTTCAGCATTCCCAGAATTCCACACCTTTGCTCGTGCTCTCACCTCTGCCTGGAACATCTTCTTCTTTTACATCTTTATGCTCCTACACCTTTCTTCAAGAGTGGGGCCAGCTTTCGGCATCCACATAGCCTTTTCTTAAGCCACCAGAATGAGTTTTCATTTTCTCCTATCAATCTCTGTTTCCCTCCACTCTTCTGTGAATTTAATGCTTCATTTAATTCCTACCTTGACATTTGAGGCAAGTACTATTATTATCCCAATAATATTGAAATACAGATGAGAAAACTGAAGCCCAGATACATTAAGTAGCTTTGTTCAAAGTTATACAGCGATTAAGTAAAAAGTTTAGGTTTGAAAAATTCATAGACACAGACAACAGTATTGTGGTTATCACAGGGAAAATGGGGTAGGAGGTAGTTACGGGTAAAGTGGGTCAAATATATGGTGATGGAAGATTTGACTTTGGTTGCTAAACACACAATGCAATAAACAGATAATATACCATAGAATTGTACACTTGAAACCTATATAATTTTATTAACCAAGGTCACCCCACTATACTTACTTTTTTTAAAAGTCCTGTTTTGAACCTAGGTAGTCCAACTCCATAGCCCATACATTTAACACTTGCCCCAAACGTATCCCTCTTCCCATGCTCTACACTTAGCCTTTGAGCTTTTTGAATGAATGAACAAGTGTTAGTCTTTTTTCTTAAAAGACTGATCAGAACAGAGATAGGTTGAAATTTCATAGTACACATTTTCAAAACTGCCAAGGCAATGCAAACCTAAATAAGCCATGACCTTCTTCAGTCATGGGACGAAGAAAAGCTGAGGGATAGTAATAACCAACACACTTTTGGAATTTAAAAAGCTCCTTGACATATATAATCTTATTTTATCAATCCATGACATAGATTATGATTCCATTTCACACATGAGCAGTCTGAGGCTGGCATAACCAGCAGTGGGATCCTCCATGTCTGTATATAATGCAGCTAAGGGATGTTTTTATATGGTTGCATCACATTTCATTGATGTAGTCCAATATATTGCACAACAGCTTAAAGAGTTCTTGATGTAGGAACCCATACTTGAATGTTAGAGGAGTTTCTGAATTCCCTGAAAATTACGTTTAGAAATACATGTGCACAAAGACACACTTTAAAAAATGATTGCATACTTAGATGATGTTTTATAGAATTGTACCCCTGAAACCTATATAGTTTTATTAACCACTGTTACCCCCAATAAGTTCAATTAAAATTTTTTAACTTATTGCATGCTTTATTTTTTGAGGAGAGGGTCTACAACTTACAACAGTTTCTTAAAGACAATGTGCCCCTGCC